>NW_027040495.1:1522500-2038237 GCF_037179485.1 Ochlerotatus camptorhynchus | reverse complement strand
TTGAACCCAGGCCTGTTGGAGTGAGAGGTAATCACGCTTACCACTACACCACCGGCGCCGTTTAAGTTAATATATGCAAAGCTAGTACGGGTCATTTCTGTATCTGGTCACCAAGCAAGGGTTTGATCTTTGTAATCAAGAAACATGAAGAATTTTGGGATTACAATAAAAGTAAAGCGATTTTCTATTTTAAGAATGTAATTTTCCCAAAGTTGATGGCGAACAAGTTTACAGAGTAAATGTTTATGTAAGTAGTTTTAGAGCTAAATAAAAACAGAGATTTTATGGAAGTACTACACTAGGGCATAGATTTACAGATGTAACTAAAATAATTTGGTCAATTGCTAGATAATCATTTTTCCAACTCTTAAACAATAATATGGGAATTGCATCCGAAAGAATCAGGAATTTCTGCCGCATCAGCCTTTCCACGTGGATTCTCAACGATGAGAGCTCCTTTGAGTGTACTGCATGATGGCTTTTCTTTTTAAAAACCGGGTACGAAACGGTAGCATTGATGGACGCCAGAAGATCTTCTATTAAAAACCAACGATCCGCCCTTGAGCATGTCAAGGAATTCTGACTGCTTCACGATTTTTTTATCTGAAATACGGCCTTCAAATCCCTCTGATGTAAATATTATGCCCCCTGATGCACTGATACCTACAACAACCTTCATAGTCTTATGCTTTTTGTAGTATGAAAAAAACATTAGCGTTTGCTACCATGGCAGTAGCATTGGGGTTTTCCATAAAAATTTCATAGCAGTTGTAACCGATTCTATAACATTCCCCAGAATGTACCATTCCCCAGAAAAGAAAATGAAATTAGTAATTTATCACTTTTTTTTGTCATTTGATATTATATTTCAGTTTTATATTACAGAACAGGCGTCCATAAATCAACAGGTCCGCAAGTATCACACTGAATAATACATCTTCTAAATACCAATTTTCTCGATAAATTTTACACATTTGATTTAATATTCTTTTCATGATAAAACTCGCTGTTTCACTTTACTATTGATGATACACTACGTTTACTTTTATGGAACTATGTATTCATCAATTCCAAACCATTTTATAGTTCTTTATAAAATGACAACCTTCAAGTTTTCGAGCACTTCGCTCATCATTTAAAAAGTCAAAAGGTCTATTATGCAATCCAATTCAACCAGTCGAAAACTGTTAAACCTTATCGAAGAATTGTTCGACCTGAGTTAAAGAATTTCTCGTGATGCATGGAACGTTGGACTACCGATTACAAATTTATAACATTAGTCCACACGTTATTATCCCGAATGGGTATTACCCCGAATCCCTTGCAAAAAGCTATTGATTATATATTTTCCTTATATATTAAAAGAAGGGAATATTCCCTTCTTTATCGTATATCCAAAGAATTAATTATTTCCTTTTGTTATATTTTCAAAGAGGGAATATTCCCTTCTTTATCATATATTTAACGAATTAATGATGTTCTCTTTTATATATTGAAAGAAAGGAATATTCCCTTCTTTATCGTATATCCAAAGAATTGATTATTTCCTTTTCTTATATTTTCAAACAAGGGAAAACCCCTTGATTCATTAAGAAGTTTTTCTCTTCTTTTTAGATATGCGATAGAAGATTCCAGGAGTGACTATAATAAACAAAAATAGTCAATCTAATACATGGCATACTTTTCTGGGGAATGTTATAGAATCGTTGTAACCCTCGTCTAGGGTGACAATTAATAACCCACCCTTTTAACGTATTTGCCATAAGCGTGAACCTTGGCAACATACTCACCACTGCTTTATTTGTAAATATTTTAAATTGGTGTTTTCTTTGTAGATTTTATTAGTGTAGGATTAGAATGTAGCGTAAAAAATATCGTTTTGAATTGTCTCGCGTCTAGAATAAAGATAGGTCCCGTTTCTCCTCCCGCTGCAAAAGAAGGCGAAAAACATTAGCAGCATTACATTCGAGCGCGGTTGCAGGAGAACGATGGCGGTTTGTCAGCTAGCACGAAAAACAAGGGAAAACTTACGAACCACGGTTGGAATACGACGCGTTTTATTTGCCCCGTCCGTTTGAAGGAAAAAGGAGAAGTTGGAGTGCCGTTTTCGTGGCGTGTGTCCCCAGGAGGGATAATTCCCGCGTGGAAGTGATGTCGTTGTGTGTGTGTGTGTGTAAAATCTAACCCCCACTGTCCGGCAGTGTTATTATGGAAGAAAACTGCTTTTTATTACCCTTCAATTAAAGCAGGTTTAGTCCGGGAGTTAGAAGGTGTTAGCTCTATTGCAGCTCCAGTGACCCATTTCAGAATGCCTGGTAATTCACGACCACTCCGAGGTCACTTTTACTTACAATAAGCCCCGCATGTTCACTCTACCTTTATCAAATGGATAATGGTATCATAAACACACTTCCAGATTCAAAAAATATTATTTCCAAATCTGGCACGTATATAGTTTTGAAATTTGTTCAACTGTATTAAATCGATTGGAATGGACATTTCTTACCAATTTTGTTTCGAATACCTCTTGATTCATCTGCTGGCAGCACTTACTGGCCCTTACCGGCGACCAACTCGTCTGCCCGCAAAAGCAACAACGCCTAAATCTCAAAGCTCTCCGGACGTCCTCTCGAAAATGCAATCGAGATATTTATAAGGCTGTGAACCATTTGCCGAGTTAAATTTAACTCGTGATTAAAAGTGACATTTCGAAAGTTATTTTCTATGTTCGAAAATCCCCGTGCTATCGATCGACCGGTTTTCGAGCCACGGTTGTCAAAGTTTAACTTCTTGTCTGTCAGAAATAACCATGCTCGGATAGCAGGGTTAATCAATAACTTTCCATCTGTCAAATTTTAACCAAAAGTTAAAAAAATTCGCCAAATGGTTCAGAGCCTAAGAACAATCTTCAACTGGAACGTACTCACCAAATCAATACATCCGGGAGCACATTCCCGATGCTTATTTTTCTCTCGCATGCCCGTCGTCGTCGAACGGCAAAAAAAAGGAACTCGGTGAGCAATTTTGTGATACGGAATTTTCACTGAACATAAACCGCGAATTTGCGAATTTCACCACTCCCAACTGCGAACACGTTTAGAAGCACTTTTGGTACACTTTCGATCAATTTCTTTCGAAAACACAAAAAAAAAGTTGCAAGCAGCGAGCCAACATCAACACCGATTGTGCCGAACTCTTTCACGCACCTTGCAGCGCGTAAAAATTATCACTCGCGATGCCACTAATTTCTGGTCCGGGAGAAAATCAAATAACGCAGATTGCGACATCTCTTCTGATGCTTGCAAACATGTTGAATCACGTTTTCTTTCTCTATTCTAAAACTTCCCGGAAAGCGAGAAAACTACCAATCACACACGTATAAACGTCCGGGAGGCAGAGCGCCAGCGCTAATCCAGCAAATGAAGCCGAAAACTATGAACGTGAACGCACGCACAAAACAGAGAACAAACAACCGTACCCAAAGGCGTTCGAAACTGCAATCCCCCGCGTGGAAGTGATGTCGTTCCCCTGAAAAGTACTCTGGTTCGTGATTTGCATAAGCGAAGGGTGTCGGATCGCCGCCAAGGGAAGGGATTCTTTCGCTTACCGGCTAACCACTAAGGAATCCCGAACACCCACCGTCCTCACTGCGGTGACTCAGCCAGTAGAGCCAGTCTCGCCACCGCAGTTAAGAGCCAAGGAGGGACGAAGCATGCCGAACCGAAGGAGTTTTCGCCTGGGTAGTGCACTGCGGTGACTACCGGGACCATATACGGCGAGTAGTTGGTTCGGTGATTCATCTCCATCGTCGCCGGGGGGGTTTCCGATAAAGGAACCTTGCTCATACCCCCGCTAAAAGCAAAGAACCGCTGCTAGGCAGCTATAAGTGAAGTAGGAGACGCTCGGCACAGACCATGTCTGGAGCCGATGTGAACAAGTAGCAACCGCCGCCGCTATCGTCGAAGGACCCCACCGAGTAACAACAAGGAGAAAAAGGGAAAGGTTAGAGTAGAATAGACATTGTAAATTGCATATTTCTTTCTCTTTTTCTTATAAATCCATCCAAATCCGAACGTCTTCGGGGAAAGTACTCTGCTCGTAGTCGCCCCGCCGAGGTAAATCGGGCCAGCAATAGACTGGCAGGTAAGCCGCAACTTACACACCCTAATGTGATGTGAATAGAACCCACCATCAGTGCAAGGATTACCTATGACTGCAGATACTTCACTGGTTGTAAAGTTCTGCCTGATGGTTTGTTGCAGCAGGGTGAATCAACTTCATTGAAGACCTTTGGAAGACAAACGACAAGATGTACGTCTATCAACACGTGACAAGGGACTGGCAAATCCACGAACCCTTGTCCAGTCTACAAATCCTTTGAAACCCTTAGGCTGCCCCCCCAAACCCAGCATATAATAATGTTTGATTAATGAAATGTATTCAAAAAAGGGTTATTTAGAATTCAGTTAATTCACCTGTACCAGTGTAATTACCTTTGATGACGATGAATTGTTGCTTTACTTATTTTCCAGTTTTCTGGAGCTTCCTTTTATATATTTTTTTTTTCCATTCGCAAACGCTTCTTAATTATTTTTACCTAGTCCTACTCATTTTCCTTGTTGTTACACATTTTCTTCTGCGGATGGGAGGAGAAACTTAAAAACACGTCTGCACTGATGAACTACCGATCCGGTTCTTGCCGCAACTTACACAGCCTAATAAACAAATACCATAAACGAACAATAACCCAAATAGTCGAACTTTTTCACATATGGTTTGGGCCCATGCATTAATTATGTCACGCCAAATCGAGCAAAAAATTTCCCAACCCCCCTATCGTGACGTTTTTCCTATACCTAATGCATTGCTTGTCACAAAATCTTTAATTGGGGCTTCATGTATAAGTGCGTGGTTTAAAGTGTCAGGGCCTATCGATGCCAACCGGTCAATATGGTCAATCTCAACCAGTCCTGATTGCTGTTCTCGAAATGTGCCTCCTCCGGTGTCCGCTTCGTTTGGCAGATTTAAAGATGGTACCCAATCAACATGATCCTTCTCCTTGAGTTTTCTGGTTTTCCGGTTACAAAGAAAGGACTGCAAACTCTGTGATGTTTTGCTGGAGCTTCTCGTAATTTGCAGACTTTCGACCATCTCACCATTATCATCTGAGCGAGAGGGTGTAGTTTCAAATCCGTTCCTCTTGTATACGTTGGGATCTTGAATAGCTTGTAGCCACAGAGTACACAACACAATTATCAACAGCACAATTTATATCCATCTTCAATAAATAACCAACTGAATAAATTCAGCCTCTTTAATCTTACCGTGCTGCTCGCACGTATACTCGTACGAGAAACGTCAACAAGCAGTAAGATGTGTACATAATTGAGTAGGTGGAGCTAGTGAAGAAAAGGAGAATATATTACCAGGTTTTTATGGAATATCAATATCGGCAGCCACGTCGGTTTGTCGGTGTTTCTATTGGATTCGCCTATTGGAAATGTTAGATTGGATCAGATTTTGGCAGTTCATTTGGCTCAAAACATTCTTTTCGCCCATCTCTCGCTCTGAGTATTTCTAATAACAACTATAGACTTCTCTGACGTTTGTGAATTGTACAAGTGTTAGTTCAAAACTTTGGGTAGATTCTAATGCACTAATACTTATAATTTACCCAAAGTTCTGGACTAATACTTGTGTATTTCACAAACGTCAGAGAAGTCTATAGTTGTTATTAGAAATACTCAGAGCGAGAGATGGGCGAAAAGAATGTTTTGAGCCAAATGAACTGCCAAAATCTGATCCAATCTAACATTTCCAATAGGCGAATCCAATAGAAACTAAGCGATTGTTTCAGCCTCTTGCGGAGAATAGGGAGGGGAACCCTCAAAAGAGTGATGAGGGTGGAAATTTTCACCGTGAAGGATAGGAAGAGGAACATATTGCGCATTTCACACCAAATTGAACTAATAAGCGCGTTTTTCCCTCCCCTTGGCTAGTTTTTAACCTGGACGTTGGTGGGCGGGCCTAATCTTATGCTTCATAGTGGAGCGTTGGAGACGGTTGGTTTAGGTCCGGCATCGTTGGCTCATGTCGTGACAGAATAGCGTCATGAGCATGCGATGAGGATTACTGAGCTTCCCCTCTCTGATGAACCATTGCATAAGAGAACCAAAGTTCTAGCCTGAAGTGATAGTATCACCACAGACAAACAGACATAACACTCGCAAGTTGTTCATCGAACAAGCATTTAACGGACAATTTAAAAGCATCGTAGTTGGTAGTACCGCCACTAGTGGCGCGCATAGTCAATCCCCTTGCGTCTGACGTTTAAACACTACCGCCATCTGTTCAGCGTAGTGCCCACCACAGTGTACTCAACAGATGGCGGTAATGTTTTAACGACGATGTTTTACAGTGAGAAATACTCAATGTGTTATGTCTGTTTGTCTGTGGTATCACACTTGTTACTCCTTTATTTGAAAACCGCGTTGTAGTACGCTTACGTATAGGCACTGACGTTGGGTGCGATACTGGTGGGTTTTGCCGCAAATCACTCTTATTTTATTTATTTTTACGCAGATAGATTTATTTGGGTTTGCAAGGGAATTACTATTGAAATATTTCAGAAAGTGCCCAACGGTGCTCCTTCTATTTGCGTGACAAGCTTTCATTGTTGTTTTCATTGAAGCATTACTCAGGGAACAATGTTAAACACCACCATGGTATTGTAACTAATCTTATATATGCTTCATTTTGGTCCACTGTGGCGTGCTTCTA
Source organism: Ochlerotatus camptorhynchus (assembly GCF_037179485.1). NCBI lineage: Eukaryota > Metazoa > Arthropoda > Insecta > Diptera > Culicidae > Ochlerotatus > Ochlerotatus camptorhynchus. The sequence continues at coordinate 2,031,457 of NW_027040495.1, read as the reverse complement.
TTGTGGCATATCCATACGTAATTTTGTGGGACGATATAGTGGAAACGTGTGAGCATAGTTGAAGCGTATACCTTATATAATTTAAAAATCAGCTAGGAAACTAATTTCAAAGTGAAGCATTTTAGTCACTTGAAGGTGTCACCTGGGTCGATCTAAGATATAATAAATATAGATCAAAGTCAAAGTCAAAATTACTTGAAACACGTTAAATTTTAGATTACATAGCAGTTTAGGTACTTAATAAAGCCTCCCTAATAAAGATAAATAATAATAATAATATTTAATAAAGCATGAGTTATGATTGATTAGGTAAATTAGAGATTTATTAAATTAGACTAATGAGATATCATAATCATCAAACGAACTTAAATAAGAAAATTTAGACAGCCTAATAACATTAAGCAGATTAACAAAAGAGTTAGGATGCGGGGGGTTCGCTTAGGGAGGCAACTAGCCTTTTCATATATTGTCTATTTATTTTGATGGTTGCTTTAAAATATCAATTTGGTATATATGTGAAAGGATGAATCAGTGGGAGATGGTTTTTCGGTTTCATTACATTTTGCAACACAAATCTAGTACTATGTGTCATTTCCTTAAAACCCCCCAATAACCGGCCTCTTCAATCCCTTCCTTTTCCCATGGCGTTCAAGTGGTCCGCATAGACTATTCAGCCATTACCCTTCCTTTATCCTCGGCTTTGGATTGACTTACGCTCCCATTGCCCCACCAAACGCTGCAAAATGAAAATTGAACTAATAAGCGCGTTTTCACTTATTAAAAAGTGTGATAAAATTGCAAGTTTACGACTAATCGTCTTGGTGTCTTCAGTGCACTTATTCCTTATGAAGCAAGCAATAAGCACTCCCAAGACATCAACACGATTTGACGGAAATGTGCACTTCTATCACACTTTTTGCATTTTTGGGACAGTCCAGTTTCAGATGCTATCAGCAATATTTTCACCTTTCCTGATTAATGTATCCACCGCAGGTGCTTGAAATCATCATCCACGTAGAATATTTCGTTTTCTGTATCGGGTTTGCAGTGATCCGGCCATATATTTTAGATGAGAAAAATAAAGGTTTTAAAATTTTTTCCAGCGATTATGATCTTCCAGGTTTTTAATGTGTTGTTATTTCAGCTGTAAATAAGTTCAGATCTGTAGATGATCGAAAGATTGATGAATCTACACGAAACTGCACCAGTGCATGCGACACCTAGGTTTGAAATCCAAAACCACAAAAGTGATGATGTACTAAAAAATATTCCATACGATTTGACAGCTAGCAAAACGTCATTATCAGTTTCCCATCATTTCCATCTGCTGGCCGACCGTAACGTAGATTCATCAATAAGACCACTCCCGATGGAAATTTGCAAGTTTTGCGATAAAATTAACATTTTTTGAGTTTTGGAAATCGTCATTATGATGTAAACAAATGGATTGGATGACATTGCCTCTCAAAATCGACTAGCGCACTCTACATTGATCGATTCATTGATGGTGCATGAAAAGAGCCTATAGAATTTGTTCGAGGATTTCTTATACCATTGACAGACATACAAAGCAGTACCGTTGTACTCCTTTAATCGAGTACCTCAAAAGGTACAATTTGAGGTACTAGCTTAAAGAAATACAACGGTAGTACAACCATAGAGGTAACTCTAAGACCACTGGGTCCCGAAGAAAATCATTATTATTTTTGGCTCACTCAGTACCAGAACAACGGTCCCAAGCAGTCCCAAGCTATTTCACTCACCCCTGCATGTTCTGCATGAATCCACACACCCCTGATGTTATCCGTCAAACTTTCATAGCGAATCAAAACAAACATGGTGTAGTAATAGAATTTCAACTAGAATAGGGTACGTTAATCGTTTGCTTGGGACCAATAGGCTACTAAAGTGGTGAGCCAATTTAAAATCGTTAGTTTCGTATTGATTGTTGGTACAACAGTGTACTTTGTATGTCTGTACAAGGTATTATTCTTACTAGATTGTATTTGAGAGTATTGCAATCGAACAGAAATTCAATCACCTTTATGTTTCGTGTGCTTCTCAAATTCAACTAGTCTTTGAAATCAAAAACAATATTCCAACTCTATTGATAAAATAAAATATTGCGATGCAATCAATTATTATTTTGCACGTAAATCGAATCAAAAATAAAAGTCATGTGAAATGCTGGCTTCTAGCAAGGGTTGCAAGATAATTTAGGTACAAATCCCTGCTGCCGAATTGACCACTTTGTCAAGCAGTTTTGGCGTGACTTTCTACCAGCGATTTCACAAAACTGGACCAACTAATTTCTATTTTTTATTTTTTATGAAACGCACAAATGTTGGCTACTTTTCTCGTGGCTCTAGCAGAAAAACTCTCAAAATAATAATGTTTTATTTCAAAGTTCGAGTGGTAGTGAACGTCATTTTAAATGCTCGAATTGCTTTCTCCGCCTATCTCTCCCTCTGAGTATTACTAGTTATCACGTAATATAGGCTGTCTTACACTGAGCGCTCATGTGTCAAATTTTCACCACAAATCATAGGTATGACTTGTGATATCAAGATAGCTTATATCACGTGCTATCAACTATAGTTTGAACGTACTATAAGCATAGAGGTGTGTGGTATAAGTGTGAGTGCAAGAATTCAGTAAATTATAAGTATAAGTGCGAGAAAGCCGTGTACATATACGATCGCACATCACTTATACTTCTAAAATACCCAAAGTTCTGCACTAATACATGGGTATTCGGAGAAGTCTTTTTAAGTATGTGGAGTTTTATGCGATTGTTAATTTTTTTTTTATCAATAATTAGGTATTCTTTATTAAATTTTAGGAATGTGTACCTTATAGCGTGTTTAAAACAATCGCTAATGAAACATCAGCCGTCAATTAAAAAAACAGTTGTACTTATCAATAAAATTATCAAATAATGTCAACACCTAATTAATTTACTATATTACAGATTAAATTTGAAACCCAACAATTCTACGATCGACTGGGTATGTGCAAATGCGGAAAGCTTACCATTTGCTGATAATTCATACACTGCCTATACCATCGCATTCGGAATCCGCAATGTTACGCATATAGATAAGGTATAAACTGAATGGATTTTCGTGGGCTTGTGCATTTTTTTTAACAAACTTTCTTCCTTTATTCTTTTGCAGGTGTTATCCGAAGCTTACCGTGTGCTGAAACCTGGTGGACGCTTTCTGTGTCTTGAGTTCAGCCATGTTTCCAATGACTATTTGAGATGGTAGTTTTTTATTTTTATTTGTTGGCCAATTGAACTGAGGGTCTGTCCATAAACTACGAGATCTGGTTTTGAGAGATTTTAGTTTTCCCTCCCACTGTGTGGGATTCGTTCATCGGTTTATAAAAAAATACCGGAAACCTTCGCTAAATAAACCTCTACTTACCTCTAAAATATCTGCATAGTCTGTGGAGAGCCCCTGATCGCATTTTGTCGTTTGCTTTTATTAAGAAGGTATATTATAATGTTTTTATCTTTACCAGGATATATGACCAGTACTCATTCCAAGTAATTCCTCCCATGGGACAGATTCTTACAAGTCAATGGCAACCATATCAGTACTTGGTGGAAAGCATACGAAAGTTTCCCAAACAGACGGAATTCAAAGCAATGATTCAGGATGCAGGCTTCAAATGTGTTGAGTACGAGGATCTCACGTTCGGTGTTTGTGCAATACATTCGGGATTTAAGCTATAATTTTTTTCTGTTTTTAATTATTCTAAAATTGATAACTTATTAAACATAAAGTTAAAAACAACGAACATGCAAATAAAATTGTGTCCATCATTGGCCAAAGACAACTATCAAAGTAGATTTATTATTTTTGCTTTAAGCTAAGGTAAAAGCATTAGTACAGTCCAAACATTACTGTAGCTGATAAAACAATCATTGGCATTGGTAGATCTTTTCATAAAATCAACGTTTTGATTGGTACATGCTTTAAGATTTTAAAAAGCAATAATTATACATCCCATTTTTGATTGCCTTAAACCTGCAAAATATTGCATATATCTTTTGCAAAACTAAACCACAGACAAACAGACATAAATTGAATATTTCTAACTGTAAAACATTACCGCCATCTGTTGAGTATACTGGGGTGGGCACTACACTGAACAGATGGCGGTAGTGTGTAAACGTCAAACGCAAGGGAATTGACTATGCGCCCCACAGGTGGCGGTACTACCAACTACGATACTTTTAAATTGACCGTTACATGCTTTTTCGATGAACAACTTGTGAGTGTTGTCTGTTTGTCTGTGACTAAACGTTCAACAGTCCTTCTAGCAACATATTATAGCTATTATAGGCTGACCATAAAAAACGTGACGCAGCGTTCAATGCTCTCTACTAGAAATTCTCAGAGGGGTTCTACTCTTATGGGGTGTTTACACTTATGCTATTTCACTAGCGCGAATGAGCTAGCTGCTAGCAAAAAAGGTCACTAGCATAATGTAAACAGGGCATTAGCGTCTACTAGCATGAAATTTCAGGAGCAACTGAAATTCGTGCTAGTTGGCGAGTACAGTAGCGCGAGTAAATCCGCACAGATGTAAACACCCCATTAACAAAGCAATATTACACTGTACTTTTAATTCACGCTGCGGTTAGCGGTTTGGGACATTGTTATTCTTTCGGCAGGCTCAAGAAGCTTTTAAAATTATATGGAAATTTGCTCACATTATTTTATAATTATTACGAAAATAAACACAATAATAAGGGTCTAATTGATCGATTCTTTTCGTCGATTTTCACTTGTGTTAATAACTCGCTTGGATTAACTTTTCCAATACAACCTGTTACAGCACTGAATTGGATAAATTTAAGATTTTTTTTCGCTTAGCTGTAGCAATTAAAATGGAAAATCGATGAAGACAGTGAGCATGCATAAGGGTGATCTGGTCCAACAGCAAACGCATCGAGAGACGTTAATCTAAGCGATTTAATAACAAAATAGAAAATCGACGAAGAGAATCGATCATCCCGTTTACGCCCTTATGCATGCTCACTGTCGAATTCTTCTTTCCTTTATTTAACGTCGGTCTCTGTTCCGCAATCTAGTGCCTATCACCGACGGACATCGATTGCCATCCATTGACGGCAATCGAGATGGCAGCTTCCACACCTGCGTAGGATATCGCACCCTCAGCACACATGGGCCGGGACCAACGGCTTTCCAGAGATTTGTATGTCTCAGAAAAATCCCACCGACCTCGGCTGGGATTGAACCCAGACCCATTGGGGTGAAAAGGCAGTCACGCTAACCACTACACCACCGGCGCCGGCTAACACGGTCCAAATTCTTCATCAACATTTCAAAAGGGCGATAGGGCGTTTGAAAACATGAGCTTTAATCGTTTATTTCTCGCAAATAAAAGCTCACACATGTAAACCAGAGGGGGGCGACTCTATCTACGATGCAGGGAAGATTGTGTTTTGCTGTGGCTAGCTGAGTAAGTAGAATAAAGATTGATGACGATTCTGAAGATTTCCTGCAAAAAGATGATGCGCGATGCGAGAAATGAGTGAAGATTTTTCGAAGATTGATTCGCTAGTATTAGATTTTTTGAGCACCTAGAATTGAGATTTAGATGTGTCGCCCCCCTCGTGTACACCATAAAGGAATCCCGACCAACCATTTCGTTAATTTTTTTTAATTTTCTATATATCGTTAGATCGACATTCATAAGAAAAATCGATAGCGATCGTCACCATTTCATGAATAATTGTAAAGATGCTAAAAGTCTAATCGTTAATCGTTTATAAAGATCTTTCTCAAAATATTGCTACCAATCGTTACCAATGTTAAAATATCGATTGTGTTGCCAGATCAAAATATCGATTTCTATTGTAAAATCAAAATATCGATACACAACTGCCGATTTTATTTGTAATTTTTATCTGCATAGTTTCTAGTTTCGATCCAATGCCATCTGGGGTGTACTGATTTCGTTGTTGGTTGCTAATCCTCGGGTCCACGGCTGCTGTTGATGAGCTTATCAACGACAGGCGAACACACTCCAGTATGTGGTTTATTGAAATTTCTGTAAATCTTTTCATACATGAATTCAATATATATTTGTCATAACCATCAACCAGTCAGCCATGTTGGTTGTAATAGAGGTCAAAAAGATATCAATTTTCCTCATTGGGTTCAAATGCCGAGAATCCCACCACGCATGCTATCACGCGTTATTAAATATATAGACGTAAACTTGAAGAACTACAATGGTAAACATTTGCTGCGTCGCGGCCATCGGTCTTCTCGTTCATTTACCGGCAGATTGCTTCTTCCGATGAAATGCCGAATATGTCGATAAATAATATAAACATTGCCATCTGTCACCTGGTGTGTCTCGAACTCTCTTTAACCAGCGATGCAAATTGATAACAAGGAGATTCTAAATGTGCATCGATGGCAATCTTTGTTGTTTTTTGTCAAAGTTCAAAGTTACGATGATATCAGTATTTAAATATTTATTGATGAATATTTGTAAAGAATACTACAGTCCATGTGACATATCGAAATTAAAAGAAATTTAGTATGGCACCTTTATAGATTACTATCATATGACCGATGAACAAATAATCTTAAATGTAAGTATCGATCAATAAAGATTTTTAAATCTGTACATCGAAATCATAGAAAATTTAAAGTAAAGAATTGCCGACATAAATCTTTATTTCTGTATAAAGATCTTTGAAAAAGTTTCACGAACGGTTGGTCGCTAGGTTGGTCGGGATGTTTCCTTCCTACACTGAAAAAAGTTTTCACTTAGTTTCTATTAGGAACGCACATAGTATTTTTCCAAAAACAAAAACAATGATTTTTACCTGAATATCACCTAGCATTAGAAATTCTATATGAGAAATCATATAGATTTCATTGGACACATAACGTTCATGTGATTTAGTGGTGCAATTTCCAATTATGGGATCAGATGAAAGTTATGTGAAATTCACACGAATATTTTCCACTGGTTATGTGATTTATTTTATGAGTGTAATGAAATGTACACTGAAACAAAGATAATAGTTAGGAATACTATTTTGCAGAAAACACTTATTTTCAGTATAACTACGCTTAATACCGTTAAATCTACCATGATTTCAGTATAGTTGACTATAAATATAATGAAATTTACTACCATTCTGTCAAAACTACTATGCTGACTCAAACGGTATAGTAGTTTTGATAGAAAAATTAGTCAAATTAAATGAATTTCGTTTCTGCACAAATCTATTGGTGGGAGTATTTAATTTAAACCATCAATATAGTATTTTTGCCAATGGATTTTGTTTCTGTGTAGGTATAGGTACACTCAAAAAATTTATCACATATCTAATGGATGAAAACCATGTGAATTTCACATAGCTTTCATGTGATCACATAGCTACACATCTCACCACAAAATCACATGAATATTATGAGGCCGATGAAATTCATATGAAAAATCATATAAAATTAAAGTGATCGCATAAATGTTATGTGAAATTCAGATGAATTCCATTAATTTTGTTTATGGATGAAAATCATTTGCAATTCCAATGGAAGCTACATGAAAACTATTTTCGGTGTAGGTATCAAATTAAAAATAAAATAAAATTTAACGTACACTCAAAAAAAAAATATCACATATCTAATGGATGAAATCCATGTTAATTTCACATAGCTTTTCTGTGATCCCATAGCAGCAAATCCCACCACAAAATCACATGAATATTATAAGGCCGATGAAATTAATTTGAAAAATCACATAAATTTAATGGGATCGCATAAATGTTATGTGAAATTCAGATGAATTCCATTAATTTTGATTATGGATGAAAATCATGTGCATTTCCAATGGAAGCTACATGCAAACTTTTTTCGGTGTATAATTCAATTTATAGCGGCGCCGGTAGTGCAGTAGTAAGCGTGATTACCTCTCACCCCAGCAGGCCTGGGTTCAATCCTAGTCGGTGCCGCCGGGATGTTCTGACTCTGAGGCATAACATCTCTGCACGGAGAACAAATTATAGCAGACGCAATTATTTTTCCGGTCAAAATAACTATATTGTTCAATTGTTTTAGAGATAACCCGAAACTATAGTTGATTTGACTATATATAGAGGGCAACAACTATAGTCCATAGTTGGCTCCTCGGTTGGCTCAACTATATTTTTCAGTAGATGAACAAACTTCAATCTTTAAAATACAACTATGCTTTAGTTGATTCAAGAAAACTATTGTTAGAAAAGCACAATTTTACAATGTTTATTAAACGAACTGCTCTTCATTATCGACATATTAAGGAAGTTTGTTTTGCTTCTTTATAGATCTCAAAAACACAACTGCAAATACATAAAAAAAAGTGAACAAGAACATTCAACTTAGATTTGAACCGTGTTCATCTGCGTGAGAACCAGCTATCTTATCGCCTGCTCTACGCATCACAAGTTAAAAGTATGTGGTTTTATGATGATCACTTTTTTTTTTCCCTTTGGTTTGTTTTCCGTCGATCTTGTTTTCCGTGCTGAGCACCAATGCTACCGACGCCAGGAAGGCAGCTCCCACACCTGGACCCTACCTATCGACCCATCAACTCATGACCCGGGGACCAACGGCTTTACTTCCCATCCGAAGGAAGGCGTGATCAGAGATGTTATGCCTCAGAACATCCCGGCGGCGCCGATTGGGATTGAACCAAGGCCTGCTGGGGTGAGAGGTAATCACGCTTACCACTACACCACCGGCGCCGTTATGATGATCACTTAAAACCAAATTATATAAATAAATTACATTTGACGGATGTTATAATTTTATTGATCAAAGTTATAGTTGAATTGAGTATAAGATGAACAGTTGAATCTACTAGGTAGATATGATTGAGTTGATGGTTAAATTAATGTTGGAATAACTATAGGTTTCTTTCAAACAACAATATTTTTCCATGTGAAAGTAACTATTAGGATTGTTATCTTAACTTAACAAATTTGTTCTCCGTGTGATCATGCCTTCCTTCGGCAGGGAAGTAAAGCCGTTGGTCCCCGGTTCATGAGTTGATGAGTCGATAGGTATAGTCCAGGTATGGGAGTATGCCTCCCTGGCGTCGGTAGCATTCACGGTGTTTCGTGAAAACCCATTTATGGGTAAAAAATACCCATTTTCAAACCATGTATGCAGCTGTCAAAAAATGGGGGAATTTGGAAATCATAAAATGGGTGAAAAAATACTCATTTAAAGAATCAGTTCACGATTGCATAATGGGTATATTTTTTACCCGCTAATGGGTGAAAAAACACTTGGAAATTTTTTTGTCTCATTCCGTCACCGACCATTGGGAATGCAAACAGTTTCTGTCCGCTTTTTTTTTAGCAAAAATGGACGATCTCCGGAAAAGGTTAGATTCCGAAACATTGGAGAAACTTACGGATAAGTCTATACAATTTTATCGATTTGGTACTATAATATCTCTTGTAATATTTTTTTCACTGCACCTGCATTTATTTAATATTTCAATGTAAATATTAGAAAGTTTTTTATATCAACGAGGACAAATAACCCAGCACCAGCATCCTCCATTTGAAGAAATGGGTATTTTTTTACCCATTTTACGAAAAACACAATTTAAGAAGATGGGTAAAAAAACACCCATTTATTGACAGATCCCCCTTTTACCCATTAATGAGTAAACCATAGTTTACCCATTAAATGAGGAGGGGCACTTTTAGCGGAAATGGGTGTTTTTATACCCATAAATGGGTTTTTACGAAACACCGTGTTCACGCTAAGATCAGTTTACCTAGACGGTACAAAGAGATTACCGAGATTGGCCGTAAATTGCACAAACTCACATATGGGTAAATTTTTTTAACCCAAATATGGGTTCTTGTGAACCATAAATGATTTATTTTTATGCAAATTTGATTTAAATTTACCCATATTTGGGTTAAAAAATTTACCTATATCTGAGTTCGTGCAGTTTACGCCTGATTTGGGTAAAGTAAACCTATATTTGGGTTATCTGATCTTAGCGTGTTGGGTGCTCAGCACGGTAAACAAGATCGAAGGAAAACAACCCTAATAAAAATTGGAAGATTGCCGTAAAAGCTCGACGCAGATGTCGCCACTGCATAATGATGATAATGTTAACAGACTGCATATAAAATTCGTGAAAATTAGCATTAAATCATAATTTTTATCAAGCCTGCGTAAAATCCTTCCAATATAACATTCGAATTGAAGAAGAAAACGTTTTCACGATCAGACTGATGTGCATCTTTGACTTTTCCAGATGAACTTTCATAAGATATATTCATTTAATTTCACAGCTCCATCAATGCTGCATCGTACATATGATGTAAACAGAAGTAAATTGCTCAATTACTCAAAATAAAGATGATTTATCATCTTGTTATCACTTTATAAACCATCGAGTACCATTTTACAGTATGGTGCGTGTTGAGTAAATCAAGTTCCGTTGCGTTTTCCGTCGAAAATTGTGAGTATCAATGTTTACCTATAAAAGGCCAAAATGAACATTTATTGAATATTGGCGTCCTCTTCAACCATTTCTCCATTATCACCAGCATGATACAATCTTTCCTAAGTAAATTCGCTTAATTTCCACTTTCATCCTAGTGGAAATCGCACGTATTCACCATTTTCCGAAAAATGCAGCTGCGCAGGAGGTAACCTCTACCTGTGGGTGCAAACTTGTTATGCATAATTTACCATGAAAACATCTCCGATCTATACCGAAATAATAACAGTTAGTTTGCAAACACGTTTTCTTACACGATTTAAGCAAAAGTTTCCACCGGAAATTATTAGTTTTTCTTTATGTACCGATTTGCCCCAAAAATCGTCTGTTTTACTTGGAGAATTTGGAAACTATCATCCTTCTAGAAGTTCTCACTTCGAAATGTAGGTGGCGAAAGCTTGAAAAAGTTTCACTGCAAGACGCCAATTGTATGGTTAATTTGCTTAACGACGTGTTCTGGGTATCATCCAAACCATTTTTGGAATAGTTCAATGATTTGGGTTATCGTTCGTTTATGGTTATTTTTTATTAGGGAAATCAAAGAAGAAAAAAAATAAATAAATCTTAAAAAGTCATGTTAAACTTTTTCCAACATTTCAACTTTAAAATCAAGAGCAAATTTTCATTATGTCGAAAGTAACATTCACACCGAACCGAGAAAAATATTTTTTATAACCGAAAAGTTATTCCTTTTTCCAATTTAACATAATCTCATAGTGATAGCAATGTTCAGCATATTAAGCAGGGTTTTAATCATACAAAGCAGATCGCTAGCTTTCAAGCTAAAAAATACTGGTTTTTTAGTTAAAAGTTATTATACGTCGTTTGGTGGCTCCCTAATGTTACTTATACCCCGTACAGACTATATATGGCTTATACCATGTAATATAAGCTGTCTTGCAATGAGCACTCATATATAGGATTTCCAGTGAAAACTAGATGTATGAGTGCTCGTTGTAAGACAGCGTATATCACGTGATCACATTAATATGATTACATGATATAGGCCGTAATGTGAACGGGGTATTAAGTTAAACTGTATTTACCAGGATATTCGGGAGAATTATCAATCACGTCTCCTTATACGTGCAGCCCATTCATCATTTTAGGACCACCGAAATCATCTTAGCAACAAACAGTTCGATTTATTCTCTTTAATAATGAGAAAGCGAAACGACGGACGGAATAAATTCACGGGTTTCTTTGCGCTGTTACTTAGACAAACGGCATCTGCATAGAATCGGGTGACTTAAGCAAGATCGAAAAATATTTTTATCGGAAGGTGATTACATCAAAAAGCAACTGGTCAATAAATTTAAACATGGAATCAAGGGAAAATTTTCATTATGTCGTAAATAACATTCGCACCAATCCGAGAAAAATAAAGTTTTGTTTTGATGACCGAAAAGTTATTCCTATTTCCAAGTAAACACATGCTATTACACTATATCAAGAGCAAATTTTCATTACGTCGAATGTAACAAAGGTAAACAAAGTCGAGCTATCAGTGTCAATCGATTCTCCTGCTATTACACTATATACTGTCCGAATATAGGATCAAATCCCATTTTTAAATTTATTTACCAGTCAAATTGCTTTTTGACGTAATCCCCTTCCGATCAAAATAGTTTTCGATGTTACTTAAGTCACCCAATTTCTATGGAGATGCCGTTTGACTTAAGTAACAGCGCTGAGAAACCCGTGAAAAGTGTACGTTCGTCGTTTCGCTTTCTCATTATTAAAGTGAATAAATCGAACTGTTTGTTGCTAAGATGATTTCGGTGGTCCTAAAATGATGAATGGGCTGCACGTAAGGAGACGTAATTGATAATTCTCCCGAATATCCTGGTAAATACACTTTGACTTAAGTAACAATAGGGGCCACCAAACGACGTATAATAACTTTTGACTCAAAAACCAGTATTTCTTAGCATGAAAGCTAGCGATTTGCATTTGTATGATTAAAACTCTGCTAAATATGTTAAACATTGCTATCACTATGAGATTATATGTGTTTACTTGGAAATAGGAATAACTTTTCGGTCATCAAAACAAAACATTATTTTTCTCGGATTGGTGCGAATGTTACTTACGACATAATGAAAATTTGCTCTTGATATACTGTCCGAATATAGGATCAAATCCCATTTTTAAATTTATTTGCCAGCCAAATTGCTTTTTGACGTAATCACCTTCCGATCAAAATAGTTTTTGATGTTACTTAAGTCACCCAATTTCTATGGAGATGCCGTTTGACTTAAGTAACAGCGCTGAGAAACCCGTGAAAAGTGTACGTTCGTCGTTTCGCTTTCTCATTATTAAAGTGAATAAATCGAACTGTTTGTTGCTAAGATGATTTCGGTGGTCCTAAAATGATGAATGGGCTGCACGTAAGGAGACGTAATTGATAATTCTCCCGAATATCCTGGTAAATACACTTTGACTTAAGTAACAATAGGGGCCACCAAACGACGTATAATAACTTTTGACTCAAAAACCAGTATTTCTTAGCATGAAAGCTAGCGATTTGCATTTGTATGATTAAAACTCTGCTAAATATGTTAAACATTGCTATCACTATGAGATTATATGTGTTTACTTGGAAATAGGAATAACTTTTCGGTCATCAAAACAAAACATTATTTTTCTCGGATTGGTGCGAATGTTACTTACGACATAATGAAAATTTGCTCTTGATATACTGTCCGAATATAGGATCAAATCCCATTTTTAAATTTATTTGCCAGCCAAATTGCTTTTTGACGTAATCACCTTCCGATCAAAATAGTTTTTGATGTTACTTAAGTCACCCAATTTCTATGGAGATGCCGTTTGACTTAAGTAACAGCGCTGAGAAACCCGTGAAAAGTGTACGTTCGTCGTTTCGCTTTCTCATTATTAAAGTGAATAAATCGAACTGTTTGTTGCTAAGATGATTTCGGTGGTCCTAAAATGATGAATGGGCTGCACGTAAGGAGACGTAATTGATAATTCTCCCGAATATCCTGGTAAATACACTTTGACTTAAGTAACAATAGGGGCCACCAAACGACGTATAATAACTTTTGACTCAAAAACCAGTATTTCTTAGCATGAAAGCTAGCGATTTGCATTTGTATGATTAAAACTCTGCTAAATATGTTAAACATTGCTATCACTATGAGATTATATGTGTTTACTTGGAAATAGGAATAACTTTTCGGTCATCAAAACAAAACATTATTTTTCTCGGATTGGTGCGAATGTTACTTACGACATAATGAAAATTTGCTCTTGATATACTGTCCGAATATAGGATCAAATCCCATTTTTAAATTTATTTGCCAGCCAAATTGCTTTTTGACGTAATCACCTTCCGATCAAAATAGTTTTTGATGTTACTTAAGTCACCCAATTTCTATGGAGATGCCGTTTGACTTAAGTAACAGCGCTGAGAAACCCGTGAAAAGTGTACGTTCGTCGTTTCGCTTTCTCATTATTAAAGTGAATAAATCGAACTGTTTGTTGCTAAGATGATTTCGGTGGTCCTAAAATGATGAATGGGCTGCACGTAAGGAGACGTAATTGATAATTCTCCCGAATATCCTGGTAAATACACTTTGACTTAAGTAACAATAGGGGCCACCAAACGACGTATAATAACTTTTGACTCAAAAACCAGTATTTCTTAGCATGAAAGCTAGCGATTTGCATTTGTATGATTAAAACTCTGCTAAATATGTTAAACATTGCTATCACTATGAGATTATATGTGTTTACTTGGAAATAGGAATAACTTTTCGGTCATCAAAACAAAACATTATTTTTCTCGGATTGGTGCGAATGTTACTTACGACATAATGAAAATTTGCTCTTGATATACTGTCCGAATATAGGATCAAATCCCATTTTTAAATTTATTTGCCAGCCAAATTGCTTTTTGACGTAATCACCTTCCGATCAAAATAGTTTTTGATGTTACTTAAGTCACCCAATTTCTATGGAGATGCCGTTTGACTTAAGTAACAGCGCTGAGAAACCCGTGAAAAGTGTACGTTCGTCGTTTCGCTTTCTCATTATTAAAGTGAATAAATCGAACTGTTTGTTGCTAAGATGATTTCGGTGGTCCTAAAATGATGAATGGGCTGCACGTAAGGAGACGTAATTGATAATTCTCCCGAATATCCTGGTAAATACACTTTGACTTAAGTAACAATAGGGGCCACCAAACGACGTATAATAACTTTTGACTCAAAAACCAGTATTTTTTAGCATGAAAGCTAGCGATTTGCATTTGTATGATTAAAACCCTGCTAAATATGTTAAACATTGCTATCACTATGAGATTATATGTGTTTACTTGGAAATAGGAATAACTTTTCGGTCATCAAAACAAAACTTTATTTTTCTCGGATTGGTGCGAATGTTACTTACGACATAATGAAAATTTGCTCTTGATATAGTGTAATAGCAGGAGCATCGATTGACACTGATAGCTCGACTTTGTTTACCTTTGTTACATTCGACGTAATGAAAATTTGCACTTGAAAAAACGTACGCAGCCAATTTTCCTTTTGAAAAACCTTTGCGCCTCTACAGGCGAACATTAGCAAGTTTGGTTTCATCGACGGCATCTACCGCCGTTTTGTACCATCATCGATTATCACTCTCCGCATCCTTTGCTTTATCATCGATCGCCACTTGTCAAACAGAACAGAACAAAAAGTTCACGAAGAGAGCGAATCGCAAATCGCTTAAATAGATTGGAGGTGAAGCGGTTTTTCATTTGTTTATTGAAAATAAAAATATCCTATATGTGAAAGAATTTAAAGCTAACGAGGCAATTGCTCATGTAGTGTGTTGGGTAGTGCATTACGTTATCAATGTTCATGCGGTAAGTATGCATGCATTTTGGTTTATCCTTTTCGTGTTTTATGATGAACCAAGGTGTATATTAATACAAGTATAAGGTGGGAACATCACAGTCCAGGAACGAATAAAGGGAGTAAAGCCCTCAAGTTAAATATGGACCAAGGTGACTTCATATAGGTGTTCTAATGTGTCAAATTCATGATTCAGCCATGTTGGATTTTTGTATGGGACAGCGACCCAGTTTGTTTACAATTTGCACTAAAACCGCACTTTCCCCCCGCGACCTCCTCGCCTATATAGTGACAAAGCTGTATCACCATTTATATACCCACCATGATATGGACGACTGTCACCACAAAGCTGAAAACAAGCTGTTCCAATTGGCGTTGCCGGCACCGTCGAGAAATCGTGTCTTCTAGTAAATATTGACAGTTTATTACGGGAATTTTCAGTGGAGTGAAAGGATAGTACGGAGTCCGCTATGTTTCACGCACAGTCTGACGTTTGCTTATGGATTTTAGTAAAGAGCCTGTCAAATGCATAAGATGTCTCTTTATAAATTCAGGCTCTTTAGATTTTAGCATTGGAGTAACGAGCTACAGAGTCGCCGTCCACTCCAATCGAACAAACCGGTGCATTTTGACGGTTCGATTGGAACTGTAGGGCTTTAGGAACGAGGGGCTTCTACCAAGCTTGGATGATGACCAAACAGGACTTCTTGTCTGTGACGTGTTCTTCTCTCGCGGAAACGACCGTGCAAAAACTATTTCATCATGGGCGACGCAGTCGACTGTCAAAATATAGGAAAATAGATTCCCTGCACGGAGAAAAAATACTACCCAAAATTTGTGTTCTTTTAACTTAATTTTAAGTTGAGCTTCTTAACACCGACAAACCGACATAACACTTAATTTTGACTTATGCCCGAAAAACATGAACTGTCGATTTAAATGTGCAATGATCCGAACTGTCAAAACCATAGGATTTTTTTATCTAGATAATGTATCCAGAATAGATCAGACACGAACCAATTCATAACTTTTGCATGCGGGTTAATGGCTTAGCTAAATATTTCCCGCGATCACGAAGCCAGATGTTAGTAGTGTGCTTTGGTCAGAAATTTTATTATTTTTGCTATGGTCATTCAAGTCGGTTTGTCGGTGTTCTTATTGCACTCGTTATTTTTGTCAAAAACAGGAACGCGAGATTCGCAAATAACCACGAAATTTTGGTTATTATTCTATCACAACGGACAATTTAAAAGTATCGTAGTTGGTAGCACCCCCATCTGTTCAGTGTAGTGCCCACCACAGTGTACTCAACAGATGGCGGTAATGTTTTACGTGGATTTCATAAGGCATTACAATTTGATAGATGGTTAAAAAAAGGCTACAGTCGAGTCTCGTTATAGCGAAAAATAATTACTGATACCGAAACTTTTAAATTCGTGAGATAGCAAATTAGTAAATAATTTGGTTCAATAATCTGAAAAAAAAAAGAAATATCGGTCCTTCTACATCATCTGCACTCTTAGCTATGATTATCTAAAATTATCGGTTTGTTTTACCGATAAAAATCGTTAAGTTTTACCTTAAAGAGGCTATTTTTAAGTATAAATTAGGACTTTTTTAACGTTAATTATTTATATTTATTTATAAACTCGATGGAAAAAAACGCAGTAGGCTCTTCCCGCGAACGGTTGGTTTTGTTTTCGCTGGCGCTGATTTCATCCTGTTGTCCGCATATTATTTTGATTGTAATAAGTCAAAAAATATTAGTCTCGCGTGTGGATAAGTGTAAATTAAGAGCTATCACGGTTTAAGAAGCTTTTTAGTGATATTGTAATTAACGTGAAAACTCTGGGACAAAAATTTGTTTGGAGTTACTGTGGTGTCGCGTTGGTCGGTTTTTCTTTTTGCTTGTTTTTGGTGCTTTACCTCCCTCCCAAAAAGAGTTTTACCGGGTATTTTTTTCTTTTCTTGGTGCTGGCCTTCTGCCTTCCGGAGGATGCACGCGAATGAGGTGTTAGGCAAAAATTCGGTGCAAATGAAAAGCATCGCATGTCATTCAAAATGTTGCGTTCGGTTGTAAAAACAACGCGGAAGATTTTTTCGATTACCGCGAGTGAACAAAATTTGGTGAGATCCATCTGATTATAAATCAATCATAAATGCATATTTCCATATATTACTAAATACTTCCAGATTTCGAAATGTGATATTTCGAAATCTGGAAATGTGTTTGAAGTATGTACCATTATTCATAGTGTTTACATGCGGGGCTTATTGTATGTGAAAGTAACCTCAGAATGGACGTGAAATACCAGGCATTCTGAAATGGGTTGCTGAATCTGCAGTAGAGCTATCGCTTTCTAACTCCAGGACTAAACTTGCTTTAAATTATTACATCAAGGATTGTTGTAAGCAAATTTCTTCCATAATATCACTGCCGGCCAGTGGGGGTTAGATTGAACACACACACACACACACACACACACACACACACACACACACACACACACACACACACACACACACACACACACACACACACACACACACACACAATCGACACTAAACTCGAGGGAGGCGTCACATCAGGGGATAAGTCACTCTGCCACCTTGTGACTGTGTTAATTGTGTTTCAGGGTGTTTCTAAGTCGAACGAGCTGTCAAAACGTCAAGCGGCAACATACAATGTTTACTGGCAACCATAATTTCCACAACACTGAAAATGACAGATCCCCCTGCGACCGTAGTTGTTTATTGGCGATGACGGTGACTCTGTAGCTGCCTACGGAGTTTCACGAGCCTACAAACGGTCCTTCTGATGGAAGCTCAGTCAATTAGGTTTTGCACCGTCGGGGTTAACCTCAATCTGATGACAGTTCAGTGGTACTGTTTACGTGAACTTAGTTGATTTTTTCTTGGGTACATTGTCTCGATAATTTTTTAGACTGCAGTGAGATGTAAACCACATGTCTGCATTGTCAACAAGCAGCATCCTTTCACCGCGCTGTTCCTCGACAATTTGCAAGTTAAAATTCGGAAATTTTAGAATATTTTTTTCGAAAAAACGACTAAGTGTTTGTAAACAGTACCACTGAACTGTCAAAAAGGTTCAGCCGATTAACACTGAGTTCAGTCGTGACGTCACGTTGCAGAACCTAATTGCTGCATCTCGCATCCCGTATCAAGATACTGCTGACCTGGCAAACTTTGTCTGAAGACTCCTATACCACCAAATCAGGCGACTACCAGCTTACGAATTACGGCGAAGGTTATACCACCGACAAACCGACATGAATAATCATACAAAGTATCATCAAATTTATGATCAAAGCACAAAACTGACATCTGCCACCGTGTTCGCGAAAATTGTGTATCCTAGCCACGAACACGCATACAAACTGTATGAGTTGGTTCGTGTCTAATCTATTCCGGGCAAATTATTTTTATCTAGATAACATCTTTCTATGGTTTTGACAGATGGGATCGCTGCACATTTGAATCCGGCGTTATCTCGATCAAGAGTTAAGTTTAAGTTTCATGTCGGTTTGTCGGTGGTTGTACATCATCTACCGAGGGGAATAAGGTCTGGATTATGGTGGCGTTTCGCGAGAATGGTTCGTCAATCCAATCCAATGTACTGTCTGTTCGAGTATGCCAACAAAAACAGATACAGTCTACAAATCAGTCCCGTCTGCTACGTTAATCCAGATCACTTGCATTATTTTAAATTTATTGGCAGATTAATCGCGATGGCCCTGTACCTCTGGCTTTACGATGCCGTTCTACAAGCGAATGCTGAACAAGAAACTAACTACCCAAGATATCGAAACGATTGACCGAAGTTTTACAATTCGCTCATCTTGGTGCGGGATAACAATGATGATCACGGATATAAATCTCCTTATACTTTTTGGCAAATTTCTATTACTGATTATTCATAAAATGTATAAGTCAACTAATAAGCAGACGCCTTGCAAAAAGTTAATGAAGCTCATGTGCCAAATGAAATGTATAAGCGGTCATGCATTCTTTTAGGACCTATGTGGTTTGTCTTATGGAATGTATAAGGCTGATGTTTTGGCAAAAATGTATAAGTGAAACACATGAATAAAATAATTGATTTTCGTTTCGTGATGATAGATGAGTGCGGCTTGGAATTGTGGTTTAGTGTGGATTTCGAGCTCTAGGGGCAGATTATTCTTCACGAGTTGAAGGAGGAATGCGTTAAGGATCGAGTTACGGAGGAAAATAAGAAGGAGTTCATTTCACCAACCAATCGTTCTAAATATTCTAAAATTTGATAGGTTGAACCAATCCTCGTTTATAGTACGTTCAGACTACAGAGTTATAACAAAGATGAATACTAAGATGAAACTGTCGGAAGAAAAACTTTCTATTTTATTGTCCTTTTTCGCGGTCCCTTTCATCTAATAAATACCCCCCGTATTCAAGGTAATTTTGTGGTTTTGCTGCCCCCTCGGTAGAGATGAAATTTTGCGCTCATTTTCATCAAAACAATCACACCAAAATCAGAGATGTCCCATGTTTTAATTACTCGATTAACAACTAATCGATTATTTTTTGTTCGCTGTACTGCCATTTTTCCACCAATGTTTGAAACGATCGGTGATGATCCTCTGGAGATGTTAATGCTTATATCTGCATGATATAATCGATAACAAATATTTTACTTTTCGGTTCGTTAATCGATTAATTGATTATTCGAATGTAAATCGGCCATCACTAGATGAATAAGAAACGTCATTTCAAATATAAGGACCGTGCATAAATAATGATACAATTTGAAAGGGGCCGGGGCTAATAACAAATTACGTCCCCAGGTAACTGAAATAAACACGAGTGCTCACCGGTTGGTTACAACATGTTATAGCGCTATCTTGATGGTGGTTTCTGTGTTGCAATTATTTGACAACCGTTATAACATGTTATAACTCTCCAGTCTGGACAGCGTTTTACTCGTTAGAGAGGTTCAGAACAATTAAAAACAGATCATACTGTCAAAGATGAATGTTAAAATTAGAACATGGATTGTTCTATAGAGATATCCACGTCTGGCTGTATTAGTTGGTGCGATATGTGAGAGTGTGTTAGTTTTCCTCGGTTATCCGAGGAAAATACACAGCAAAAAAAGTTGTTGAATATTACATCGAAACTGATGCAACCAGGTCAATCCATCGGTTGTGTAATATCACATTGTACGATGTACATCGATTTTGCGAACAAAATTACATCCATTGATGTAACATTGCATCTGCTTTTTGCTATTACATCATTATTTCATACATCAGCTTGAATTACGTTGATCGATATTACATTTTTTTTTTGCTGTGTACATAACAAATCGCTGTCAAACTCATTTTTACAGATCTAATTTCATACATTTTTTAGGTTAGCCAGAGGAAAATAATAAACAACTTTACACGGTAATGCACCAGCTAGTGTGCGTGCGTTAAACGTCACTAATCTCTATACAAATCACACCGAGGGGGGCTAAGATGATGATATTTCCTAAGGTAATCGTACTTATTTAAAATAGTTCCAGTGCTGCAACAATCATGAAATTTTGGATTCCGGTTCAATTTTTGATGCAGATTACGAATATGCATTTACCTCAATACCCTTAAAGAACCCTACTGAGTAACATGATAGTAATTGAGTTGTTTAATTTTCAAAAACATACCGGTTTTTACACATCTCAATTTCAAAACAAGATTTAAATTTTAAATTTTTGAAAATTTTTGTTGACAGCTCGCTTTAATACAAAGTCCCACAGAGGGGCGCTAAGATGGTGATTTTTTGCAAATGTTATCGCACTTGATGTAATTTAGGATTTCGGTTCCATATTTCATGCAGATTACGAATATGTATTTACCTCAATACCCCGAAACAACCCAATTGGGTTCTTTAATTTTGTTTTTTTTTCGGTTTTTATACATCATCTAAAAGAACTTCGTTTTCTGAGCACAGCGATTTTTTTTTTTCGAACCCTCACAATTTCATCTCGATTTCAACCAAAATAATAACTTCACCCATACATGGCGACACCGAGGGCCGCTAATAAGGTGATTTTTACAAATTTATTTATTTATTTATTTATTTCGTCAACCAACGTAGACTAGTACATATTAGAATACAGTTTTGTTTTCTTAAATTTATTTATTTATTTCGTCAACTTTGGACAAAAGGTTAAAAGTATAATTTTTTCTTTAATAAAAATTAAGCAGTGTCAGCTTTCCTATTTTTTATGAGTTATAATGCCTTATGGAGTAAAAATGTTGTTTTAGTTTATGCCGAGACATTGTAAAGTCAATGGTTTCGCAGTATTGATTGTAAGAGGCCATCATGCGGTTTAATGGCCCATATTTTGCATAATTTGTACGATGATGTTTTATGGCAAATAAATTTCGATTTCGGAGTTGCCGAGTGGGTGCATGGAAATTTAATTTTGATAAAAGTTCTGTTGAGTCAATTCGCTGCGAAACGATATCATTTACAAATGAAACCATTGCATATTCACGACGCTCTTTTAATGTTTGTATGTTTATAAGCATGCAGCGTGCTTCATATGATGGAAGAGGAAATGAAGTCCAACCTAATTTACGAAGAGCGTATAATAGAAATTGTTTTTGTACGGATTCTAATCTTTCTTCGTGCGTGATTGAAAAAGGAGACCATACAATGCTGCAATATTCCAGCATTGACCTCACATAGGCAATATATAGTGTTTTAATTGTGTATGGGTCCTGAAAGTTATAGCAAAAGCGCTTGATAAAGCCTAGCATGTTATTTGCCCTGTGAATAATTGTGTTGTAATGGTCTATGAAAGTTAGTTTAGAGTCTAAGATAATTCCTAAATCCCTAACTCTTTCACATTTTTCTACATTTTGATTTCCTAGTGCAATTGAAATATTTGAAGTTGTAATCATACTTATTTAAAATAGTTCCAGTGTAACGAAATTGATTAAATTTTTGGTTTGGGTTCCATTCTTTTTTCTCCAGATTACGAATATGCATTTACCTGAGCATTTACCTCAATACCCTTTAATAACCTAATTCCTCATATTCAAGTATTCGTAGTAGTTTCAGTTATCGGTAGTAACAAAGTTAATCTAAACGTAACAGAGTAATTTTCATTAATTGTATAATATTCGCAGTAATTCGTGGTAATTTCATAGGCACTGACCGGTAATTAATGTGAGTAGAAACCCCTCGACCAGGACTAGACTGTACGAAAACATCATCCACTGTTCGACCATTCAAATTAAAACATTAAAATCGCTTTTTCGAATGATAGTTGCAACTGAATGACGGCTGTTTTATAATCAGATGATGTTCCTCTCGAATACAGGGTGAACATTGACACGAGAAGCGAACAGACCTCAGTTGAAATACGTAACGCTCTCTGTAGAATGATTGTCATCCCAAATTGAAATGTATATGGTTTGGATCAGCCTTATAACGCAAATCATCCAAAACGATAACCCTAGTAAAATTTGTATGGCTATTTTGCTTAACGACGTGTTCGGGGCATCATCCAAACCTTTTGTGGAATATGTATACCATTTGGGTTATCGTTCATTTATGGTATTTGTTTATTAGGGAATGCAAATAATTCCCGTGCAAATAACAAACTTCATTTGCAGATCTGAACAGACAAACGAGGTGGAAACATAGTCATCGCTATAAGAGGTGGTACGAACATTGGTAAAGCGTGGAAACAGAAAATTTAGTGCCAACATTTCAAAGGGGCGTAACTGCTTTTGTAAACAATGACTTTAGCCGTCAATTTCTCGCGAATGAAATCTTACCTCTCCAAAATAACAATGCTAGATGGTAGAGGAAACATTGCTCTACCTGCTGGTGTTATTATTTTTCATGAGTGAGCTTTTATTCGCGAGAAATCGACGGCTAAAGCCTTTGTTTACAAATGCTATTACGCCCCTTTGAAATTTTGGCACTGAATTGTCTATTTCGTGGTGGAGGAAGTTTCCTCTACTAACAAACAATTTTTGTATCCATAATGGAATGGCTGTTCATGACTATTCAATATGGAAATGTAAACAATCGAACTATAAATCTAGTTTTAAGCATTTGCAAGCCATCTGGTGTAGTGGTAAGCGTGATTACCTCTCACCCCAGCAGGCCTGGGTTCAATCCCAGTCGGCGCCGCCGGGATGTTCTGAGGCATAACATCTCTGATCACGCCTTCCTTCGGGAAGTAAAGCCGTTGGTCCCCGGTTCATGAGTTGATGGGTCGATAGGTAGGGTCCAGGTGTGGGAGCTGCCTTCCTGGCGTCGGTAGCATTGGTGCTCAGCACGGAAAACAAGATCGACGGAAAACAAATCCAAGGAAAAAAAAAAAAAGCCATCTTATTCTTAAATTGATGTCCTCTGGGCGCTGTATGGTGTACAGCCAAATCATCCGAAATTCGAAAACATATTGTTGACCTTGTATGATTGACATCGCAGGGGTACCAGGTTTTATAGACTTCCCTAATAAAATTGTTATAGTTATTTTGCTTAATGACGTGTTCAGGGTATCATTCAAACCATTTGTGAAATAGTTCTATTATTAGGGTTCTCGTTCGGTTATGGTATTTACCCACAAAAAAAAACGATCTTGAGTGAATAAGAGATAGTCATCAATTATATGAAAATTCAGCAGAGGGAATGCATTCTCCCTGTGACTGCATGAACTTGTACATTTTCCGCATTCATCATTCGCATTGCATATTTGTGTTTCCACTAGAGTCGGTGTATAGTGAGTCACGCCAAGAGAAAAACAGTTGAACTCGCATCACGGTTTTCGAAAGGTTCCCTTTCTTTTAACTTGGCAACAGAGGACTTCTGCATCAACTTCAAATTACTTTTAGCGAGGAAAAAAATTAACGGCTGTAGTAAATCATTATATCAGTGATTTTGTCGAATTATCTTAAATAAATATAGTAGAAATTGTCATTACTGATCATTACAAAACGTATCGCATGACAAATGTAATGCTCACTGCGTGTATATGACCATTTCTTCGATTACATTTTATATTTAATTGCAATACTTTTCGTGGACCTTTCATAGCATCGTAATGCTTGTTTACTTTGCACGATAGGTAGCCGGTTTGACAGCTCAATAGGTAGACTTGGCTTCACTCTTGGCGTGACTAGTTTCCACTATGGGATTTCACAAATTTGACAGTACCCTCTTAATTGGTCTATACATTTATGGTCCATAACAAACATGATCAACACATGCGAACTTTGCGTCTGTATTCTATATTTTACAGCTGTCGCTTACACCGCATGTGTTTGTTGTAAGTGTGTGGGTGAAAAATAGCAGGCAACTGAAAAATGCTGGTTTAGCAGCTCCTAGGAAAAAACAGTCGCACTGAACGGAATGTAGATGCCAGAAATGGATATTCGACGCGATGGATGGCGAATAAAGTTACCCGGATCATACTTTTTCTGCACATATTTGCAGCTTTCATCGCCACTTATTTTACACCTTTCCTTTTTCTTCCACAACATCACGCACTAAATCATGCTTGACATACACAGTTTTGGTCACGAACTGCTCATTTGCTAATAACTTTGCACATAGTTGACGAAACATAGTTCTTTTTGAAGCAGTAGATAGAATAGAGTTTAAGCTTGTTATAGATACTTTAAAAAAAGTCAATTTTAATTTTAGTATGGTTAACTACCCCATTTTCGGCCTATTAAGCACAACCCGCACTTAGTTTTTCTTAATCTAGCACAGTTTAGCACCAAACGGAATGTTATTATTACTGATGGCTTCCATATTTATTTACCTTTCCGTACGTACCGTAAGATTTGATAAAGAGAAACCAATCGTTGAGATATTGTCAAAAGTCTAACATTGCTTCTTGACGCCAAACTCGGCCTACGGATTCTAAACTCGGCCTAACGCATTGAAACGCCAATGAGTTAACTTCGGCCTATCGGATGAAGATAAAAATTGATTCGGTCGGAGCGCTTCTTTTGTTTTTGGGAATAATTGGTGCAAACCTTCATATCAAGCGTTCTCATTGACTTCGTTCCGTAGCTTATTAACTAAAGTATTGTACCAAACGCATTAACTCTGAAATCATGGATTTATTTGAAGCTTTGTGCTCGATAGGCCCAAAACGGGCGATAAGGCCGAACTAGTTCTCTACCCTAATAAACTGTATTTGTTTTTGCATTGTAAAAATGAAGTGAGAAATACTCGCTGCACTTCTCGGACCTTAAGTGTAAAAATTCGTTTGTGTTGATTCAAATGTTAAGATTTACCTTCTCTTTGCATATATATAGTAAACTATGATCCTAATCTATCAATTACTTTAAAGAAAAACAAATTTCAACAAATGAGCAGTTGGTGTGTACAACTGTGCATGACAAGCATGCACTAAATCACAAAACTTGCGTTTGCCTGGATTTGCAATTGGGTTGTTTAGGGGTATTGAGGTAAATACATATTCGTTATCTGCATTAAAAATGGAACCGAAATCGAAAACTTCATCAAATTTGGCACACTGGAACTATTTTAAATAAGTACGATTACATTGGCAAAAATCACCATCTTAGAGCCCCATGGTGGGACTTTGTATGGGAGCGAGGTGTCAACCATCAAAAATTTAAATCTTGGTTTAAAAATCAAGATCAATGTCTACGGGATCGATAAAAATATCGTTGTGCTCAGAAAACGAAGCTTTATCAGATGATGTATAAAAATCGGTATATTTTTCGAAGCTGAACAACCCAATTGTTCTTTCAAACCAACTTAATATTTTGCTGCAACAAACGACTTTCATCAACCACTTTGCTCGATGAATACCATTCATTGACTGTTTTTTCATGCATTCCCAACCGAAAACGAAAAAGGAACCCGAATGAAATCAAAATGGGAATAAAACCAGAGCGAAAGGGAGCGACTGTATGGGTGAGTATTTTGGAGAAGAGAAAGAGGGAATGCTTTTTGGTACCTATTCGCTTTACTGTGCATCCGTATGTACACCGAAAATAGTTTTCATGTAGCTTCAATTGGAAACGCACATGATTTTCATCCATAATCATAACTAATGGAATTCATCTGAATTTCTCATAACATTTATGCGATCACATTAATTTTATGTGATTTTTCATATGAATTCCATTGCCCTCATATTATTCATATGATTTTGTCGTGGGATTTGCTGATTTGGGATTTGATTTCATCCATTAGATGCAGTTTAGAGGCATTAGGTCGTATGAATAAAAGCGTTTACTTTACTTTTCCCGTAAGAAACGCACGGGAAAGTAAAGTCAACTCTTTTTATTCATACGGCCCATTGAATGGTATACAAAGTACAGCACATAAGGGAATGGTGAAATTGAATACATACTGCTGCTGCCGTTCGCTAGAAAAAAAGAACGATCAGATGCCCTGATTGTATGCAACACTGTCTTTAGTTGAGACCAGTGATGGCACGAGTCCTGGAGTTTAACATTTTTTCCTTAACATTTGATACTTTTTGCGATAACCATTGTGACGACACACAAAAACAAACTGGCAAGCGGCAAAAATGTCATGACATTTCTAAACTGTTTTCTGCCAGCGACAGAACATTTTCGCACAAAGAAGCAGACAAGACCGGCGGCGCGCGCGACATAAATTTATGTCGTGTAGAATTTTGCTGATTTCTGGCTAATTACTGCATTTATTTGATGTTTATTGCATGGAATTAAAAGATAAGAATGAAGACTGACCACTCATAAGCATTGATGTTAAAATTATGCGTAAATAAGGGAGTTGGTAATTTACTGTCACACGCAAGCCTGCAGCTAAAATTTCATTACAATAAACTGTTTGGAAAAATCAGGCTGCGAGATTTTATTTATTCTCTATCTCCGCTGTTCGCTTGGAATGTAGTTATAAACGGCCGCCCGTGTGCTGGCTGTTTTGTTTCGCTCTGGACGATGGTTTTTCAAAAAATGTACTGTTGCCACCTCTGGTTGAGACTATAGTCGCTATATTTATAGCCTGGCGGATAGAATTTCGCCAATCGAACGTAAATTACCGGCATCATCGGATTGGGGAAACTTTCCTCAACCCAAAGATGGCGTTAGTTTGCGTAGGCAAGCCTTGAGTCACGAGAAAAGGGTTTCCGAAGTTTTGTTCGCAATAGCTTATGTGCTCTTTTCAGTTGTTGGTCATGATTTACTCGATTGGTTCCGCTTTTGATCGTTTTAATTCAATTCATATTCAAGCAACTTCCCCGGGGTACCCGGAACATGTCCAAGTGTGTCCAATGTGGTCTGGAACACTTAACACGACTTGCATTGATCTTATTTTTGAATTCTGTAGTAATTTGATGCGTCGCATGATGGTTTTAATACGTTTTCCGTTAAATCCAGCGTGAAGGCTCATATTCACCGGATCTTATTCCGGCCATATCTCCGGAACCGGTTCACCGATTCCAAAACCGTTCAGTAGCGCCTATCCATCCTATCCTATCATTTGGCGCCGAGTTTGTCCAAATCGGTTGAGCGGTTGCTGAGAAACGTGAGCGCATTCATTTCGTTACACACACACACACACACAGACATGTTCCGATCTCGTCGAGCTGAGTCGAATATGACACTCGGCCCTCCGGGCCTCGGATCAATAGTCGGTTTTTCAAGTTATATCTATACCCTTCTTTGTAAGAAGGGTAAAACATAAATGTGTACACGTTGCAACTAAATAAAATAAGCCTAATAAAAACACTCAACAATACCTCGAAAATATTTTGATCCATGGCCACACTTCGCCAGCCTCGTAGTCTGCGAAGGGTAACCTATCGCAGCCCGGGAAACCGAGTGATTTGCAGTTCCATGTTCCGAGTTTCCAATCGTAGTTCTTATTTCGTCGCGTAGGTCTGTGCCAATTGTTCCGATCCGTATTTCTTTCTTCAGTATTTGCAACTTTGTTTTTTTCCACGGCGGCTTGTTGGGCCTCGCCGGGGGTCCATCGTGCACAGCTCTGTTTAGAGTCCCACGCTGGCGCTAGGACGGTGATCAGCCGCTCCTAACATGGAGAACAGACACCGTTTTGAGCCGCACCTCCATGGTGAACAGACGCTCAGGTTTAGTGAAGCATTTCCTCTATCACCGTACTATGGTTACCGCGCCAGTGTTTGCGTCGCACCTCTTCACTTTGCTATTGCCGGACTGGCAACATTGCCCAGGCTACGCCACCCAGCTGTGTCCATGTCTAGCTGGTAGTCTTTTGTTATCATATGACTCGGGGAGGCGTGAAGTAGGAACTTGTGAGGACCAGGGCTAGGTATTACTGAAATCATATGCAACAATGTCAATAATATTTCAAACATGTTTTATCACATTGTTTATAATAATTAGTATCAAAAACACATTCAACAATTGATCACTGATTAGTATGTCACCATGATCGGTAAACCTCATGGCCATGGATAAATGCTGTGCAGTAATCAATGTGAAGTGTGCAACAATTGAAAAATTTCCCTAATATTGCTTCCTCCCGGATCGGTTCAATAAAATAACTGATATCGTAAGTACAATGCATCGAAAATTTACGTTTAATCATCTAACAGAATCACTGAATGATTATTCTTGTTGAAAAATTGCCTCCCAAGTCATATTTTAATGGTGTGCAATAATTAGATACAAAGTGTGCAACAATAGAATTTCAAAGCAAATGATGCGTGCAACAATTAAGCTATGAAGCACATTCAAAATTTTCTTACACGGAATGTTTTTACCAATATAAATTGCTGATGACCTCTGGAAATGCTTAATGAATCACATTGATTTTTATTCATTTCTTGAGGAATTCTTGCTTCACAAAAAAAAAAACAGTCTCGTAAAATCACAAAAGAATTAAAATCATATGCATAGCTGTGCACCAATTGGTAAACTACCCTAATTAAGTGCAATTTCATTTCCACTTATGCTCACGCGAAAGCTATTGTATTTTTGGCTTGGTATAAGTTGTAAAATACGCGGAAACACGCAAAATCAGCGACATCGAAAACAAAACCAATCATTCGCAGGCAGAGCCTACTCATATAATGGGATGGGAGTGGGATATATTCCAAAAAATTAAATTTTTAATTTAACAATACGAAAGTCATGTGCGGCTTGTACGAATTCAGTTTTGGAATAATGCACGCAGCCACTTTGCCTCTTATTTGAAGTGCGCGCCTCTGCCGTCGAACATTAGTAATGTTTGATCGACGACGTCTTACCGCCGTATTCCATCGCTCTCATTCTCCACATTGATCACCAGTTGTCAAATAGTCTGCTGGAAAAGCGCTTCGCGTATGGACCTGAAGTGAAAAACAAACTCTTGGTGATAAAATATATTTATTTGTGGAAGAATCTCAGATTTTTCATGTGTTTTGTTGATTAATGTGAGCGAAGCCATAATTATTGCACTAGCATAGTGTTTTTGGGGGATTCAGTCGGTGAGTACCTACTTATTTTTAGGGTTTTTGTTTTTTTTTTTGTGAATTGTGCAGGTTAGTCAAGTTCGACATGCGATGAACACAGGGTCAGATATTTTACTATTACTAAGTTTTTCGTCCAGAAAACTACATTTGTGTGCGTGTGTAGGAAACTAACGAGTGCTGTGTTCTTACAAAAAATCGACAATAGTATTCGATGTTCCAAATAGGTCGAATCTGCTTGCCTGCAACAGGCAAAGCGTCAACTCTTCCACATTGATTTTCGCACGGTTGTTTCAAAGAGAGCGAGTAGGTTGACAGAATCGATGAAGAGCGAGAAGTGAAAATCGACCAAAAGCGCCATTGCTGTGAAAAGTGAAAAACTGATCGTCGTCACCATTTTGTAAATGACTGCAGCGTAGTACAGTCAGCTACACAGCGTTTGGTTAGTAAAAGTGATATTTTAGTTTCACAGGGAGTTGGTGATTATCAAGAAAACATTTTGTTTCTAATTGCTGATGCTTTGCTACTGACATAGCTTGTATATAGTGTCAGTGTGATGTGAAATTACGTTCAATCAAGTGTTGTTTGCAATTGTGGAAGTGACCTGTTTTTCAGTTCACTGACGCAGCATTTTTTATCATTAATTATAATAGTGATACGCTCGAATATTAAACATTGAAAATGTGGCATGATCAAATATGAGTGTATGTAATTTCCTGTCTGAATTAAACGTACTTAGTATCTAACCGTTTAGTTTTTATTTATCATTTAAAGGAGCAATTTTGGGATTGCTTGCTACAAGAGATTTAAAAAAATAAAATTAAATTCCTTTTATTGAAAGCATAAATTTACGAAGTTCTAGAAAATAAAAACGTTAATTATTGCTTCATATTAAAGTTCTAGTGACCAGGAAATGCATTTTAAATTGAATGTTTTTAAGTTAAGGAACTTAAGTTTTATGGTAAAAATAATATTGTATTGAGTTTTCCAAGTAGAATATTACAAACACAAATGCTGAGTGTAAATATATATGATTTTGAGAGTTCTTGCAGCTATACAGTATTGGACAAAACATTTGCAACTGATATCGAACAATGATAAAAATCATTAGTAAACTTTAATTTTCTATCATCGAAAAGGAGTAAGTTACTGCAGTCGATGGTTTAGGAGTCTATGATTATATCAACTATCCAATTGATAATTTTGCCTTGGTCAAAACAAGTGCAACATTACACTTTCGTTCGTTTTTTGTTTTCAGTAGAAGTGTTGATAATTAAGTGTAACAGGTTTTGTTTTACTGTAAAAGTGTTGTACGTTGTGTTATTCAATTATCGAAAGGTAAATATTGCTCAATATACCTTGAAAACTACAAATGTTATTTTTTTTTATTATTTATGACATCAAGTACCAAAATGGCTCCTGACAACCTTGGATTGGAACTAAGAAAGAAAATGATCGATGACTGCGTGTGCGGAATGTCACATACAATCATTTGTGAGAAATATCATGTAAATAAATCGACCATATCAAGACTATGTTCCAAATTTCGTTTAACCGGGAAGATTGCTGTTGACCACAAAAATCAAAGACCACTAAAGAGGATTCTATGATCGTCAGATGCATTAAGAAGGATCCTTTCAATCATCCTTCAAGGTACAAAAACAACTACACTAATAAAGTTCCACACATTTTTATTGACGAATTTTCATAGGAAATTCCACGTGATTTTCATGTGACCACACATTAACAGAATCCACCCAGAAGCACATATGGAATTTATGAGTCAAATGAATAGTATGAGTGGTTGCACATGGCTATGTGTGCTCATATTAAGTATGTGTCCGACACATAGATATCATTTGTTGATCACATTGCAGGAATTCATTTGTGGGACACATAAAAACAATCTTTGAAATTTTATTAGTGTACAGCTATCTGTATCGGACATTATAATCAGGTGACGTGCCGTTGAAGCCGGATTATTCTCCTGACGCCCTGTGACGAAACCTTTGATATCACTAAAAAATCAGAAGAAAAGACTAGTGTAAGCTCAATCTCACGTAGGCTAGAATGTGTAAAAATGGCATGCCTTCATATGCTGGTCTGCAGCTAAAATTGTTTGCTGGGTGTCTTGTTCAGTGATGAGTCGAAGTGCCATTAAGATGGATATTTCAACAAGATAACGACCCCAAGCACACTGCCAAAGTCATCAAACAGTGGTTTAAGGATAAACACAACGGTGATGGACTGGCCACCCCAATATCCAAATCTTATCCCTACCGAGAACCTTTGTGAGATAGTGGATTGAATAGTCAATCGTGACGGTGTTTGCAATATCCTTATTAATCCTTCAATTGTTTGAACAAATCCAAAATGCTTTTGAAAGCGATTCCTCAAAGCTTCATTGACCACCTGATTTAGTTTATGCCTCAAATATGCAAGACTGTAATAGAAAATAAATGATTCGCTACGAAATATTGAAAGCCACATATGCGAAGTTGCACTTTTTTTTGTCCAGGAGGAACATTTTTGTTTGTACTTTTGGCAAACGATGGTTTTGGTACGATGATTTGTCTGTAACCCTTAAATGAATAAGTTCATGATTGTGGCTGCCGGCGCCGGTGGTGTAGTGGTATGCGTGACTGCTTTCTAACACCTCGATGGGTCTGGGTTCAATCCCAGCCGAGGTTGGATGGGATTTTTCTGAGGCATAAAAATCTCTGGTCACGTCTTCCTTTGGAAGGGAAGTAAAGCCGTTAGTCCCGGCCCATGTGTATGTGTGTTGAATGGGTGCGATAACCTACGCAGGTGTGGAAGCTGCCTTCCTGCACATTTGATTGCCGTCAATGGATGGCAATCGATGTCCGTCGGTGATTGGCACTAGATTGCGGAACAGAGACCGACGTTAAATAAAGGTAAAAAAATGATAGTGGTTGATTGGTTGGTTGCAAATGTTTTGTGCAATACTGTGCATGTTTTTATACACTACGTATAACATTGGAGAGGTATATGTTCAGAGGTTATAGCTGATTATATCTATTTAAAATGTTTCTAAAAAATATCTATTAGGGTGTCACTCCATTTTGCGATACACTGTATGTGTCGGACACATACTTAATATGTGTACAGTGTACACATAAAAGCCATGTGTGACTACCAAGGAATCAAAAATATCTCCAAATGACAAAATAACAAGCGATCAACGAACCGAATAATAACACTATGTCAGAAGTTGAAAACAATAATGATATAATCTTCACCGTTCTTTTTCATGACAAGCAGCTCGTGCGGTCGACTCATTCGGGGCGGTAGAAGGAAACGAGCAAATTGTTGGCAAGCTGCTTCACGAAGTAAAGCCGAAGATGATACACGTGTGTTAATGGGAATTTTTTTGTTATGTCTTTTCCCGATTCATATCAAGCTATGTCCTCATCCGTGTATATTGCAACAAAGCAGGCAAGCAATATATCATTATCCTTCTACCACTCGGATCGAGCTTTGTTACAGAGCGAGTTTGTCATGGTAGTCGTAGCAACCGTTTTGTCTGTATCGTTGGTTGCTTTATGTGTTTGGATTCGCTGGTGACTACACATGCTATTCATTTGACACATAATTTCATGTGTACTTCTGAGTCGATTCTGTTTATGTTTGGTCACATGAAAATCATGTGGAATTTCCCATTAAGATTCGACAATAAAAATGTGTGGAATTTTTTGAGTGTATGGTATTTATATAGCTTTGAAGCATCATACCCTTAGTCAAAAAAATGTTATAAAAAAAATTAATTTCATTGCACAATCCGAAACAAATCCTCAGTGATGGATTACCCGAAAAAAATAACAACAAAAATACAATAAAAAACAATGTAACAATAAGACGAAAATTATTGTCTTAACAATGATTTATATTGTTACGTCTACAATAAATTTACCTTGATTTATGTTGTACAAAACAGCAAATTTCATGGTAAATGGAAAATTTACAATAAAAAAGGGGGGTTGTTAAGTATCTTAACAATGAAATTTTCGTGATTTCCGCATACAATTTTTTTTTCAATGCATTATATATTATTGTTATTTTACTGTTGGTTGACGAATTTATTGATTTAAAAAAAATAACAGTGTACTTTAGAGTGTATGTTTTGGCTTGACAGATCTACTTTATCGACTTTTAAAATAAATCGAAAAAAATAAAACATCGCCCCGGGAAGGGAAGGGGGGGGGGGGGGGTATGTATGTTACGGATGAGTCCTTTTTTTACTGGTTATGGATTGAGATTCGATCCGGAACTTGTGAGAAATTAAGGCCAACTCCCCTGCACTCGATCTCCCTAGGTCACGTCTCCTTGGTGGTTGAGCGTCGTTGATAAGTTAATGAATTCGACTGGAGAGAATCGCCCATGAAATATGCTTCCACCTGAGAGTTTCTTCCTGACATCTTCAAGTGGTGGAATTTTTTATTATTATTGACTGCACGAAAAAGGTCTGCATTAAGCGGGATTTAGGATAAGAGATGAGCGGACGCGGACTGCCTGGTTTTGAGCCATACGAGCAGCGCCTATCTTCTATCTATAGTCTACATGCTTCAATCAGATTTATTTTTATTGTTCGTGAAGTAACCCACAATGAAAACACACCAATATTTAATGTAACAACAATTTTTATTGTAATAGAATTGTTCATTATTGTTCATGATCGAATCATGTTACCAATAAAATAAATGAAAAATACGATAAAAATCATTGTAACAACATTTTATTATGTACATTCATTGTACAGCTAGGTAGCAGTTTTGCCGTTTTCGGAAGGGTACAACATTATAACAATAATTTTTGTTGTCGACAATAAATATTAATGTTAGAACATTGTTTCCACTGAAAATTTCACTGTAATTTTTTTTTCGGATAGCTCTTGGCTGAAAGCCACTATAATACAGTAATAGAAAAATTGAACAAATCCTAGTGAGTAGAAGTATTGAGAATCTGTTGGGATATTAAAAGAAATTATTTTGATGTTATTTTTTTAATAATAACGAATTTTATACAACCATTGAACTTTGTTCCCCTATATCCAAATTCTTGTAGCTAATCAGTAAATTCTCCCTTACTCGATATTCAAAAACATTCAAAGCATCATCGATTTAGGAAGATATTAAGTAAAAATGATGAATACATTATGGATACCAAATTCTCTCATGTCAGCCAATTTATTTAAAATTTATTTTGATGTGAAACTATAAATCTTTTAATTAGTAAATTTTTTAACTTTTATTTTATCATAGAGATTTTTAGCCGAAGGCTAGTTCATCTCTTCTTGGGTTCAATCGCATTCGGCGCCACCGGGATGTTCTGAGGCCTAACATCTCTGATGACGCCTTCCTTCGGGGAAGAGGGAAGTAAAGCCGTTGGGCCCTGATTCATGAGTTGATGGGTTGATAGGTAGGGTCCAGGTGTGGGAGCTGCCTCCCTGGCGTCGGTACTGCTCAGCAAGGAAAACAAGATCGACGGAAAACAAATCAAGGAAAAAAAAAAAAATTTGTGCATAAGCGTTTAGTTTGGGAGAACTTTCCTGCTGCCTTGAGTCTCGATATGCATACAGGTGTGCGGGGTCTATATATGGATATAAAAAAGATTCCCAACTCCAACTGCATTTCCTCAATCGAAACAGGGAAACATATTCTATGAAGGGAACAGAAAATTGGTGTTTCCTTTGTAAGACGGAGGGAAATTGGATGAATTCCTGTCCCAGTACAACAACGAACGGAAGAAGAAAACCAACAATGGAATGAGAAAGAGCAGTATCAGTAGTGACGCCAAACGAGGAAGTGGTTGAGGTGCTGGAAGAAGAGGTGGTGGTGATGGATGTGACGTCCTGGACACCGAGAAGAACAATGGAGAGGAAGCAAGCGCTCCTGAGAAACAGTTGCCGCCTGTTTTCAAGTTAAAAAATGATGCATATTACTACTGTAAATTCGGGATAGTGGATTATACCGAGAAGGAGCGGATAAAGGACGAAGAGTAGGCCAAGTGACGGGTGCTGCTGGAAGGAAAACAATTGAAAGAAGCAAGGAAATTGAGGGCAAGAATGAAACTGGAAGCTAAACTCAAGTCGCCTCCAAGTAAGAGTAAGAAGATCTCATAAAGAATGTACCTCATACATATTTTATTGTAAATATAAAAGTGTTTAATGGTTCTCCCCTCCGTGGAGTCATTTTGGACACTTGAGCCTTACAATAAACTGATTAAAAAATAACTGTTCTGCCTCGAGTAAATCAAAGTTTTTTTTTATTATAGGGACTTTTAGCCATAGGCTAGTTCATATCTTAGTAATTCAAAGTTTTCTTCTGTAGACACTTTGAAATTAATACATAAGGGAACATGCATATATTTTGTAGCATTTTAAGAGGAAGGGAGGGCTGCAGAAGTTGTAACCGGCCGGAAAATACGCTACGATGATAAAATCTTTGAAGTTGGCGTGCGTAGTTTTCACTTGCACAAAAGGGAACATTTAGTAAAATTAGTCAATATTACCATACAACATTAAGGAAAGCCAAGTATGTTTTGAAATTCCGTGTAAATCCTAGTGAAATTTGAAAGAAAAATGATACGGTAAAAATAAGAAGAAGAAGATGTGGCTGTATTTTAACGTACACATCTCAGAAGGAATGATCCAGACTAGTTACCCTAATAAACGGGTACCATACAATTACGATATCATAGATGGTACGACCATACCGCATAAAGTTGGGATGATATTCCGAATTGGTGGTTAGGCGCTTTTTATGGTTATTGTTTATGCGGGTACAATCTGGAAGAAAATACAGTTTACTCTCAGCTGTTGTCGAGTCAAGACCTGCAATCGCAATTGTACCAGTCAGTGTGGCACACGCGTTAGGAGCTATTAACGGTGTGCTCGTTGCATACAATTTTGTCGTTACGGTTGAAAGTAAAAGGTTGGATATGTCCGTTAAAATAAAGCTTACAATCAACTACAGCTTCCCCAATGGAAGTGCAAAACTCACTTTAGTGAGAATTACAAAAAAATTGCGGTAGCACTGGATGCAAATCTCGTTTATATGGAAGCAACTAACCGGATTGCGGAAGATTGCTGCATGCATTGACGTATAACTCGCAAGATTTAACGTTCCATTATGTTAAGGAGATGTACGCGATTACATTCAATATGTGCGAGTGTTCGATTTACAACCGGAGGTTCCGGAACGTGATCTAGCGTTGGCGCTAAGGAAATCTGTTCGTTTAATTTTCATCCGGGAGAAATTCCCTGCAGAGCTGTGCTTTGACACATACACAGGTGTACGAGGGGTATATATGGATGTGAAAAGGAAAATTCCCACCTCACCGCAAAACAAATCTAGATAGAGCAGGAATTAGGGCGTAACAGCTTTTGTAAACAATCGGAATCCGGAATCTTGGACTTAACGGAGAAGCAACGGATATAGCGTGTAGCGAGAGAATGAAAGGAATATAATTGAAGATATAATTAAGTTGCAGGCCTCCCTTAGCTCAGTCGGTAACGGCGCAGTTACAAAGTAAGGTGGTAGCTGGATTCGATTCCCAGTCCGGTGTAGGAATTTTTCGGGTTAGAAAATGTCTCAACTTCCCTGGGCATAGAGTATGATTGTACTTGCCACACAATTATTTAATTATACTAATGCAAAAATGGTACAGGCATCGAAAGTTCTCAATTAATAAATGTGGAAGTGGTTATATATGTTAGAACACTAAGTTGAGGGCACGCAATAAGCTTGAAATGCAAAGAAGAAGAAGAAGAAGAAGAAAAATGAAGTTGCAGCAAAACAAGCAGAAACAAGCAAAGTGACTCTCCTACAAAAAAAAAAAACACCCATTAGGAAAAAATCCGTCACGCTTTTGGCTCCTTAGAGTTTGCAAAGACAGTTGAGCCTTAATAAATAAGTACATATGTGACACAAAATCTGAACGGGAATTCTATTCCCTCCTACATACACTGTTTCCTTTCGCTCACATTATCGGAGACTAGACAGTCACACAGTTGAAAAGTTCACTACACGCTAGACTGAATGAGCTTTGGAGACGACAATTTTTATTTTATTAGAAGACATATTTTATTAATTAATTAATGGTATAATATAAAATATATCTAATAGTAAAAAATAATGCGTCATAATTGAAAAAAATATTCATTATAGATGTTATAAATGCAATCGATAAATAATTTTGAAATATGCACCATCAAGACGTTTTTAAAGATAGCCGCAAGATGGCAAGTTTTGTAGGCCTATAGATCAATGCATTAACACTGAAAAAAAGTAAACCTATTAAATAGTTCAATTCTACAGCAGTTCCCATTTTTTGTTTCTTACAGATATCTTGCCCTAAGCCATGGCAGAAGAGGAAGACAGGGCAACTCGTTACGAAGATGTGTGGAATCGGGTCAAGGTTTATATCCCGTTTTTGCAAGAGCTGATAAGTTTCTACAAAAATGATTCTCATCAAAATCGGCAGCAACAGCTGCAGAAAATAATAACGATTTATGATCTGCTCACCAACCAAAGGTATTATTTTTTGTAGTTTTTCTACTCATGCATCATTAGAATTACAATGACACACAAAACTGCTAAAAACATTTTGTTTTCTTATTTATCTCTTAGATTGAATTACCTGTCTTTGTGTAAGTGTGAGAAGGTGTTGATCAAATTGTATGAAACGGTTCGTATGTTGTATTGAAAAATAAAATTTCGAATTTGAACAAATTGTTCATTGCAGAATCCTTTGAGGAAAGCAGGAGAATCATCAACAACGGATGAATCTGGATCCTCAACAAAAAACCAAAGTGATGGAGACAGTCCGGCATCTCCTGGTGATTCAGACGCACTACCTGGATCGGACCTGTTACTTGAACGAAGAACTGAAGAGGATATTCCCATAGCATCGGATTCTCAAGCTAAACCGGGTACTTCAGCAAAACCAGCTTCGTCATTCGAACTGGATTCTCCAGCAGAACCAGACACACCGGCTGAACCGGACAGCCCAGCTGAACCGGATACGCCAGCCGAACCGGACACTCCGGCTGAACCGGACACGCCGGCCGAACCTGATTGCTTTGCCAATTCAGATTCGATTTTGGAACCACTAAGTCCAGAAACGGATAATGATGAACTCTGGGATGACCCGCAACCAAAAAATAGAAGAAATATTGCAAACAAGCCACCATTGTCGTTAGATGAAATTACTAGACTGATTACGAGTGAATCGAAACCCGGTGGAACGAAAAGTCGCAGCAGCAGCAACAACTTGTCCAAGGTTATCAACGATACTTTGAAAGTTTTCCAAAAGCCTACATTCGACGAACATGCTCGTAATCCTTCACCACCGTACGAGAACTCACATCAAGGTCGGAATGTGAATGTTCCTTACTCTCCAACTTATTCACCGCAAATTTCCACAAACCATGGTGCGCGTTGGGAGGCTGAGAATGATGCTTTTGGCGTCTTCCCGCATCCAGTGAATAGTTCATATCGCAACTACTCCGGGCGCAATAGTAATAATATTGACCTAACACCCCGACCACAGTCACCTCCCTTGTACCGTCGCAGGGATGATATAAAACGCTTCCATGATGATCGTATGGATATCTCTCCGACGTATTCTTCACCTTCAGACAACCGAGCACCTAGTGGGACAGCTCCTGCTGTTAACATGAAGGATCCCCGAATCAGAAAAGCAGTCGAAAGCAACATGCACGTGCATTCTCCTGAGCCCTTGGGGCCAGATAGAATGAATCCATTTTTCCCAACTATGAAGGCCAACGATCCGCGTTTGAATCGGGTAAATGTTTCAATTCCTCCGGCACCTACACCGAATGAGCTGCCACGGTGTGTAGCTCCAAACCCGAATCTGCCCCTGGACTTACCCAAAAAAGATCCCCCTAAACGGCGTCTGAGCATTTGTGCAAATCAGGTAATCATCGAGGAGATACCTCCAGAACCTGTTATGCTGCCACCCAGGTCGTTTCCGGTTCGACGACAGAGCATTTGTGGGGATTTTAACGTCAATCGAAATAATGAACCTTTCCATGGAACATCATTCCTACCGGCACCACCTCCGATGCAGTCAATGGTTACACAGCCGATGCTACCGCCCATGCTACCTCCTCCCCATCCGCCACAGCCACCGCTTATGTTACCTCATCCGCATTCGCCACATCCCATGCAACCGCCCATGCTACCTCCTCAGCAGTCTATTCCAGTTATAGTCACCCCACAATCCATCGAAGCTCCTTCGGTGGCCGAAAGAGATCCACGGCGGAAGCACTTGCCACCTGGGGCTGAATACATGCAAATTCACCGCCAAAATCAACAACCATCCAATCGCTTTCAGTACGCACCATCTGGACCCAGCAAGGCACCGCTCACCTACCTAGAATACCGCCGTCAGAAAGAGATCGACCAAAAACACCGCAAAGATCAAAACAAACCGAAAAATTGCAGTTCGGAAAAAGTCGATAAGGATAAACAAAACAGTGCGGAGAAAGAGCAGGTCAAACAAAGCGAGGAAATCGATATTACTATAGGAATGATTCCGAACAAGAATCGAGTAGCTGCAAAGGCATACGCAAAACCGGCAAAGTTTTGCCCGCCGAAAGAGCGCCGTTTTTCTCCGGCCATGAAGGAAAAGTCTCGCACGGATTCCAAATTTACCACGAAGTCACATAAGTATGATTCCCCTTCTACGTCGCAGAAGACAGATAAAAGGCGAGAGGAATCGGAAAAGGACAAAATTAAACCCGTACCGAAGGCCAAGGATCTCTTCGGTGAGCAGCTATCACAATTTGACAAGATGTACCGCAGTGGCGACTTTTCGAAAAAAGCCGCACCATCGTCTGGAATTGGAGGATTTAAGATTCCCAAAATAAAGCGAGTTGAGAAACCCAGTGAACCGATTATCAAACCAGTAGAAGCAGTACAACACACGAGTCAACGTAAGGAAAAGTCGAAGAGCAAGTCACCGGAACCGCCGAAGAGTATGGTGCAAGATGATGACGACATGTGGGATAGTGAGATTGACAAGAAGTCCACTGAGACCAGACAACAGGATAAGGAAAGTCCGAAAGATAAGAATACGTCGCTGAAATCTCTCCAAGATGACGACTTCTGGGACACAGAACCAAGTGGACCGGTGAATGAACCGGAACAGGTAGCTCCTTTGATTGATGGTACCATTACTTCAACTGCTACAGCTGCTACGGTAACGGAAATTGCGGAAGGCGGCGGTGATAAGCAAAAGGAAACCACAATTGAAAAACCGCAAGATGTGTTCCAGATTCCGAGCTTACCGGCTCCTCGTCGAACACTGCGCAGAAGAAATTCGGTTGCGGTTCACTACAACGAGATCGACATGCGGACTAAATTAACTGTACAAGCAATTGTTGCGCCAACCAGAATCAGCACACGTCGTAACTCGGTTGCGGTCTCTCAATTGGAGGACGATGGCAGAAATGCGGAAAAGGTTGAGAAGGAATTGTCGTCGGGTAAGGAAGAGACTGAACCAGAAGAAGACATCGTTGTCCGACCGCGCCGGACTCGTAAGCGAAAGCCTGTTATTGAAGACGACGATGAGGATGCATGTGGTGCTAATGCGGACGCTGAATCGAAGGAGCAGCAGTCTTCGGAATCGGATGTGGCAGCAGAGGGCAGTACAGTGCAAGAATCATCAATGGCTACGGCGAAGGAGGACAGTAGTGATAACGTTGTGTCTAGCACAACTACTGATACGACAGCCAAGAAACGTAAGCGAGGTCGAAAGAAGAAGGGATCGGCGACGTTAATTAACGAAGGAGATGTATCGAGTGATGCCAGCCATGATAGGTCAACTGATGTTGAGTTACCCGTCGAAGCAAGCTCAAGTGCTATTAAGGACGAACAACTTGTCGATGTTGAAGAAGATCCGTGTACCAGTGAAGCAGCGAGAGAAGCAAAGGAGGAAAGAGAAAACAAAGAAATGGTGGAAGGTTTACTCAAGGGCTCGACAAATCCAGATAACAAAGTTAAATTGTTGGAAATGTTGAGCAAAATACTAGATGAGAAGAAGCTGAAAAAAATTCAGGAGATTATAGAGAGCCCTAGTGATAAACACATTGCTAGCGAGTCGCTTGAATTGCTAGCAGCGAACGCCGTTGCAGAAAATGTTGCAGAAGGAAACCGCGAACGCACAGCATCCACGTCAATAAGTTCAACGAACGAAGCCTGTGAGAAGGAAAAAGCATCTGCTAAAGGCAGAAAGACCGAACTGGACAAGTTAAACGAAGATATTGCCGAGATGTTCATTAGAGATGGTGTATTGAGCGCAACCGGACGGAGGAGCTGTACCAAAAGGCAGAGCTTTGTTTCTCCAGTTAAGCGTGCTAAGTCGAGGAAGTCGTCTTCTGCCCCAGTCGTACTGAATCTCAAGAAAGGTATGGAATTCAAACTGACTGAAAAGGTTCATTTGAAACGCTTGAGAGTGGTTGTTCAAAAAGTTGATTTGTCTACAGTTGACCTACTAGTAAATCCTAAACCGAAGACGGGAGTAGACAAAAGTGCGACCATTTACGAAACCGAAGATGACGTGGCATCCATTGCATCGAGCGGAACGTCAGTTTCACCGAGATCTAAGAAAAAGAAAAGAGGTGGTTGGGCGTCTGGTACGGTTCCGAAAAGGAAGAAAAAGCCGGAAACGAAGCAAGCTCCTTCATCTCCGCCGAAAACGTACGCACCGAAACCAGTGACCAAGAATGTGAACAAAGAGTTGCACTGCAAAAGCGATAAAGTCAAAGATTGTGCGTTGTGTTCGTATGTTGGTCCGCTGAGTGGAATTGTTCAACACTATGTCCGTAACCATCCGTTACACGAGGTATACGTTAGCCGTATCCCAAACGATGTAGCTGTTAAGCTGAAAAAAGAGCCACTGTTGGTGACAGGCACTATGAGCGACCAGAATATAACATTCAAATGTATTTTCTGCCAGGAAGTCCTCAGCAAGAAAAAGTACAACTGGAAACTACATTTGGCCAGTCATACAGGCGAGTATAGGTACAAATGTAACAACTGCACCATCAAATCGTTGGTACCGAGTACCAATGCACACGACAGCGAATGTGTTGGCCCAGCAATGGACGTTACGAATGATGTGATGTTCAAGGAGAATCACATTCACGGTTATATGTGTCGGTTGTGTAATTTCGTTCAACTGTCACGACCAAAAGTGGATGCCCATATGAAAGAGGAGCACGATCGCACCGTTTCTGGTAACGGCATACTACGGTTTAGTATTTTGAACTACGAAGAAAAGTTGGAATCGAAGTCGAACGATACCTTGGAGTCGGATATTTCGATGCCGGAGCTTACTCCACAGGCCGCAATCCCCAGCCAAACCAATATGTCCGCTTTCATTTCAAGTGCAAACGATGAAATCGAATCACTGAAGGTGCTCAATGATCGTAACTTTGTATCACCTTCAAAACCGTCGATTATCGACAAGCTGAAGAAGAATTTAGATGAAATTATGAGAAAGGATGCAGAGAAAGCTAAAGGTGATGAAGACGAGTGGGAAGATATTGAATCGCCTCCCAAAGCGACACAACCGCAAAAAGTTGCTCCGAAGCGCGTTGAAAAAGTCAAACGATCGCTGGCAGGTGCCGCAGTATTGTCCGATGACATTCCAATGCCAACGCCACTTGATATGAAGAAAGAAAACGTCGATATTTTTGAGCACAAACAAGTGGTTTCAAATATTGGTTACAGTAAAATCAACGAGAAGATCTGGTACCTATGCTTGATTGAAGACTGTAAATATGCAAGCCAAACACGATCGGAGATGTACTCCCACGTGGAGGAACAGCATGGAAGCATTGTTTGGGATGGATACTGTTACCTGTGCACGGCTCAGGTTTTGAACGAGGAGTCCGGTGTTTTGGCAAAGGAGGTTAAGCACATGGCGGTTATCCATATTAAGGATCGAACTGCATTTGATGAGCTCAATGAACCACCGTTAACTAGTTCTTCGTCAAATTTGATCGACGATCGACCAATGTTGAAATTGCGTAGGTTTTCCGGAGATAAGCTCTCGATCGGTACTGCCGAAGAATCGATTAATCTGAAACCTTGGCTCCAGTCACCAGCGGTAAAAAATCGCGCCCATTGCCTAAACATGCTGGAGCAGAAAAGCCTATTTTGTTTTTACAAATGCATGGGAGAGAGTTGCTGTTTTACTACTACGATCGAGACACAAATGGAGAAGCACATCGATAACCATGAACTGGTTGGAGATATATCCGGAGCTGGAACGTTGAAAAGCTGGTTAGAGTGCGCTTACTGTCACATCGTTGCCGAAGGAAAGATTGATTTGTTGCGCCATTTGAGGGTCGTGCACACTGGAAGTGCATATCAATGCGCCTATTGCTTCTACCGAAGCCGGGAGGCGTATAATGTGGTGCTACATCAGAAGCTGCACCATGAAAACGAGAAGGCTGCAGTGTTGGTGTACGAGGCTGACAAGCGACCGTTGACACCCGCGGACTATGAACGTCTCAATCGTAGACCGACAGAAAACATCATGCAGTTGATCTGTACAGGTAAGAGATTTTATTATATTACTGTTGGATAAAATTCATGCTTTGCAACAATTTATGTCTGTAGTACTTAGGGTTGCATACTCTTATTGGTAAGACTAGATTAGGTCTCAACACTGTTAAGAATATTATAAAAAAAACTATGTACTCAACGTTTGCGATCCAAGGCATAA
The DNA here is from genome assembly GCF_037179485.1 of Ochlerotatus camptorhynchus. NCBI lineage: Eukaryota > Metazoa > Arthropoda > Insecta > Diptera > Culicidae > Ochlerotatus > Ochlerotatus camptorhynchus. The sequence continues at coordinate 1,986,787 of NW_027040495.1, read as the reverse complement.
CAGTTACATATTTGCTTGATTTCATATTCAAATGGGACAGTTCTGCGTTTATGCGTAGTTTGCTTATCTTATATTAATTTCTAGCCCCTGGAAGGCGGGCTTTTCTATACCTAGCTGTGTACCTATTATACAGTATGACTGCACGGAACGGAAATGACACGTAAAAACCATTGATCTACGCTATTGGAAAATCCTACAAAACGTATCTTTTTTTTTCCAGGTTGCTACTGTTCTCTGAAATATGTATCTTAAATGATGGTCAAATGAAAATCATTGAAATTCGAAGCGCTATCTTCATTGCACACCAAATTAAATTTAAAGAATTTTCCAATTGCGATTAGGTGTAGTTTTGCTTCAATGTGAGCAACTTCACGTAATGGCCAATGGTGAAATAATCCTTTTTAATTTAATTTAAGATATCCCTAATAAAATGTATATGGTTATTTTGCTTAACGACGTGTTCGCGGTATATCCAACCCATTTGTGGAATAGTTCAATCATTTGGGTTATCTTTCTTTTTTTTTTATCAGGGATCGCTTTGAAAATTCCAATGAAAGTTATATCAACAATCAATACGAAACTAAGGATTTTAAATTGGCTCACTACTTTAGTAGCCTATTGGTCCCAAGCAAACGATTAACGTACCCTATTGTAGTTGAAATTCTATTACTACACTATGTTTGTTTTGATTCGCTATGAAAGTTTGACAGATAACATCAGGGGTGTGTGGATTCATGCAGAACATGCAGGGGTGAGTGAAATAGCTTGGGACTGCTTGGGACCGTTGTTCTGGTACTGAGTGAGCCAAAAATAATAATGATTTTCTTCGGGACCCAGTGGTCTTAGAGTTACCTCTATGGTTATATGTCGATGATTTTTATATGACCATCATGAACAGTCCAAGCAACAATTTTGGTTTTATAACGCTCTTGAAGACCATGGTTTAGGCTTGTAGAGAGCTTTAAAACCTCGATAAAACTTGTATTGTTACTTGGGAGTAGCAACCTGGAAAAAAATAAGTTGGTAGTGGTAGTGGTGTTGAGTACTTGCACAGGAGTGGAACTTCGGATCAGAAAGTGGCTCCACTTGTCATTTGCGAACACTAGCGCACCTAGCGGTAGAAGGCATCTTCTGCCTGCAGTTAAGATAGGCAGCATCCTATGATAGTGTGAGTGCACATAGAAAGACCGTGTGGAACGCTACCACAATACATCGCTTATTGAGCAGAAAAACGAACCACCTTTTGATTCACCGATTTGTTTGCACTTCCCGTTCTGTTCTGCACTGATGAAGGCTGCAAGTAGTAGACGAAATACGCGTATCTGTCAAAAGAAAAGCAATTATAACGGAATTAAAAAGAAATAAATCAACACACTCAAAAAACTTTTGTTCTCCTATTATTTCGTGACTTTTGTCTAAATTTAAATGGTGATGAAATGTGATACATGGTCTTGAAAATTTAATTTGTGAGAAATTGGAAAATATTAAAAGTTTAACCAACTAGCAATGAATGATCAGCGAAGTTCATTTAGGACGATTCAGTCGGAATTGGACCAAAATACCAGGCGCAAAAAACGTAAAATACAAAATAGTGACAATGATGATGATGATGTTTTTCAGGAAAATGCGAGTTTTGCGGATGTTGTAAAACTATTAGTAACAGTAATAGTAACTCTAAGACCAGAAGGTCCCGAAGAAACGTGCTCAACTTTTTGGCTCAGCTCTGGTACTCTCTTCGGTCCCAAGCTAATCGATGCACCCCTCAAAACATAGGAAAATCCACGAACCCCTCATTTTATCTGTCAAACTTTCAAAGCAAATCAAAACAAACATAGTATAGTACTAGAATTCAGACTAGAATAGGGTACGTTAACGATTTGCCTGGGACCAATAGGCTAGTCAAGTAGTGAGCCAATTTAAAATCGTTAGTTTCCATCGGTTGGTAATAGTAAAAAGTAACAAATCAGATAATCGTAAGACTCGTCCGGTCATTGTGATCAAACCGCAAGAGGCCAAACAAACCTTGCAAAGATACTCGTAAGTTATTGAAAACTCAGTTGGATCCAAAAACAAAACACACAGAATCAGTAACTTTAGGAATGGTAAAGATGGCTCCATTGATGAAGTAATGAAATTGGGTTGTTAGCGGAATGCTTTAATAAAACAGCAAAAAAAGGTTATTTAAACTAAAGTGGGAATGACACTGATGAAGACTGCACATTGTAGTCGAAATACGTATCTGTCATGGATACCAAAATTAATTAAGTGGAATTAAATGGAAGATAACCTTTTTATGGCTCCATTATTTTTGAGTGCACGCTATTTCAAAACTACCCAAATTTGGGTAGAATCCACCCAGATCCGTCAAAACTGAACCTACCCAAAAATCGGTAAACTGTGTTGGAAGTAACAAGTTGACAAATGAACAACGTCGATCGGATTCATATCAATGTGGTTTCCCCATTTTTGGGTAGGTTCAATTTTGACAGATCTGGGTGGATTCTACCCAAATTTGGGTAGTTTTAAAATAGCGTGTGTGCAACAGCAGCAAATGTAAGTGATGTGAAAAATGGTATTGAAAGCAATCTGGGTGAAAACTATAGTGCTGTTGTTCCCACTTCGGTGCCAAGATTGAAAAAAGTGGGCATGAGCGATCAGTTTTCCTCCGATGTCTTCATTGACTATTTAAAAAGTCAAAATGAAGACATCGCTATAAATAATGTAAAAGTAGTGAACATGTTTGAAAATCCACGCTTCACTTATAATAAGTTTAGTGTTGTAATTGAAGTCGATGTCGATACGTATAAATGTTTGTTATGTGCGAAAAAAGTAAATGTAGGGTTTGATCGGTGCTCGATAGTTCCCGCGATTAATGTGTTGAGAATTTGGACACAAGAGTATGGATTGCAAAAATTGTGAGAAATGCTCTAGGTGCAGCCAACAACACAAAACGTCGGAGTGTACGTCAACTGTATTGAAATGTGTTAATTGTTTGAAAATAAATAGAGAACGTAAAATGAACTTGGATGCCAACCATGCCGCATTTAGCTCTGCATGTTTGCTCTACAAAAGACTTTTTGTACAGAAGAAAAGCAGCTTGCGTTTTAATAAATAGCAGCCAAGCTCTAGGTATGTGAATCAATTCAATTTTTTTGTATTTGAATATTGCGTCCACTTTAAGTTTTATTAGCTGAAACTCATATAGTAGAACATGAAGCTTTTAATCAATATAGTATTCCGGGATATATTTGCTGCTTGTTTATCATATTCTAGACAAACTGGCGGTGTTGCTATTTATGTCAAAGAATCAGTTCAATTCGACCTTCGTATCAATGAAGTTATCGATGGTTCTAGTGACCAGCGTTTTGTTGAAGTTTTAGAGAACTGGCTCGAGATATTCCTTGATTCTAGTAATTTAAATATATTGGCTGGTGATTTTAATATTAATTGGTGTGACAATCATAATTCGAATCATTTGAAACGTTTAGCTGATTTTTTTTAATTTAAAACAAATAGTAGATGAAAATACGCGTATTTACAGGCACAGTAAAACTTTAATTGACCACGTTTATTCCTATTTTGATTCCATTTGTTCAGTTACGGATACTGATTTGAAAATAACCGATCATGTTACCTTAGTGATTAATGTATTAGATAATATCAATAACAACGATGAATTGAGGAAATATTCGAAACAGGCTGTTTCGAATCTTGTTGAGAGGAGTGTGGATTTTCCATTCGCAGCCGGTAATTTAGATGAATCCACAGCTGTTCTTAATAACGCTTTGAAAACGTGTACCAATCAACTAGTTGAGCAAAAGTTTGTTTCTTTGGAAAACTCGAACAGCTGGTATAATTTGGATCTTTTGCGTCTTATACCCCGGACAGACTATGGCTTATATCATGTAATATAGGCTGTTTTGCAATGAGCACTCATACATAGGATTTCCAGTGAAAACTAGATGTATGAGTGCTCATTGCAAGAAAGCCTATATTACATGATATAAGCCATTTTTTTCCTATGTTCGGGACCTAACACTACTGCGACCAGTAAATTGATCTATTGTAGTATATCCCGTGTCCTTAGTTTAGTGCATGTCGTATTACTCCATCACTATTGAGAAATGATGAAGTATTCGATTTTTTTACAGTTGCCACTCTTGCATTTATCGCAAGGATCCGACTCTAATTGAAAGGTCCCGCTATTTATACCCTTCGGAGTGTTGAAACACCCTCCAAAGGCGCGCCCCTTTGTCAGTCAAAATTGGATTCCTTAGCAACAAAATTAAGGTATGACACCGATAATGACCATGCATCAGAACCCTAGCCTTAACCACTTCAAACTAGGGAACAACGAAGAGAAGATTAGGAATCACATAGATGAAGACAACTAACTCATTTTTTTTTGCCTTGTTTCAAGATCATCCTCGGTAGACAAAGCCGAGTCTTGTCACTATCAACAAGGCATAAAAAGTATCAAGGACTAAGATGTGTTCCTTGGATTACTGAAAAATCCTGTTCCCCTAGTTTGAAGTAGTCAGGACTAGGAATCGGTGTTTTCATCCCGTAACGTACCACGAAAAGGTGATCTACCCACGTTACGGGGTGATATAAGCCATAGACGGAAAAGGGACAAATGGTACAAAAAGTTTTGTAGATCAAATAATAACAATCATTGGAATAGGTACAGAATCGCGCGTAATAAGTATTCATAATCGATAAAGAAAACTCGTTGTGAATATGTGCAAAGGATGATTTATCAGCATCAAAACAACAGCAAAGAGTTATGGAAAATTTTGAAATCTTTATTAAAACCTAGTAATTGCAAACCGCGGTCCATAACTTTTAATGACACATTAGAACAGTCAGAACAAGTAATTGCATCTAAGTTTAATTATTATTTTGTCGAAAGTGTTTCATTGATTAATCAATCCATTGAATTGGTCGATGAACCTGCCGAAATAAAACAGCCAGTTAATAGTAGTTGTAGATTTAAAGGTTTCACCCTATTACATTAGATGAACTTAGAGTAATTTGCTTTTCATTAGGAAAATCGGCTGGAGTAGATAATGTTAATGCTAGAATTATTAATAAATCATTGCAGAATGGACATGTGCCACAAATTTGGAAGGAAAAAGTTGCTGGAACGATTAAAGCCGAAGAGTTTCGTCCTATCAACATGTTGCACACAGTAGAGAAAATCTTAGAACTTGTTGTTAAAGGCCAGCTGTTGGAGTATTTGAATAGCAACTCATTGTTGATACTAGAACAATCAGGATATCGGGAAGGTCATTCTTGTGAAACTGCGTTGAATTTGGTGTTAGCAAAGTGGAAAGACAACTTGGAGCGTAAAGATACGACTGTTGCTGATTTTTTTTAAATGGTTTGAAAGCTATTTATCTGACAGAACTCAACGGACTGTTATTAATGATTCTGTTTCTAGTCCCGTGGGGAATAACCTTGGAGTGTCCCAGGGAAGTGTATTAGTGCCCCTTTTATTTATTATGTATATTAATGACTTGCGACGTGTTTTACGGTTTTGCGACATTAATCTTTTTGTAGATGATACTGTGTTATTCATTGCAGCTAAGGATTTAGAAGTTGCCGCCTCACACTTTAATGAAGAAGTAGATGTTGAAGTGTAAGCAGTTAAAATTGACTACAAGTAAAACAAAATTTATGGTAATTTCGTGGAATCGATTAAATGAGAACGTCTCTGTTGTAATTTATGATGAGACTATTGATCGCGTTCGGGAAATTAAATATCTTGGCGTGATTATTGATGCCAAACTTAAGTTCACATTGACAATGTTATCAAGAAAATTTGTCGATTGAAAAAGGAATTAACTATTGCCAGTAAAATACAGCATACAAATCAATCATCTCTCCTCATCTAGACTTTTGCCCATCGATTTTATTTCTGTCCAATGAAACACAAATATCGAGATTACAACGCTTGCAGATTGAAATACACTTAGGTCTTTTTTTACACGGGGGATATGTACACAGCAAAAAAATAATTTTGATATCACATCAAAGTGGATGCACTACAATCATGTCGAAAATTTCATGTAATTTTTATGACCACATAAATAAACAAATGCAGTAAAAGCAGCGTAATGTCAGTTCATGCATTGTATTAATGATAATTTTGTCCTTTTTAGTAAGTAATATTACACCATATTTTCGACATGATTGTAGTGCATCCACTTTGACGTGATATCAAAATTATTTTTTTGCTGTGTACCGTGTTAAAAAACCTACGAGATTTTGATTTTTCACATGCTTAAATGTTTTAAAAAAATCGCATTTTTATGCAATTTGTAATTATAGCATGCTATGGTCCATATAGACATATTTTAAAAATTTCTGTATTTACACCAAAAATTGTCATTTTTGTTTAAGTATGCTATTCGATTACCTATAGCTTGAAACGGATAATGTGATTGGAATCAAGTCGATAGGTTGTATCGTTGTCGAGAAATTGCTAAAAACGTACCATGTAAACCGCGAAAAACCGTGTAAAAAAAGGCTTTAGTGTAATGCGTTTGATTTTGCGATGTAATGTAATGCAATGATGTAATTCCTCAACTTTGATGCTGGACGCTTTACAACGTGCAAAAACATTAGCAGAATTTAAGAGACATTGCATTTCACACGTTAAAACTGTCTATTTAACGGTTGTCCACTGATTTGTTTTTTATGAATTGACAAATTATGTATCTTGACGAAGTTATCTATAACGGATTATTTTATATGGATAGCTGTCATAACAACTTTAAATAATCATTGTAGCACTGCAAAAACTTATTTGTTCGGCATGATGGTGATAATGGATTTTTGATATTTGAATTAATAGTAGTAGTAAAATATTTTTTTGAGTAGTCTACAAAAGTTTGAGCCTCGCGCGCGTATTACGGATATAGAGGACTGAATTTAAACTTTGATTAAAAAAAATGCAATTTTGAAGCTTATTTGGAAGATACCTCGAGTTAGTAGTAAAGTTTTCTCGCGCAACGCGTTTAACGATTTTATTGAATGTTATCGTTTTCGCGAACTACTCGCTGAAGCGCTGGTATCTGATCACTTTGACGTTTCTTTATATTCAGTTTTTCTTGCATGCAACATTATTTGCGAATCAGCGAACAAGCTTGTTTTCCGCGAGAAACCCGCGAGATGTCGTTACTGAAATCCTATGTTTGGCGGTACTATGTTTTGAAGATACTTTTATTCAAAGAGTTACGTATGTTTGTCTGTGGATGTTCCATGAGTTATGTCTGTTTAATTAAGAAATTAAGCTGCAAGCAGTTGGAAATGCCCTGAATGCCGCATTTTTTTTAAATTGTATTAACCGTTTCTTGATTCTACCCTATTTACAGTTTGCAACGCGGAATATTGCGTTCTTGATGCGTACATGGCTCACCTCAAGGATGACCATGCCGATGTGACCACGATTGTGTGCCAGTGCTGCAGGGAAACCGTCCAGAAGCTCAAAATTCCGCGCCATCTGCTGCAGCACAATATCGGCATATACGAATGCATCTACTGCCAGTATGGCAGCAATACGATGGAAGCGGTGCAAGCTCACGTGTGTAATCGACACCCACAGGAGCCGCTGTTCTGTTGTATTCGCTACAACAAGACGCCCGGAAAGGTATAGCGTGGATACTTTCCAAGCATTTGCAATTGTTGAACACGCGTTCTATTTTTATTGCAGGTCAAGGAAGCATCGCTTAAATCCCTCTATGAAATGAGCGTCGATGAAGATGCCTTAGTCTACTGCAGTTTCCAGCTGGAGGAACTCAACTACAAGTCACCGGATACGAAGAGCAATCATGATATAAATTTCACTGCTAAGCCGGGAGTGATTCCGTTGCAACTTCCACCAATCCGCATCGGTGACACCAACATTTTCCTAAGTGCTCAGATTCCATCGTCATCGTCATCTACGGAAACGTCCAACCAATCGGTTTTCGTTACTGCCAAAACAGCTGAGATCATCAAGATGCCGATGATATCGTCGGTTTCCGGTGGTGTTTCGCTGTCAGGAACCTCAACAGTACCGATCATCACCGCCGTTCAGGGAAATTATCAAGGACCAACATCGACGGGTTCATCACCGTCACTGGTTATGCCGGTGATATCACATGTGGTTGGAGGTGCCAACGTATCGAATTTGCCCATCATTACCAGGGTTGAAGGTGGTGTCTCTGACGTTGCGAGATTGAAACCAGCTTCCTCCTTGGTAGGTACCAAAATCATAATTTCACCGAACAAGGGGGGATCTGGCATCCCTATCATTACTAACGTCTGTAGTATTGGTCCTTCGAATCATCAGGTCCAAACTCCAAGAGAGGACGATGCCATCATGCTGGAGGCAGAACGAATTGCTATGGAGATGATCAAAGATACTGGTCTACCGAAAAGTATCATCTACAAGTGTATCTTCAAAGGTTGTAATTCGGTACTGCCGGATGGGACCGGAATGCGAAAACATTTGACCTTCTCCCATTTGCCAGCTGGTTCTTACGTTTGTAGCCACTGCAAAAGCAAGCCTTCGTTCCAGAATGTCATGTCTTTTACCCAGCATCTAAAGACACACGAAGCTCAACGAATTTTCTGTTTCATGTGCGATTACAAGGGTTCATTCCCACCGGAGGTGATCAAACATGTGAAGGATGTTCACAAAACTAGTAAGCCTACCATCCTGTTCCTAAACCCAAAGAAAAATGACCCGAACAACGATATTATATTATTTGCACCGGGAATTCCGACGGACGCCGAGAGAAAAGCTTACTACAGAAAGTTAATCGACCTGTATAACCATAAGCTGCAAGCGGCGCTGATTCATCTGAAGACCCATTTCGCTCCGGAAGAATGCGAAAGCCTCCCAAAACAGGCAATATTCAGTCAAACGGTATTCTGCAGTAAGTGCCAGTACAGTACCAAAGTTAGACTGAACATGTATCGGCATTTGAAGGGTCACTTGAACGATATGCCTGTTTCGAACATGGATCCCAAAAATCCAGTACCTTGCTGGGGGCAAGGAGAAAAGCATTTTGATCGAATGAGAAACCCCGCTGCCAGTTCGCAAGAGGACGACGATCTGATCCAATCGTTATGCTTCGTACAGGAGAACAAGCGGTTCATCTGTGGGGCACCGGATTGTCGTTATTTGACGATCAATGAAGAAATGTTGAAGAACCATCTGAGCACCTTGCACATGGATGTCAAAGAATACAAGTGTCCTCACTGTCCAGCGGTGCACATCTTTTCCGGTCAACTGAATGTGGGCAAAGTTTTGGAACATTTGAAACTGCACGATAAGGAGCTATACCGCTGTAGCAAATGTAGCATTTTCATGAACAAAAAGAAAGAATTGGAGCAACATGTAGACGAAAAACACACAGCGCAAAACGCAGCTATCTACGTGATCCGAGATGGGAGCACTGCCGGCAGTGCTTCATCAGCTGGCATAGCCGAAGATGGTGTAGTGTTCAAATGGAAGTGCGACGTTTGCAAGTTCAAGAGTCCAGCGATAGCCGAAATGCGGTTGCACATGCAGGAGACTCACAACATTACCGCCAAATATCGTTGCTCGAGATGTCTGTACAGTTGTTCGAATAAGTCGCTTTTCACCATTCATTTCGAAAAACAACATCCTGGATGTGAGATTGTCATCATATCGCTGTATAAAGCCATCGAAGGTGACGATAGTCGAGCGGACACAACACCCCTGTGGCGAAGAGAAACAAGCAAAACTCGAAGCATCAGAGGAATTCTGGTGGAAGACGAAAACGAGGATGAAGATGAACCGAACTCTACAGATGTGGCGACAATATCGGGGGAGCCTCAACCTGGACCAAGTGGACTTAACATCACCAGAAAGCGCAAAAGTACTGAAAACGATGAATCAGAAGTTTTGGCGAAACGGGCCAAAGAAGAAGATTCGGCAGTGCGGGCATTCAAATGTGGCTTCAAAGGGTGCAACTATGTAAATGATTTTGGAGCTGGGATTGTGAGCCATTTCCGAACGGCACATCCTTACGAAAAACCATCTGTACTGAGAAATGCCCTAGCCAATCCGGAGCAGTCCCGGTTCGACTATTTCATGAAGTATGCTTGCTTCTATTGTGTAAAAAAAGCGGACACGATCCAAGATTTGGTTATGCATTGGCGACAGATACACAAAATGGCAGGCCGGCGCAGTCAAGATAAGCCTTTCCTTTTCCGTGCATCAAAGATCATTTTGTGCTTCTATTGTCGTAAAGGAGCTGTGATGCCTGAAATGAAATCACATTTCACCTCTTACCATCCGGGAAATCAGCCAATCTATCTCGATTTTCGCAATCCGAAACGTTGTGCTGAATGTGATTTCATGATGGGAGCGGATAAGCAGGAAATGGCCCAACATTTCGCTAAGGAGCATAAGATCGAGAACGAATACGCTAACGGTTGGATTGATTTTCTCACCGACGATGTCGTGGAAAAAATTCTTCAGCTGAACAGTGTAGTCTACCGTTGTGAAAAATGTGACTTTTCCAGCGACAACAAGACAGATTTTACCATCCATTATGCAACCAAGCATCCCGGCCTTCGAGTGGAGTTCAACGAGTACGAAATGGAAAAGACAATAACCTACTATTGCGTGTTCAGCAACTGCAAATCTAGCTGGAACTCCCCAGAGGACCTGGCTCAACACATCCAATATCACATCCCACTGTTCAAATGTATGTGCGATACGGTACAGTGTTCGGCCCAGTTCCGGTCATTCGTCATGCTTCTGGAGCATTTCAATTCAACGCACCCTCAGCACAGCCTTCAATATGCGTTGAAATCGCCGGAGGAGTACAAGGCGGTCCTACGGTCGATAAACATCCAATTCTGGAACGGATTTATGATGACGTTGGATGATGCACGACGTGCTGGAAATCGGTATGGCAGCCACGACTACTTTTTCAAATACATTGATGAGCTCTGCGCCAAATCAGTGGCTGCAGCTATACCAACGCCATCTCTCTCAAACTAAATCTGTTACTATCAAGCAAAGAGGTACCAAATAAAAAAACGCAACAGGTACATTTTTCAAGTTCTGTAAATATATGTTCATATGTCATTCTATGTGTATTTGTTTTTCTTTTCTCTTTCAATAGGTACCGCTTACAAATAGTAGATATAAGAATGCAACAAAGAAATGCATAGAGAACGAATGATATCACCATCCTTGTGGAACGCTTTGTTCCCATACTGATGTTTAGCAACTATTGAGGTAACTAGTACGCATCTACGGGTTGTACATGTTTATTTAGATTCGACATTTTCTTTCAGCTATGCACTGTTTGATCTTTTGGCCTATGTCTTATTTTTATGTGGTAAATTGGAATCCAACTTAGTAAATAACTGGAGCATCATATATTATCCATACTCCCCAAATTAATTACAAAATATTGCATCACAAGGGAATCTTAAGGTCTATTTATGGTTCTTTACTGTTCAACCGTTACAAAATATCTTCCTGTATTTTTCTTGAAAATAAACAAATTGTTTTACTGGATATAGGGGAAATTGATGTAATGTCGGCCTAAATGCCCCTAATTTAGGCCCATACATAAAGTCAGCAATCGACTGAAGTTTCAATAGCGACCAAAAATATCCATTAGTACCGTCCCAATGACGCGTTTATCTAGATAAAATTGACAAATAGCATTTATTTAGCAATATGGGCCCAATCTTAGATCCATAGGCCAACATTAGAACCATTTCCCCTACGTAAGTAATTTTCATTCTTCATTTAGACAACAAAAGTCCGATGAAGAGAATAATAAATAAATAAATTGGTGTATAATAGTGCTGAATATGACGAATTGAAGGCGAGGGCAATTGAAAACGATTCATGGAACAGGTGTTGACAGCCATCAATCTTGGTGAACGCGTACTTTATCCGTATATTGCACCCAGTCGAGTTCGAAATTATGAATTCATTGAAACTAACTGTCAGTCAGATTGCACAGGTTTCTTGGTCGACATTGGATTGGATGTGCCGATACTACCTACTAATCAGAGAAAAAAAAATCAAAAAAGTCGCCAGTTTTGTTCCTACTGAATGCTGCAAATAGCACTAATATCAAAACTTTCGACGCACGTTTCCTGTACGTGGATCTTGGATTCCTCAGAAGATCTTCCTGGAATTTCATCATCGCAGACGTTAGTAGAGTCATTATCGGAGCAGACTTGCTGTCTTATCCGGAGTTCAATCACCGTACTGCCGTATCAGTACAGATGGTACAACGAAACTCAAAACCTGGATGGTAAATTCACCTCTTCACGGTATTACACCAATCTGTTACGATCATCCGTTCCGGTTCTTACTTGAGGAGTTCAATATTATAATCTATTATAACGAGGCCTATTGTGCGCCGCGAGTAATGTGAGGTGACTCTCCGCGTCGACCCCTTGGCGCCCAACCGATCCTACGAAAAGGAAAATTAGTTTGGTGTTCTCGGGTTCCAGTTCCCGGTTCAAGTTCTACTCTCGATCTTTCGCTATGTACATTTGTCCTTCTAGCCGGATGAGATGGAACCACACGACGAGAATAAGCGAAAGCGAAATATGAGTTGTCCGTTGCCGAAAGCCTAAACACTCGGAATCCCACCTACGAGGGGATGCAGGAACGGAAGAATAATCTCACGGAATTTGCTAGTAATTTCGAAACCATTCAAATAGAGATTGAAGAGAACACTAGTCACTTGGAAGATGTAGCATCGGTATTCAATTACCGGCTGCAGTTCAACGAAGTCTATTTCAAGCCGAAGGGCATATACTCAGCGGATGTCCACCTACAGCGCCGGAACAGGAGAATCGACAAACGACTTGTGAGATGCGATCAGGGAGACGCAGCAAACAATGATCATGCATCACATGAAGAACAGTGCAGCACCTGTTGCGAGACAGGTGTCGAATCCGGACCATCCGCTGAACGTGAAACTTCCGCAGCTCAACATTCCATTGTACAAAGGAGAACAGAAGAACTAGCATTCCTTCAAGGTTTGTTCGTGAGCACAATCCACAGCAGAAAGGACCTGAAGGATTCGCTGAAGATGCAGTACTTGCTATCATATCTGGACGGCGAGGCGAAGAAAATGGTCAGTTCATTCCCCATCAGTGATGCCAATTATAGGGAAGCTTGAGAGACACTTTTTTTTTTGTAAATACTTTATTTGTACAGGCTCAATCGAATAAACTTTACAGAGCCGAGTTATCCTTTGTGTTATACATTATTACTGTCTTATATTTTAAGTTAAAGGAACTGGACCGAGTACTCGAGGTTAGTGGAGATTTACAATTTTTTGGATGGGAAAAGGGAAGAAGGAGGTTTGAAATGTGGTTTACGATACAACTATTTGATTAATCCTAAAGCATGAAATTATTTCTATTCATCTTGAAAACAAACATTGAAAAAAAAATCCCCACGTACAAAATACAAACTAAACACAAGGTTAATCAAAATTACAATCTAACGTTAATATCCTTAAAGTAAACATATATGAGTTTCATAAACTCCAGATCGCGTCTAGCCAAAATATCCCGAACTGGAACATTAGGTTGTCTACCTCGAGCCCGAAGGGAATCATAAAAATGTGATCTGACCCCACGATATTCCGCACAAGACCAAAGGATGTGATCAGCGTCTTGGTAACCTTGTTCACATTCACAGAGATTGCTGTCTCCCTACCCCACACGGAACAAGTGAGCGTTTAGACAATAGTGATTGGACATGAGACGAGACATCACGCGTATGAAGTCTCGACCCAAGTCCAACCCTTTGAACCATGCAAACTTCGACACCTTAGGGATAATTGAATGTAGCCATCGTCCCAAGCTCCCTTCACTCCATTGATGTTGCTAGCTAACGAGCGACTGCTGACGATAAATAGAGAAAAATTCACTATAGGCGATTTGTCGATCATAAATGTCGCCTTCCATAGCGCCCACCAAGTGAATCCGCCTTCTCATTGCCCAAAATTGAGCAATGCGAAGGGACCCACGCGAAGGTGATGATGAAAGAGCGCACGGATAAAGTACTAAGCAGTTCTCGTATTTTCAAGAGAAAATACGAGAAGTGCTTTACCGGCCTAATGGAACGGATAGCCTCGACAGAACTGAGACTATCCGTAAAAATAAAGTAGTGGTCTGGAATAAGTGAAGCAATAGTTTCCAAAGTGTAGTGAATTGCTGCCAGTTCAGCCACATACACAGAACAAGGAGCTTCAAGTTTTCGAGAGGCGCTATGAAATTCATTAAATACACCAAAACCAGCGGACTCCTCTATTAGAGATCCATCTGTGAAAAACGTTCTTGCAGAATCAACATGGCCAAACTTTGCAGCGAAAATTGACGGAGCAATCATGGAACGATGATGCTCTGGGATTCCGCGAATCTCATGCGTCATGGATAAATCAAAATGAACAGAATTGCCGAAGTCGGAGAAGCATACACGATTGGGAATATTTCTTGAACGGCTGACATCCTGTGTTAAATATAAGTAGTACAAAGTCATAAAACGTGTTTGAGGATTTAGCTCCAGAAGCTTCTCAAAGTTTTCGATCACTAGTGGGTTCATTACTTCGCAACGGGTGAGGAGCCTCAGAGATAACTCTGAAAAACGGACGGATAGTGGCAACATGCCCGCCAGCACTTCGAGACTCATAGTATGAGTCGAGTGCATGCATCCTAACGCGATACGAAGACAACGATACTGGATCCGTTCCAGCTTGATGATGTGGGTTTTAGCTGCCGACTGAAAACAAAAACTACCATATTCTAGAACCGATAAAATCGTTGTCCGGTACAACGTCAGAAGATCTTGTGGATGGGCTCCCCACCACGTTCCGGTAATTGATCGAAGGAAATTGATCCTTGGTTGGCATTTTCGTCTCAGATACTCAATGTGGGATCTCCAGGTGCATTTGGAATCGAACCAGACCCCGAGATATTTGAAAGACATGGAATGAGTGATCGGTTTACCCAAAAGTTGAAGCTTCGGTTGTGCTGGGCTATGCTTCCTAGAAAAAACGACCAACTCAGTTTTCTCCGTGGAGAATTCGATACCTAGCTGAATAGCCCAAGTCGAGGGAGGCGAATCTATCTAAGATGCAGGAAATTTATTGCTTTGCTGTTGTGAGATGCACTCGCGATTAATAGATAGAAACACGATTGATCGTGATTTTGAAGATTTCCTGCAAAAAGGTGGAGAGCGATGCGAGTAGATGGGTTTGGATGTGAGAGATGAAAAAAGATTTTTCGTAGATTGATTCGCTAGTGTGAGATTTTTCGACCATTTAAAATCAAGATTTAGATGTGTCGCACCCCTCGGCCCAAGTAGACAAACTGTCCAAGGTATCCTGTAAGGGTACCTGCAGGTCAACCTCTTTTGGTCCTGTGATAGACACTACGTCGTCATCTGCAAGTTGTCTCAACGTGCAATTGTCACTAAGACAGACATCAATTTCTTTAACGTAGAAATTGTACAAAAGGGGGCTTAAACATGAGCCTTGGGGGAGACCCATGTAGCTAAATCGAAAAGCTGTAAAGTTTCCATGAGAAAAGCTCATATGTTTTTCTGACAGCAAATTGTACAAAAAATTATTCATTAATGGAGACAATTCACAAACGTGGAGTTTCTCTGAAAGAACTTCAACGGATACTGAATCAAAAGCCCCCTTGATATCCAAGAACACAGAAGCCATTTGCTCTTTCTTACCAAAAGCCAACTGAATTTCCGAGGAAAGCAACGCGAGACAGTCGTTCGTTCCCTTACCCCTACGG
This sequence comes from Ochlerotatus camptorhynchus, assembly GCF_037179485.1. Taxonomy (NCBI): domain Eukaryota; kingdom Metazoa; phylum Arthropoda; class Insecta; order Diptera; family Culicidae; genus Ochlerotatus; species Ochlerotatus camptorhynchus. The sequence goes on along the minus strand of NW_027040495.1, from coordinate 1,970,962 downwards.
AAACCAAATTGAGTATCTGAAAGAAGGTGGTTCGTCTCAACCCATTTGTCGAGGCGAAAAAGGATCATTTTCTCCATCAATTTCCGAATACACGACAGCATCGCGATGGCCGATACGAATTGTGATCCGACGCGGGTTTATCAGGCTTTTTAATGGCTATCACCCTCACTCGTCTCCAATCGTCGGGAACAATATTGAGCTCCAAAAACTGATTGTACAAGTTCAACATGCGCCTCTTGGCGACGTCTGGGAGGTTTTTCAGCAAGTTGAACTTGATTCTATCAGATCCCGGGGCAGAATTGCCACACGAAAGGAGAGCGAGAGAAAGTTCGACCATTGAAAAAGGCTGACTGATTTCGTCTACCGAATTCGCGGTTTCGCGAGGAATCAACTGCGACGGCACGGAATCCGGACACACTTTTCGCGCGAATTTAAGAATCCATTGATCCGAGCATTCCTCGCTTTCGTTGTTAGTAGACCGGTTACGCATTCTTCGTGCCGTACTCCAAAGCGTATTCATAGACTTTTCGCGCGACAATCCGTCTACAAACTGCCGCCAGTATCCCCGTTTTTTGGCTTTGACGAGGCTCTTGAGTTCGCGTTCAAGAGATGTGTATGCGTCGAAATGCTCACGTGTTCCGCGTTCCCGAAAAAGTTTAAATGCGTCGGACTTTTTACGGTAAACCTCCGTGCATTGTTGATCCCACCAGAGCGATGGTGTTTTCTTACGAATTGACGATCGCGGCACCGGTCGTGTTTGAGCTTGAAGTGTGCTGTCGACGATGAGATTAGAGAGGAAGTTATATTCCTCCAACGGCGGAAGCTCTTCCACTGACGATACTGTATCGCCTATCGCGGATTGGAACTTAGTCCAATCGATGTGACGGGTTAGATCATACGCGACGTTAACGGATTCTGACGAGTTGAACCCACTGGTAATCGAAATTTTGATCGGCAGAAAAGTGCTCAACTTTTTGGCTCAGCTCTGGTGCTCTCTTCGGTCCCAAACTAATCGATGCACCCCTCGAAAAATAGGAAAATCGACGAAGTCCTCATTTTATCTGTCAAAATGAAAACAAAAATCTTTCAGTGTATTAAAAAAAGTGAGAACGAGAGTGAAATAATTGGCTTTGACGGCGACTCTGTAGCTCTTTACTCCTATGAGAAAATCCATAAGCAAACGTCAGACTGTGCGTGAAACATGGCGGACTTTGTACTATCCTTTCACTCCACCGAAAATTCCTATAAGAAACTGTCTATATTTGCTGAAAGAGCAAATTTTTCGACGGTTCCGTCAACGCCAATCCTCCAGCTGGGGTATTCTGGAACGCCACTTCGTGTCGGATTTTACATTATACACAGTTAGAAAAAAGTACCCAAAATTAAGTTCTTTTCACTCATCTCGGCACTATAGTGCAGGAACCCAAAAGTAGGTAAAGCGGGTCAAAGTAATTTTCATTTACTTGTGTGCAGTTCGTATGGAATTTTCCACTGGCTTTTTAACCAAAAGTAAGTTAGTTGTACCCAACAGTAGGTAAATATGATTATACTCAACGTTGAGTTCCTACACTTTACTACCCCTGTTGGGTGGTTTTGCTCCTTCGTTTTTGACAACATTAGTAGGAGAAAAGGAGACAAACTAGTCAAAAGTAGAGTCGGTGTATAATGAGTCACGCCAAGAGTGAAGCCAAGTCTACCTATTGAACTGTCAAACCGGCTACCTATCGTGCAAAGTAAACAAACATTACTATGCTATGAAAGGTCCACGAAAGGTATTGCAATAAAATATAAAATACAATTGAAGAAATGATCATAAACACGCAGTGAGCATTAAATTGTCATGGGATACGTTTGGTAATGATCAGTAATGAGAATTTCTACTATTTTTTGATAAGATAATTTGACAAAATCACTGATATAATAATTTACTACAGCCGCTATTTTTTTTCTCGCTAGAAGTCATTTGAAGTTGATGTAGAAGTCCTCTGTTGCCAAGTGAAAAGAAAGGGAATGTTTCGAAAACCGTGATGCGAGTTCAACTGTTTTTCTCTTGGCGTGACTCATTATACACCGACTCTAGTCAAAAGTAGGTAAAAGTGAACTGGCCGTTGGGTACTTTTTTCTTACCGTGTAAGGCATTTTACGAGACGTTTCGAGTCAGCTGTTTTTTTTCTGTTTACCTATTTTGACGTTTATCAGCGGGCCGATTTGTTGACATACCACGACCAAAATCAAAACAAAAACATCAGACGTAAACAATAACAATCCCCCTTATTATGCGAGTCACGTGACTCTCTGTCACCGGTGAGGTGACAATTGTCACCTCGTGTGAGGTGACTCTCCATGTAAATCAAATGGAGGGTCACCTCACACGAGGTGACTATTGTCACCTCACCGGTGAGAGAGAGTCACGTGACTCGCAGAATAGGGGGGAATGCCTCCAGTGCGTTCGAGTGGCCCGCCAGGAACTGTCATCAAGACGTCACGTAAAATAGCTTATTGTAATTACTACCTAGAGAATGTGAGTGTTGAGAGTGCTGAGAGTGTGTGCGTGTGATAATAAAGGAAAAAAAGAACCTCGTTACCGCGCTTACTAGAGTTCGGTCACTTGTTGCCGAAGAATCTGAGCTTCGGGAACAAAATATGAGAGAATCATTCGATCGGGTGCAAAATTGAGAGAGGCACCGAGAATACACTGAGTGTTTGGTCGTCGTGTGGGGTTAAGTTACAAACGAAAAGATCCGAACGACATTCCCTTAACTAACAATAGTCTATCATAAACGAACTGTATCCCGAATGAGTAAACTATCCCACAAATGGTTTGGATGATACCCCGAACACGTCGTTAAGCTCTCTTTTATGGTTATCTTTATTAGGGTAGTCAAGTAGTGAACCAATTTAAAATCGTTAGTTTCCACCGGTTGGTCCTACGCTCGCCATAGTCCTCTCCAGGCGGGTTCGTATTGGTGCGATTTGCTTGTGTTAGTGAGATGATTTTTTTGTAAGCTATGAGAATTTTGTTTGTTTACTGTAAGAACTGTCAGTCGAAAATATAAATTAACCACAAAACGAAAACAAATCCTACTCATGCACGGTTAGAATCAAATACGCATTTATGAGTTAAATTTAACCCATTTTAAATAAGTGTGGCTTTACTCATTAATGAGTAAATTATTTTAACAATAATGAGTTGCTCCTAACCGTTACTACTTAATGGGTATACTAAATTATTCATTATTGAGTAGTGCAACTTTTATTGACAATGGTTTAACGTTTACCCATAAATGGATGTTTGATACTTATAGCAAAGATGAATACTCGATGAACATTTCAAATGGTCCTATCTGCTTTGATCGATTCTCTTCATCGACTTTCTCTTTCGTTAATAACTCAGCTGCAAAACCTTTCCCTGTTGTATTTGACGTTTTGGACGCTAGATAAGAACCTCCTTTATCAAACTATGTGGTAGAATTAGCGCGAAATCTGTTTGCATAGCAGTGGTTATGAAAAGAGAAAGTCGATGAAGAGAATCGATCAAAGCAGATAGGACCATTTGAAATGTTCATCGAGAATACTAAGATGAAACTGTCGGAAGAAAAACTTTCTATTTTAGTGTCCTCTTTCACGGTCCCTTTCATCCAATGAATACCCCCCGTATTCAAGGTAATTTTGTGGTTTTGCTGCCCCCTCGGTAGAGATGAAATTTTGCACTCATTTTTATCAAAACAATCACACCAAAATCAGAGATGTCCCATTTTTTAATTACTTACTTACTTTTAATTATAAACTTCACCGGTTGCTTATAGTGTACATGATCAGTATACGCTAGTGTGTGTGTGAAAAGATATTATAGTGTAGTGTTCTTAAGATCCGGCTTGGAAATCAATGAATAGTACTTAAATGAAAAGTATAAGGATGATTAATGCTTTTTATGTACTTTGAAGCATAAGAAACATTGAATTCAATGTAGTTTGATGAGGCCCTTTTTCATTTCTTTTTCGAGAGTTTTAATAGGCAAGTATCTCGGTTGGACTCTCCATATAATACACAATACTAACATACGACTCGAGCTATGGTGCTCACTAGGTCACTGTAGATTTCAGCTCGTATTGCGATTACATAATCAGGAACATGTAGATACGAGACATCACATATCAAGAAAAATATCAATAATATTGAAAGAAATCCGAATTTAATTCCTACTTATACTCATACACCGCGCAAAAAAAAAAAACAAAATGCAAATTTAATAAAACCTCATAAAGAGCAGTTCCAAACAGATTCGCAAATCGTTTCGGATCGATGGTTTTAGAATTACCTACTTGTTATTTTTTACACATTTTACTTTTCAATATACATAACTTTTTTGTTATTTTTTACACATTTTACTTTTCAATAATTTATAACTTTTTTATTTAAGAATTGCCCAGCAAATACCGAGGCAAATACACAATGTCAGTAGGTAGCACTTTATAAATATACACAGCAAAAAAAATGTAATATCGATCAATGTAATTCAAGCTGATGTATGAAATAATGATGTAATAGCAAAAAGCAGATACAATATTACATCAATGGATTAACAATCTCCACAACATACACCACGTATGTCAGCTGGCCAGGACGGACCACTAGTCTATAATCGGTCGCGGGGCAAAAATATCACGGAGAAGACGGCAACGCACATCTATTTCCCGGACTCAAACCTATCGAATTCGACGGATAAGAGCCCAGGTGTCCGTTGTAGCATGGAAGTTGCCGAACAGGCACGAAGCAACTGTTGATTTCGTTCAAACTACTGATTCTAGCCCCGGGAAAAGTCTCACCAATCAAACCCCTCTACGAAAAGCAGGTGGAAAAATAATTAAGGTAATTTTTTCCTCTCGGCCCAAGTTGTACTCGTCGCTGCTGCTGGTCAAGGGTTCGGAGAAGAAATTGCTAATAGTGTAGGAAGACACTCACCGGCTGATGGAGTTTCTGTGCGAGAATATTGCGAATCAAATTCCTGTCCAAATACAGCTGGGAATATTAACCGGATGTTAGTGATCCATCGCCACCACCCGTTCCTCCTACAGTGCAGTTTCGACCTATTCGGTACGGAACCGTTTTCTGCACTTGAGCTGTGAGGTTTGGCTAATATTGTTGGGCGGTGTCTATTAATTACGTTACGCTAAAAATCAATATTTTCGACCTCCCCCCCCCTTGGAACAAAACGTAACACTGAAAATGATCCCCTCTATTTATTACGTAACGCTCTAAAAGCCGCCCCCCCCCTCACCCCCGTCTCATTTCATTAGTTTTTGATTTCGTTATGTCTTTTGACGTTTAATTATCTATCCTTATACTTTTCATGAGCGGATAGCAATGGAAAAAATCGATGTGGTTTGCTTAATACATTCAATATGAATAATTCTCTTCGTGTACTCAGTTGCTTGAGAAATTAAAAAAATGCAGGTACTCAGTGCTGAGTTCAAGCAGTTTTTAGAAATGTTTCTACAATACCTCTGTGTAGAAGATACTCTCTATCTCTGAGTTATTCTCAGCGGCCGTGAACAATATTCGGTTTCGTTGTATATTTCAAGCTTAACATTGCATTCGGTCCTAAGTAACATTGACTCTTCGTCGACTTTGTCTTTCGTTAAAAACTTTAGCACATAACTGTTTCTTGTTGTGTTTGTAATATTAGATGCTAGATAAAAGTTTCTCTTATCGATCTGTGTGCTGAAAATACCTGGAAATGTTTTTACATGACCATGGGGATACAAAGAGATATTCGACGAAGATAATCTGTCAATGTTACTTAGGGCCTAATGCAATTTTCAGCTTGATTTGTTTGAAATGAAATTTTCTGATTGCAATACTCTTCTTCATAAAATAAATTGCATTTTCGATGCACTCAACGCTCTAAGCGAGCACTTTTGGAATCACTCTTACACGAAATCGATGTACACAGTACGCAGCCAATTTTGTTTTGCTTTTCCTTCTCTTGCTCCCTTTTTACCGGCATTCGGCATATTCTCACATTCGAAGAGAAGAGGGTCCGACGTGAGAGTACTAGAGAGAAGAGGCTCGCTTGTTTGTTGTGAAATAAATTTACCGCCGGTATTTGGCTTTATATGCCCTTGAAGAGAGAAGTACGCCAAGTACTTTTTTGGTAGTCTTACGCCGTTGTTAAGCAAATGTGACGGTACGCTGATGGTACATCATAATAGGACTGAAAGAGCAAGATTCGGATTGCTGCTGCTGCCGGTGCCGTGAGTTTACCGTATATATAAGCGCTTTGTGCTTGCTCTTGCTGCTCGCGAGAGTGCGAGAGTGAAAAGGGGACCCTCCGCTCTGGTTTCGTTTGTGATGAATGCTTAGCAAACGGGGTTGAAAGTAGAGGAGAAAAGACAGCAGCTTTAGTTAATATTAGACCGTCAGTGTTAGATGTTAGTGGCTGAAAAGTTTGTGTGATTGAGGTTATGTTTTATACTTCGTTCTTTGCGGCAATATAAAATGGTAAGTCTTATTCGCCTGTTCTATATTATAATTAAAAAGTTCAATTACTATTGTAATTTATGATTAAAACCAACGCAGTCGAAAATGGAAAATATAATTTTCTGGCTTGCAATTGCTTCGGAGTGTGAGTGACATGAATCGAATCTTTGTATATAAACGTTTGCATTAGTATAAGTAAATCGTTCGAAGAGCTTACTGGAAGTTTGTCACATAAGCAATTATTTACGCAGGTATATAAAGATGGACTTGAGACTCAACATTGTTGAGAGAAGTGTTGACGACGGTGCTAGTTTGAATGAAATGTGCCGTGTGAGCATTCCAGTGGAACCAGGGAAGTGCAATCGAGTTTTTATTGCGTGATGTGTTTGATTCGTAGTGAGTGTTTTTTTTTTTTTACTTTTCAGGAAGTTCGTGCTGAAGGTACTAGTGTAAGTTGTACTTCAATTTTGGAATACGTTATTTTACAAATAGTCTGAAATTTGAAGTGTTGCGCAAAGGTTTTATGTATATAATTTTATGGGTGCATATATCGTTTTCGTTGAATACGTATTTCCATACATTTTTAAATGGAAAATACGGTTTGAACGTAAACAAGAAGACTAGTTTTTTAGAGTGTTTTATTTATGTCATATATTAAAAAAAAATAGTTCTAATAATAAATGTAAATTTACCAAAAAGAGAAACAAATTTTGATAGTTTTCAGCTGCTTCCCCTTCAAGTGTATTGGGATATTTATGATCAAAGGATTGTGTTCAGATTGAAATTGGGTTTAGAATTTGCAAAGAAATTGCATTAAATGGTTCTCTAATCTTTTCAGCTTCCCAATTAGAGTCAGAATAGACACAGCATACCAAACTGGAGCCGGCCAGTTCGATCAACTATAGAGAGCAAAATCAGAGATGAGAAATATTTATACTGAAGTATTTTTTTTATACGTTTTTTTCGACAATTCTAGAAATAACTCGCGTTTAAGAGGCAACTAATTATCACTCGATTTGCTTCTACTTCTGATTGTATTTCTAAATCATCACTTTCTAAAAGTATGAAAATGACTGCTGGTATGGTAACCAAAATCTTACCATCTCTTTTATTCCTTCACTTTTCAATACAACAGCAATTTGACGTCACATTATCTACACGCTCGTTCGAGGGTTTAGATTTATAAATTTGAGTAACATCAACTCAACAAAAAATAAATAAGTATGGATCTCAATTATGAGTTTTCAGCTTGTTAATTGACTCAAAACAAAAATCAAAATGGCGTTTGTGAAAAAGTTATAAACACGAAGTTCATCTTTTCGGTTCCTAAAACAAAAATTTTAAATTTTGAAAGAAAACTTGGAAAAATGGAGCAGATGGCAGCCACGGTTGATGTGGAACGTATCGAAAATTGAGAGGAATTTGTTTTTTTTTTTCGCAGAAAACATCAAGTTATAAAAGCTGGCAAGTTTTTAATTATTTGAAATCATGTTTATTATCAACATTAAGGGGAAGCTCACCGGCCCAAACATAAAAAAATATTTTCGGTACGTTTTTATTTTTCTAAAAATATTGGGAAAAATTATCAAAAATCCAAGAAAATCAGTTTCTTCCTTAAATTTTTGTCAAAAATTACATGTAAAAAATTTTTTTCTATCCCATCATGAAAAAAAATTGGACTCAGAAAAACCGAAAAGTTGATGTTTTGTGGTTTTTTGAGTCCAACTTTATGCCATAATGACTTATAAAACATGTTTTTGCACGTGAATTTTCTTTAAAAAATTAGAAAAAAATGTGATTTTTTTAGATTTTTGATACTTTTTTTCAATATTTTTAGAAAAATCAAAACGTAATTATTTTTTTCGAAGTGGTGAACTTCCCCTTAAGGTCTTCGGTGTTATCTACCAAAATGCGATATTTATATTTATTCACCATTAAATACATCCACTCATGGGTCCAACTTCGTATTTGCTTGTTTAAATAAACTTATATTAATTGTTAGAGGAAATACATCTGGCAACGCTTGTTCAATGATTTTATCATGTTCACTAGCAAAGAAGTGGAGTCAAAGTAATTTTTGTGGTGTTTTATTTTGATCACCATTGGTGATTCACCAAGAGATTTGGAAATCAGTTTTTATTAGTTTTGTGTATACGATTACTTAAAATTTCAGGGTGTCGACTACCTGGAAAAACCTGGAAAGTCAGGGAATGTCAGGGAATTCCATTTATGATCTGGAAAGTCAGGGAATGTCAGGGAATTTTAGTGTAGGTCAGGGAAAAAAATAATGTTGATCACATTGCTAAAAATTATGTGTGGGACACAATCTTTGAAATTTTATCAGTGCATGACGTCAACGTTTTTGGGAAGATCCCGGGCATCAGATCTACTCGCTGCGTTTATGGACGCCCTTGCCGATATCTCTTCGAACAAGTTGCTGCAAGTGTCCATGGATGGGCCCAATGTGAATTGAAGCAAGAGGTACAAAAAGGTGGCGAGAAGCTGATAGATCTGGGAAGCTGTGGGCTGTATATTTTGCATAATGCATTCAAGGATAGTGTTTGCAGTATCAGTTGGGATGTTTTCAAATATTTGCGTGGTATCCAGAATATCTTCAAAGATGTACCCTATCGCATGGCAACGCCAATGCAGAGAGAGGTTTTTAGGTAATAATGCAGAATATCTTTTTTGGAAAAAAATAGCATCAGCATCAAAATGAAAGCATATTGAAATCCAGTTTTGATATCAACATCAAACTGAAATCCTTATTTGATTTCAGTTTATGCAATTGATAAATTTTGTTTTCATTTTGCTGTACAAAAATATGTTGTTGCGGGTTTGACTTCATTGCCTTAGCATAACATCAAATTGAATACTTGTTTTGTTATCAACATGAAAAATTGATATCAAATTGAGTATTCAGTTTGCTCTCACTGATAGCAGAAATAGTTTTCAATGTGATGTCACAGGAAGATATGTTTGCTATCAATTTTGATATTTTAACCGTTAAAACGACCAAAACGACAGCAACCTGAGTTATCATTATCAGCGAAATCACAACATCAAATTTAGATTGTAATTTGATCTCAGACTTTGCTCGGGCTGTGTCCATGATCGAGGGAAAAAAGTTAAATAATACCACTGAACTGTCCAAAAGTTCATCTAATTGAGGTTAACCACTAACGGTGCAAATCCTGATTGGTGGACAAAAGTTGGCGCTACTTAGTGGCGTAAGATAGAAATTTTGACATGACGGTGATGGAATTCTTTCACGGTGAGGTATGGGAGAATAGTTTGAAATCATATAAACAAGATCGACATAACTTCAGAAAGTACTGAATCACTTGAGAATAGTTCGGAATCACTTAAAAAATTACTGAATCACTTAAGGAAATAATTGAATCACTTCATAAAAATACGGAATCTCTTCAGAAAGTACTGAATCATTTCAGAGCGCACTGAAAAACTAATGAAAAGTTCGAAATCACTTCAGAAAGTACTGAATCATTTCAGAAAAGTTTGGACTTACTTCGGAAGTGCTAAATCACTTCAGAAATGTTTTCAATCAATTCGGAAACTACTGAATCATTTAGGAATGTATTGTATCACTTTAGAAATGTTCGAAATCACTTCTGAACGTACTGTATCGATTTAGAACAGTGTGGAATCACTTCAGAAAGTCTTGAATCACTTCAGAAAGTCTTGAATCACTTCATAAATGTTGAGAATCATTTCACAAAGTACTGAATAACTTCAGAAAAGACCCAAAACACTTAATAAATATTCGAAATCACTTTGGAAAGCACTGAATCATTGCGAAAAGTTCACTTTGAAAATAATTGAATCACTTGAGAAATGTTCGGAATCACTTCGGAAAACACCGAATATCTTCAGTAATGTTCGGAATCACTTTGGAAAAGTTCATGATCACTTCGGAAAGTACTGAATTATTTCAGAAAGCACTGAATCACTTCGGAAAGTGTTGAACCACTTTAAGCTCGGAATCTCTTGGGATAGTATTGAATCACTTCAGAAAATTTCGGATTCACATTGGAAAGTACTGAATCATCCCAGAAAGTTTGTAATCATTTCCGCAAGAACCGAATAACTTCGAAAATGATTAAATTAGCTAGGAATGCACAGAATCATTTCAGAAACGTTCAGCCTCACGTCGGAAATACTGAATCGCTTCAGAATGTTCATAATCACTTCGCAAAGCACTAAATGATTTCAGAAAGTACTGAATCACTTCAGAACTGTTTGGAATCGCTCCGAAAAGTCCTGAATAATTCCAGATAGTTTGTAATCACTTCCGAAAGTACTGAATCGCTTCAGGAAGAACTGAATCACTTTTGAACAGTTTGAAATCAATTCTGAAAGTACCCAAGTAACAATTTGGGTTTTATGAGGGTACTGTAGACCATGATTTAGACTTTTAGAGTGCTTTAAAACCTCAATAAAACTTACAATGTTACTTGGATAATTAATCACTTCAGAAAAAACTTTGAAATTCTTCGGATAGTATTGAGTGACTTAAGAAAATTTCTGAATCCCTTTGGATAATACTTAATCTTGCCAGAAAGTTTGTAATCGCTTTCGTAAAAACTAAAAAAAAATCCGGAAAGAACTGAACATCTTCACAAAACTTCGGAAAGTACTTTATCAATTCTCTCAAGTTTGCAATCACTTCTTCAAGAGCTGAGATCATTTTGTAATAACTTCAGAAAAGTTTGGAATCCCTTCAGAAAATATTTAGTCACTTCAGAAAAATCGGAATAACTTTGGGCATCACAGAATCATTAAAAAAAAGTTCTAAATCTCTTCTGAAAGTACTGAAAAACGATAGAAAATCTCGGAATCAGTTTGAAAAGTGCTGAATTACTGCAGAAAAACTTCAAAAAGTACTGAATCACTTCAAATAGTACAGACATACTTGAGCATGAGAATGATTAACCGCTCGCAGTTCTCAGAGGCGAACCAGCCTTTAGGCTAAAAACCTCTTAAATAAAGAAAAAAAAATCCGCTCGCGGTTGCTACTCCGTTATTGCCAGATCACCTATCAGAGAAGCAAAAAACGATGCGTTGGACGAGCATGCATCTGCAATGTGTAAAAACTGCTGATCGCATACTTTAGGATAGACAATAACAGCGCCGGTCGCTTCATAATGTAGGTCAATTAGACCGTCAAAAACCGAGAGATCCTCCTCACTTCCAGGAATTTTTCAACAGTTTCTCAGCAGAATTTACTTCAGGGAGTATTGATTATTATCGCTAAGCTACTCAATTGTGACACATCGAAAAAGATCTCGACTTTGGCAACATAGATGAAGAACAGCCAACTCTTCAAAACTCGATGTCCAGTTACTCGATATACAGTTATATAACCATCATAAAAATTAGTGTCATGGCTACTGAGATAGCGAATTTGTATGAGATTGTTATTCTATAACTCGATAATTCTATAGGTACCTCGAGTCGTAGAGAGTGCACTGTAGTTACGTTTCCAAAAACGAGATCTGTCTATACTGACATTACATTCCGTTAGGAAAGTTTAGAATCACTTTGGAAAGTTAAGAATCCCTTCAGAAAGTACTGAATAACTTGAGAAAAGATTAGGATCACTTTGGCAAGTACTGGACCATTTCAGAAAAAAGCAGCCAACAGAATAACTTCAAACAGTACTGAAGTTTTGAATCACTTCGGAAACATTGGAAGCACTGGATTCGTGTATTCAGCTCATAGCATATTTAATAACTTCAGAAAAGCTTGAGTTCAGTAGAGAAAATGTTGAATCGCTTAAAGATAGACTCACTTCCGAAAATGTTAAATTTTCTGGACTGATTTAATACTTTCGGCAGTAATGTCACGAGTTCTTGGGAACGTTTAAAGCAAGAACCTGTTATAAACGTGAAAACGTGGCACTGAAACAGTAAATGTATTGCCTAATAAGGTTCCCAAAGGTAACATCAGTTGTAACAACACAAACATCTCTGGTTCTTATTTCAAAGATTTGCGTAGCGACGATTGATGGTAATGATTTGTAAAACGCCAGAGGTGTTCTGAGTAAAACGTATAAAACGAATCCATATTTATGTATCTTTATTTTTTGTTTTTTTTTTTTATTTTAACTATCATCATATCCATAATCTTCCCCTTAATTGGCCTAGTACTTGTAACTTAAGAAGGGGGACCGAGTGCCTCGGAGAAACAAAAGTTCGTTGCGCCTTTGCGCAGTTAGCGCAGTAAGGGCTTCTTATTGCGGAGGTTTTGATTTGATAACATACTGATAGTTTTGGAAATTTTGCTTTGCCCACGAATGTTTATGAAAATTCTAGAAATTGTTCAAGGTTTTTCCTGAAATTAGGAGAAAGTCAAGCAAGATAAATATGAGATAAATTAGAAAACACAAATGATAGTACTGGGAAAATGTTGACGGAATTTTCATAATCGAACTAATCATAATTTCAAGAAGAAAGGGTAAAGGGACTTAACCACCTGTAGAGTACGGTGCTGCTCGATAAAGTGCAAATGTTTTGCAACGTACTATATAAACTAGATAATGCACTATGTGAAACAACGCCATCAACGTCGCGGGCGAATGCATCGTTATTTTAGGCAGATTTATAGTTTAAGGGCGCCGGTCAATATTGGGTGCGACTACTTAGCTCAAATTTTAGGAACACAGCACTGGGTATAATAAAGCTCATCACGTAGTTTTGTGGACTGGAATTTTTCTGAAAACCGACTGGAAAGTCAGGGAAAGTCAGGGAATTTTGTTTTCGACTTTGAGTCGACACCCTGAATTTGAAACTTTACAGAAGATCACAAGTAAGTAAATGCAGTGAAATTGTTTTACCCTGGAAATTTTCGATGCCAAATCAGGAAATACTTGCTTTAAATTTTCGGATGGCTAGTGTGTGAATGTATGTGTAAAGTAATGATGATGACAAATTGAGTGACGGTATCTTGGGCCTTAAAGAGCCAACAAATTCTAAGTGGGATCACCGCACAATACGGATACATATTTTGATTCACGCCATTTTAGAATCCAAGATGGCGCCTTCTGGTTTGTGTAAAATTGTCGAATACCGTACAATATGGGTATTTTCGAAACGGTGACGACGTGTAGAACCGGAAATCGGTGATTCACACCATTTTGTTATCCACGATGGCGTCTTACGGTTTGTGAAAAACTGTCAAATAGCCAACAATATGGATATTTTCGGAACGGGGACGACATGTAGAAGCCGAAAATCGATCTTCATTTCTATATTTAACGTCTGTCTCTGTTCCGTAATCTAGTGCCAATCACCGACGGACATTGATGGCAATCGAATGTGCAGGAAAGGCAGCTTCCACACCTGCGTAGGATATCGCACCCATTCAACACACATGAGCCGGGGACCAACAGGTTTACTTCCCTCCAGAAGGAAGACGTGACCAGAGATTTTTATGCCTCAGAAAAATCCCACCGACGTCGGCTGGGATTGAACCCAGACCCATTGGGGTGAGAAAGTAGTCACACTTACCACTACACCACCGGAATCCAAGATGGTGACATCCGGTTTGTAAAAAACTGTCGAATACCCTACAATATAGAAATTTTCTGAACGAGGATAACGTTTAGAGGCCGGAAATAAACACCATTTTGGATTGGTGATGGTGACCTCCGGTTTGGAGGGAAATTTCAAATACTCTACAAATATGGGCATTTTTAGAACTGGGACGACGTGTAAATGCCGAAAATCGATTATTGACGCCATTTTGGAATTCAAGATAGTGAATTCCGGTTTAAGAAAGTGCCAAACAAGTTTTTAAATAACGTTTATTTTGAATAAACTGTAATTAACCCGAGTGAAGTCCAACATCAAATGACAGCAAATCGAAATCAAATTTTGATATCAAAATCTACTGTGTTACCTGACTTATAACGAACATACGTTGCATACGAGTACCCCGAATACAACGTATGACTCGTCTAATTTTACATAGCATTTGCAATGTTAAATTAGACGAACTATACGTTCGGGTTACTCGTATACAACGTATATTCTTTATAAGTCAGGTAACACAGTAGCTGAAATCATAATTTGATTTCAGATTACGCGATTAACAAATTTGATATCAAATTGTGTTTTAATTTTGCTGTACATTTGCTCTTTAAAAATATGTTGTTGCAGTTTTGTTTTCATTGCTTTACCAGAACATCACAATTGAACACTCGTTTTGTTATCAACAACAAACATTAACATAATATTTTGTTGCTCTCAATTTATCGATTCTCTTTATCGCCTTTTTCTTTCGTTAATAATTCAGCTGCAAACACATTCCTTGATTCGTGTTCCATTCTGGATGCTAGATGAGAACCTCCTTTATCAAACTATGTGGCAGAAATAGCGCAAAATCTGTTTATAAAGCTGTGGCTATAAAAAGAGAAACTCGATGAGAGATTCGATCAATTTTGATATTTCAACCGTTAAAACATCACAACATCAAATTTAGTTTTCAATTCGCTCTCAAACTTTGCTCGGGATTCCTATTACATTTACAGAAATTGCATACATTGAATGTTAAACAACATGTGATACCAGCGACTTGATTGTAGAATGCATGTAGAACTAGAGGTTTTCTAACACGTAGTAACCCTAATAAACACATGCCATAAACGAACTGTATCCATGATGGGATACAAATATCATCCAAACCACAAATGGTTTGGATGATACCCCGAACTATCTAACATAACTAGAACTGGAACTTAACTCGACCAGGTTCACCATATGTACCGTCGAGCGGTGACCAGGCCCTTTAATATTTCCGGATCCACTTTAATACGCATGTTCAAAACGCAACCGATTTTTCAATTAATCATTTTGTCAAGCTTCTACATTCATGTTCCATTAGATGTCACTGATGTTGTTTACGGTGACATCTATCGAAAACTACTCATAATCTGTTTTACGTTAATTGTTCACAGAGGACAGTGCAGTGCAAAACATGTCTGGTACCTCTATATATGCATTTAGATTAATATTCAAAGTCCCTCCTGTAAATGTGTAAAAACATTCTGCACACAAAATAGCTCACCCCTCACAGAATGTCCCGCCGATTTTTATGTATGGGGCGGGGCAGAAAGTATCTTTTGTGCAGAATATGTAAAAAGGAGGGACTTAAATGTTAGACTAAATACATATATAGAGGTACCAGACATGTTTTGTCGTGACAGGTACTCTGTTTTGTAATCTGTGAAAGGGAAATCACAAAACGAGTATCATCAAAATACATGGAATGTTGAGGGATTGAGCTCGTAAGAGAGAATTTTCTCTCTCAAATTTGAATTTTTTGGCTCTCTGTGCACTGGTAGTAAAGCAGGTAAAACCAACACTCGTATTTATTTCAGTTACCGTGGGGACGTAATTTGTTATTAGCCCCGATCCCTTTCAAATTGTATCATTATTTATGTACGGTCCTTATATTTGAAATGACGTTTCACATTCATCTAGTGATGGCCGATTTTCATTCGAATAATCGATTGTAATCGGTTATATCATGCCGATATAAGCATTGACATCTCCAGAGGATCATCAGCGATCACCGATCGTTTCAAACATGTGCTGCACTCTCATTGGTGGAAAAATGGCAGCACAGCGAACAAAAAATAATCGAGTAATTAAAAAATGGGACATCTCTGATTTGGATGTGATTGTTTTGATAAAAAAAAGTGCGCAAAATTTCATCTCAAAACCACAAAATTACCTTGCATATTCATTGGATGAAAGGGATCGTGAAAGAGGACACTAAAATAGAAAGTTTTTGTTCCGACAGTTTCATCTTAGTATTCATCTTTGGTAAAACTGTATGGGGAAAAATCATTTGTATATAATTGTAGCTTGTTTAACAATAATTTACGGGAAAAAACTAAACGACAAAGTCCCTGACTAATTTATTTAGGTTGTCTTTCACTTTGTTGACCTGAATATGCACTGAAGGCGAATTATTCCCACTTCTCTCAATTTTTATATGGGGATTTTTATCACTTCCTACCAGTGGAATAGCGCCATCTCTGATTAATTGATTAATTTATTCCACATCCAATTACAAAATATCTTCCGAGAAACATGCAACGATTAAACAGCGGAATTTAATTTACTTAAGAAAATATCACGCACTGAAGACATGGCATACTGCACAGTTGAAGGATTCAGTAGTTAACGTCCACGTTGTTCAATTGACTAAAAACCGATTTCAGCAACAATGATTCTTTATTCACTGGGTTTCATTACCTTTGACTATTTGGCCAGCAACAATTTCAATTACAAGTTCCAGATATGTTAGGTACTATTGAGACCATTGCCAATTGTTAGAAATCTCTAACTCTGCCGAAGCCACCATTTATCCTACGAAAAATTTTGTGTTAGGGTGCCGTTTTTAAAATCTATTATTTGGGGCTTCAGTCTAAATAAACGTAAATCTGCAACATAATATGCATTGAAATTATACAACATAGTATGAACATAGAGGTAACTCTAAGACTAGAAGGTCCCGAAATAACGTGCTCAACTTTTTGGCTCAGCTCTGGTACTCTCTTCGGTCCCAAGCTAATCGATTCACCCCTCGAAACATAGTAAAAACCAATAACCCCTCATTTTATCTGTCAAACTTTCATAGCGAATCAATACAAACATTGCATAGTACTAGAATTTAGCCTAGAATGGGGTACGTTAATCGTTTGCTTGGGAACAATAGGCTAGTCAAGTAGTGAGCCAATTTAAAGTCGTTAGTTTCGTATTGATTGTTGGTATGAATACATTGTTGCAATTTTTCTGTGTTACGGTGTAGTTTGTTTGCTTGGTATTGTGTCATTTGAAGATGTCCGAAACATGTATATACTAGTATAGAAGCAAGAAGAGCAACTGCACTAGCTCCACCAACGGGAAGTTCAAATTACACCTCTCAACTGTCGAACCAAATAACCGATCATCGATAAAAGGCCTCTTTGCAAAGCAGCGAAATAAAAGCAGTGTTACCCGATCGCAGCGCAGCAGTGCGATGGAAACACACACACACACACACACACACACACACACACGTACAAGACACCGGCGCTGCCGTCTCACAGGAAAGTTCCACTCCACACCCGGTAAAGCATTGGGTTTCCCATTCGATTTGGACTGACGCCATCCACACGATTTGGTCGGAGCACGTACTGGTTCCATCGAGTGAAAGAGCGGAAAAAGGCAGCACGTTTCGGATCCGGCTTGGTCTGACCGTGACGAACAATCGGTCGCTACACCAACGGCTCTCGAACCAACGGAATCTCACACGGACTGTCCATAGGCCAAACTTGTTCGGTCGAGAGATTCAGCGGAGGTAGCACGTTATCGTCACAGCGTGAGAATCGCTCGGACACGGAAGGCAACCGAAGTGGAAGTAGAAAGAAGCGTCCCATAAGAGGATGAGTTGCACCGAATGTGAATCTTCTCCGCTAAAACTAATGGATCGATTTCCAGGGCGCTTTTCTCTTTATTACGATCTTCGTATTCTCTGTGCGAGTAGCAGTTGCGATCGTTCGGCGAGCGACGGACTGGGTGACGGCAGAAGGCGGAGGCAGAACAACGGCCAGCAACGGATACCCGTATGACGGCCGCTGGTTGGACCGCACGGCGAGCGGCACTGCTTGCACCACAACGGCGAACGACGGACTGGGTAACGGTCGAAAGGCGGAAGTGCACGACGTCGACCCGCAACAGTGAACTGTGTGACGAACAGCAATTCTACCGTACGGCAAAGGCGATAGAACGACGGTTGTCTCGATGGTCGTAGGCGGAGGTGCGTTTCGACAGCTAGCCCCGAAGATTTCTGGAACGAGTTGTCGCGAACGTTCGACAAGTCGCCGGTCTGACGACGGATGGAAGCCGATAAGCCGGTACGTCAACGAGGCGCATAGGTGCAGCGAGGCCATGAAGCAACTCCCAACGAAGGCGTGCAGGAGAACAGTGCTGTGAGTACGTTCGTATATACGTAATGGGAGGAAGCTTTGCGACGCCGAAGGAAAAAAGGAAAAGCTATGTTGTTTATCGAGCATTAGTCAGGAACAGAAAGAGGAATAAGAGCAGGAGAGAGAGAAAGAGGAGCAGTAGCTAGAAAGGGGAGTATGTGGGAAATGAGAATACACATTTGTTGATAAAATATATTCTCAAGTTTTGTTTTGTCTCTACCGCTACCGGGAAACTGTAACATCTGTCATTAGATGGAGTACTCTTTCATTTCATAGATATCGGATGACCGTTGGTCCTAAATCCGTCCCCAGCAAGAAATCATTCTCGGAATCATATTCCTGCCTCTATCGAAAGCATTTTTAAAACTATGGGAGTTTCTGTTGAAACAGAATTTAGCCAACTTACGTTTATAGCTGTCTATCTGCCATTCCAATGCGTAGGCTAGGAAAAGAATTTTCTCAAGAGTGACCTACAGAAACTTACCCGTTATAGGTCTAAATTCCTCATTATTGGCGATTTTAATGCAAAACATCGCTCATGGAATAATGCTCAAAGCAATTCCCATGGTAATATCAACCGGTGGAAACTAAGGATTATAAATTGGCTCACTACTTGACCTAGCCTATTGATCCCAAGCAAATCGATTAACGTACCCAATTCTAGTCGAAATTCTAGTATTACACTTTATTTGTTTTGATTCGCTATGAAAGTTGACAGATAAAACGAGGGGTTCGAGGATTTTCCTACGTTTCGAGAGGTGCATCGATTAGCTTGGAACACAAGAGTTGAGCACGTTTCTTCGGGACCTTCTAGTCTTAGAGTTACCTTTATAGTAATATTCTGTTTGATGATTGTTCTGATTATTACATTATTCAATATCCAATCAGCGCAACATGCTTCAGCTAGAAATCCCTCAACTATTGATTTGGTCTTAACTGATTCATGTCAACTTTGTATCCAATTGGTTACCCATGCTGACTTCGGCTCTGATCACCTTCCAGCAACTTTTGAAATATCCCAAGAAAAATTTCTAATCCCAACAGCACTACTATCAATTACCATTGAGCTTATTGGGAGCAATATCGAACATTTATGGAATATAGCTTTGATCCAAATATTCCGTTGCAAACCAAAGATGAAGTTAATTATGCTCTTGGATCTCTGGCTACTATAGTTGAAACAAGAGCTGCCTCAATACCAAACTTGATTCAATTATAATAGATGACGATCTTCAGCTCTTGATCTGTCTTAAAAATGTCCGTAGGAGGCAATATCAAAGAACACGTGATCCTGCCATGAAAGTTATTTGGTGGGATTTGCAAAAACAATTTAAAAACCAATTCTCTACCCTGAGAAACAGAACTTTTGAAAATAATGTTTCTAAATTAGACCCGAGTTCCAAACCCTTTTGGAAACTCACAAAATGTTTGAAAAACCTCAAAAGCCTATTACAGCGCTTGAAGGTGGTAAAATTTTGATCACAAATTCGGAAAAAGCTCAGAAATTTGCTAAGCAATTCGAGAGTTCCCATAATTTCAGCTTGAGTCTTACTAGTCCTATTGAGAATCAGGTTGCTCGGGATTTTCTGAATATTTTCTCTCGGGAAAATATTTTTGACGATTCCTGGGGGATGGATTTGGACGAAGTAAGATCTATAACTAAAAAAGTTTCACAATATGAAAGCTCCAGGTGATGATGGAATTTTCTGTATCTTCATCAAAAAAACTCCCAGAGAGTACCTTTTCTTTCGTGGTAAAATTATTTAACAGATGTTTCCATTTGGCATAAATTCCTGATAAATGGAAAAATGCAAAAGTTGTTCCAATTTTGAAGCCGGATAAAAATCCAGCTGAAGCTTCTAGCTTTCTTCAATAAGTAAACTTTTTGAAAAGATAATTTTGAATGGAATGATGCTGCACATCAATACGAACTCAATTTTTGCAGAAGATCAGTTTGGATTTCGCCATGTGCATACAACTACTCATCAACTCTTAAGAGTTACCAGTTAATTCGTTCAAACAAATCTGAAAGCTGCTCAACTGGAGTTGCTCTTCTAGACATAGAAAAAGCATTCGACAGTGTTTGGCATGAAGGTTTGATTGCTAAATTGAAAAAGTTTAATTTTCCACTCTATATTAGGAAATTAGTTCAAAATTATTTAACTGACAGAACTCTGCAGGTAAATTATCAAAATTCCAAATCTGTTCGACTACCTGTTAGAGCAGGAGTTCTTCAGGGTAGCATTCTTGCCCTAATAAAAAATAACCATAAACGAACGATAACCCAAATCATTGAAATATTCCACAAATGGTTTGGATGATACCCAGAACACGTCGTTAAGCAAATTAACCATACAATTTTTATTAGGGTGGGCCTATATTGTATAACATTTTCACTTCGGACCTCCCTGATTTGCCTCGGGGTTGCCACAAATCTTTGTTCGCTGATGACACAGGCATTTCCGCTAAAGGATGAAGTATTCGTGTTATTTGCAGCAGACTGCAGAAAAGTTAAGATATTTTCTCTTCTTATTTACAAAAATTGATGATTTCTCTCAACGCTAACAAAACTCAACTAATAATATTCCCACATAAGCCTAGAGCTTCCTTTTTGAAACCTAGTAGTAGTCACTATGAACTGAGTTCCAATTTTCTGGTCAAAATTAACTTTTAAAGATCACACTGAGGGCATTCAAGCCAAATGTAACAAATATATAAAATGTTTGAATCCTCCTATAAACAGGACATCTAATCTAATCCTGAAGAATAAACTTTGAATATTTAAACAAGTTTTTAGACCGGCCATGCTTTACGCTGTGCCATATGGTCTTGTTTGTTGTCTCACTACCAGGAAAAAAAAGCACTTCAAAGGATTTAGAACAAAGTTCTGAAGGTGATTTTGAAGTTGCCTCCCTGGTACAGTTACTATCATTTTTTTCCTCTGTTCGGGACAATCAAGTAAATTGATCTATTGTAGTTATATCCCGTGTCCTTAGTTTAGTGCATGTCGTATTACCAACAATCAATACGAAACTATCGATTTTAAATTGGCTCACTACTTGACTAGCCTATTGGTCCCAAGCAAACGATTAACGTACCCCATTCTAGTCGATATTCTAGTACTACGCAATGTTTGTTTTTATTCGCTATGAAAGTTTGACAGATAAAATGAGGGGTTATTGGTTTTTTCTATGTTTCGAGGGGTGAATCGATTAGCTTGGGACGGAAGATAGTACCAGAGCTGAGCCAAAAAGTTGAACTCGTTTCTTCGGGACCTTCTAGTCTTAGAGTTACCTCTATGGTATTACCAACAATCAATACGAAACTAACGATTTTAAATTGGCTCACCACTTTAGTAGCCTATTGGTCCCAAGCAAACGATTAACGTACCCTATTCTAGTTGAAATTCTATTACTACACTATGTTTGTTTTGATTCGCTATGAAAGTTTGACAGATAACATCAGGGGTGTGCGGATTCATGCAGAACATGCAGGGGTGAGTGAAATAGCTTGGGACTGCTTGGGACCGTTGTTCTGGTACTGAGTGAGCCAAAAATAATAATGATTTTCTTCGGGACCCAGTGGTCTTAGAGTTACCTCTATGGTATTACTCCATGAGAAATGATGAAGTATTCGTTTTTTTTTTACAGTTGCCACTCTTGCATTTATCGCAAAGATCCGACTCTAATTGAAAGGTCCCGCTATTTATACCCTTCGGAGTGTTGAAACACCCTCCAAAGGCGCGCCCTTTTGTCAGTCAAAATTGGATTCCTTAGCAAAAAAATTAAGGCATGACACCGATAATGACCATGCATCAGAACCCTAGTCTTAACCACTTCAAACTAGGGAACAACGAATAGAAGATTAGGAATCACATAGATGAAGACAACTAACTCATTTTTTTCCTTGTTTCAAGATCATCCTCGGTAGACAAAGCCGAGTCTTGTCACTATCAACAAGGCATAAAAAGTAACAAGGACTAAGATGTGTTCCTTGGATTACTGAAAAATCCTGTTCCTCTAGTTTGAAGTAGTCAGGACTAGGAATCGGTGGTAGATCTTACATCCCGTAACGTACCACGAAAAGGTGATCTACCCACGTTACGGGGCACCGAAGTACATAGAAATTTGGATGTTGAGACTTTAGGACAAATTTCCATCAAAATAATTAATAATTTCAGGCAAAAATAGTTGCAATCCTCAATTGTAACGATTAATTCCCTTTGTACTTAGATAAGATTTAGTTTTAGTTTAGTTTTGTCAATTGTTATACTGACATGCAGGTTAAAAAACCCTGTTTAAAATACTGAATTGCCAAGGCAGGAACAATGTAAAAACACTAAAACAGATATATATAGAAACAATTAAGGCTGGTAACTTACTGTAGTAGCTGGAGCACCTAGGTTAAAATGAAATGTAATCTATTTTGAATTTGGAACACATAAAGAGTTTAAAAAAATCTATGACATTGTGAGAGAGCATCACTCTCGTATTGATTTTCATATCTGCTGAACATGAGTAAAGAGATACCGTTTAGCACCAGTTTCGGACGGTTCACTTACAATGGTCTCGATTCGGTAATTCCGGAATAGAACTTAATAAATAGTAATGTGCTGTTACAATAGAATTTATCACTTTTGGGATACTGTAAAAAATATATAAAATGGAATAAATTATATGAATAAATCATTCAATCAATTTAAATTAAATACTATAATATGAAAACCATTTAAGATTGAACATTTGTAATAATTTAATAGTTTCATTTAAATTTGTATTTTTGTTAAAAAATAATATAGCATATATTTTTCACATATTCAAAACTGAATTTTGCAGTAGAGTGGTGAAATGCAATAGTAAGTTATCACTCATACCAACAGCATCTAATAAATAACGGACGTATGCACTTTTATATATCAGTGGCTATATGGGTTATTACCGTTGTATGGAAATATTGGAACGAATTGTGTTTCGCAGTATTAGTCGATTAACATAAATTCATCGATGCCAACGCGCCACTTTGTACATGTAGTGGTGAAATCGAAACACTCGCCGACGCCTTTTTGCGTCGTCTCGCTCGAGAAACGACTGAACCCCGTTCGCATACAATGATGATAATGAAGAGCTTTCAGCGCTGTTTTTTATGTATATTTTCATCAACCAAACACTCGCCTATGAGTGGAAACACGAAGGACGTGTAGTTTCCAAGAAAGCGGGCTAGCTAGATCAGATCCGCCACTATCGTGTTCTCATCTCATGACGAAGCATCGCTTTGTGTGATTATTTTTTCAATCACTCTGCCCGGGTACGGAACAGAACGATAGAGAAGAGAGGGAGAGTGGAGTATGTGCAACACATAGTACCCTTGTTCGACTAAACTTCTCTCGAGTCTTTCTGCGCTCACTCGTTTCCTCTCTTCGTTGGCATGTAGGTAGGTTGGTTGGTAGGTAGGTAGGTATATAGATAATAAATAAGCTGTTCTACATGCGATGTAATACGAAGAGCGACGAAACTGGAATGTATGGACGACAGAATGAAAAATAAAACATGTGGTTGCTTTTCAACTGCCTGAGTTCATATCGCTGTCGGTGGCCGGGTCGGGTATGATGAATATAAAACCAACCAAATCTATCGGAGTGGAGTGGCTTGGGTGCCTCGTTTCGTTCGAATTTTAAGCGATATTCTCCCTCGTTGGCATTTTTGTTTGCAGCTCTCTCAATGTTGTACTCTCCCTGTGGTTTATCGATTCAGTCGTCACACTAATACAATCATAATTGAAGGCTTAGCTATGTAATGTCTGTTTTAAATCGTATGTGTTCAGTTTATTTTCGTGAGCACTACGTTATAGAAGCGTTTTATCTTTTATGAAGAAGCGGACATTTTGCGCTGAAAGGTAATTTTTAAACTGTATTTAATTGAAAGAATTTTAATATTTCATTTCAGAAAAATTTCTACAATATGATTTAATTTACATAACATAAGCATAAAATTTTATATTTTCCTGTTCATTTTTGTGAACACTGCTATTAATTTCTATGCTCGAATATATGAATATTTTGTTTTCTTTTTGTTACAGCGATGACTTCACTAATACAAAATTCTGCGTTCGACAGAATTTTCAACGCACCATTGTTCTGGCCGATTGGGTCGGTAAAGCAGAGCACAGCAAGCCGAAGCCGAAAGCGTTTGCGTATACGGTTCGGCACGAAGCAGAACCAACGCATCGATCGCAGTGAGTTGCTAGAGCAACTCGACGCTTGTTATGAGGAGCTGACAGTAGCGGTGAGTTTCATGTTATTCCCCCTTATTCTGCGAGTCACGTGACTCTCTCTCACCGGTGAGGTGACAATTGTCACCTCGTGTGAGGTGACTCTCCGTGCAAATCAAATGGAGAGTCACCTCACACGAGGTGACTATTGTCACCTCACCGGTGAGAGAGAGTCACGTGACTCGCAGAATAGGGGGGATTGTTTTATTTTCATTTTATTGTACCGTACGAAGCAAATATATTTAAATACTGGTTATGGGTATTGAGTTTATGGATTAATGTTTTTTTTATCAACTTAGTATGTTTTTCCCCTGAACAAGTCTAATTGATTTTTAATAACTTGAAAAACAAGATTTTTTTCTGAAACATTTCATCGATTAATTTAATTGATTTTTTATTGCTATTTTCTTAAAAGTACGCATATGCCAATTATGTAAATTGGTAAAATTTAACTGAAATTACGACAGCTGAGTATTTGGATTTCGTAGTTTGAAACGTATATTTTCACAAGACTAAAAGTACTATGATGTTACTAATAAAACAATTCGGTAAAATTTTGTATAGTCGATAGCGGCATATTTTATTTTAAATCAAGTATTGAGCTCAGAGTTTCATTTGAGTTAAATTATGTTTTTTTTTTCGTCGTTTTTAAAATCCCATAGTGGAAAGTCTTTCATGCAATTTTCTGAAATTTCGTCTCCTACGATAATATTCTATTAGGTTATGCATTTTCGTCAAATTTTCGAAGCATGTGTATTCGAGGCGTTACTTCTAAACTTCGGAAATCGTCATAATTATAACGAATTGCGTATAAAAATTGTTTGTTTTCATTTGATTGTGCTAATCGGTTGGGTTTATTTTCCGTACAAAACAACAACAGGACACAATTACACTGGAGTCACTTTACGCGTTTTTTTTACACGGTTTTTTACGTGGATTTTGGAATTTACGCGGTTTTTAACGCGAATTCCGGAATTTACGCGGCACGTATCCACCGCGTAAAAAGCGACTCCAGTTTAGGGCCTGTTCATAAACTACGTAGACAGTTTTTTGGGATTCTTGACCCCCCCCCTCCCCCTGCGTAGACAATCGGCCATACAAAAAATTTAAAATTTGTATGAACCGTGGATAATTGTCAACCCCCCCCCCCTCCCTAAACTGTCTACGTAGTTTATGGACAGCCCCTTATAGGAAACTCTAAATAAAAGTTAATGTTTAGAACATTTTGCAAATGTATCTGATAGTTTATTAAAAGCAAATCAATTATCACTCACCTTGAACAAAGCTTTATTTTTATTTTGATGATTTATTCACCAGGAAAATCGTGACGAAATTAAAAAATCCTCCAGGAACGTAATTTGTTTCAATTACTTCAAATATTTGTGAATAATAGCACATACTTTCAACAAATAAATTGTTTGTTTTTATTTTCATCTCAACAATAGTTAAGTTTAGTTGTAGTTCTGACTTCTATGCAATTTTAAATTTGTTCGAAGATGATTTCCTTTCTTACCATCATAAGCTGTCAGTTGTGATCTCGCAACTACTGATAGCATTTTACCACCTTTGGTGGTTTGGTAAAAACGAATGCTATTAATTTTATTGTTCCAACAGATTTTTCGAAAATAGTTCTAATTTTGCGAAAATCAACATTTTTCAGCTTTCCTTATTCTCTCACTTCGAAACTTTAAGTGCACATATATCAGCTTCTACGATACATACTACAATGAAACTGTTACTCCACGTTTGATATACTGCAGCATACATGAAGTAGCATTAATTTCCGAAATGTGTGTAATTGAAAATTCGAAGTGGAACTGCATGTACTACGTATAGCCTACGTGGTGGCCATTTATAGACTCTACAAGGAATCACTTTAATGCCGCTTAAATACACATAAAGTAATTCGTGATATACCCATACGTTATCAGAAAAGTAAGAGGATGAATCCTAGAAACGACCGTAGGATTGCTCGGTATCAATATTCGGCGACTGTGTTAGGGAAACATCTTTTTCCCATCACGGAAACGTATTTTTTTCTATGACAAAATTATGCATTTTTTTTTATTCGATAGATAATAAAAAAGCGAAAATTGATTGGAAGAATTTATTGCTAAAATTTTCCAATCGCGAGATATTCGTGATAAATCATATAAATTCGAGATTTTTTTGCTTTTTTTCTAGCGTCCTGGAGAAAATCTTACCTTAATTCGAAGTGTTTCTGGTTAATTGACAAGGTCATGTGGTCATTGTGAGAATTTGTATGTACCACTTCAAGACTGTTACGCATTTGACCAAAAATGTTTGGTTGTTGGGTACAGCGAACGTTCAATGAAAATCAAATCTTAAACAATAATAATTTATGGTGGTCTTAAAAAGAACCGTCGTGATGGCTGAGTAATGCTGAGCTATTAGGGTGTTCAACACGAATGAGGCTGGCGAGCTGTATGTTGTTTGGAACGAGAGCTACGCGCCTGCCATAGCTGGCCCACAGCGACTCACGACGAGCATTTGAATCCGATCAGTAAGATCTTCCTCCTTCGTCGGTGAATCGAGGGCTCTTGAGGGCAGCCTTTTTTTTTGTTGTGTACTCGAGAAAAATGTATAATGGTACGTGGCGAAAGCACTGCTGCTGTTGCTGCTGATGACGACCGACCACACACGGTGATTGAATAAGCATCGTTTGGTGAGACCGGATGGAATTCGATTTTGAATCTGTGTTAGGGAAAGCGCTTTTTGCAGGCAATCAGTGATAATTTTGATCACCATTGCAACAGTTGGACATTTGTGAAATTTTCAATAGTGACGTATTGAACATTGATAAAGTGTTCAGATCCGTAGAAAAATTTCCAATCGATGGGCTTGTTTAGAAATAAAATCCATCCGCTATTGACAGAGTTATAAGTGGTCGAAACCTGTCCAGTTTCGATCTTCGTATTTTTAAATTGCACCCCCAATATGTTGCCGAATTACGTAATCCTACGTAAAAAAGAACTGACTACGTGTGCGATTTTCCAGTTACTTACATTGAAAGCGATGAGCAAAGCAACGACGAAAAGATCCACAGCCAGCATTTCTTTCCAAGCGTGCTTCTTTTTCATTTTCGTTTCTTGCTAATAGTCTAGCTAGGCGTTATAGAAATAAAGCGGTGAACACGTTGCATGAGAGAAACAAAACTCGAGTTCAGATATTTCGAATTATAAATGTGCTATTTTATTGGTTACTAGCTGAGTGTGCCCGGTCTTGCTCGGGATTCAATATTAGCTTGAGTTTATGCGCCGATTAAAAAAAGCATGCCATTACATCTCCTTATACCTCCACATGCCAAATTTCTGTTTCATTTGTATGGGAGCCCCCCCCCCCCCCTACAGAAGAGGGAGGGATCTCGAACCATCATAATAACCTTTCCCGGCCCCAAAAACCCCTGCATACAAATTTTCACGCCAATCGGTTAAGTAATTTCAAAGTCATATTGGTTAAACAGACAGACAGACAGAAATTCATTTATATATATATAGATTTTCAACCAGTCCGTCAATTGCCGGCAAGCGCTTCCAATAACTTGATATTACGTACATTTGAAATTCAGCATATTTGTAGTTTTGTGTCAAAATTTCAGTTCAATTGATCATAACAAAACAGAGTTGCAACATGCCAAAGTTGGCAAGTTCGTATAAAAATCGGTCTATTATCCTTCATTGTCGTTCATATGTCGAGTCTTATAAAATTGTACGAACTTCGTGGTACTTCTACGATATTAAAGAAATTCCTATGAATTTCAAAAAACTCCGAACTTCAGGGAAGTCCTAAGATCTTGAAAAAAGTCCTTCGAACTTCGGGGAAGTCCCATGAAATTCAGGCAATACAAACTTCAATGAACTCTTCAGGAAAGACCTTAACGCTTCAGAGAAGTTCTACGAACTTTTGGGAGTTTCTATGAACTTCAGCAGTCAGTCTTTTTAATACTAAGAGTTATTAAACCAGCGTTGTTTATGAAATCTTTCAATCATATGATTTTGAAATCATGGTGCAATCAAAATTACGCTAAATAAGATCCTTGATCGTTGACAATTTGCGGAAAATTTAAACAAACTGGAAATCCGTAAAATTGTTAGAAGCAAAAGTTTGTTTAAAGAGTCCTCATTCATATCACATTTCGCAATTTCACCTTGCCGATGCAATTTCACCCGTTGGCTAAAAGTCTCAATAATAAATTTAAAAAAAATATCAGTCAGCTATGATACGACGAAGTAGCGCGGCTCCCTACTAGCTTCTTTACAGCAAACAATCAGATAAAGATTTCACGGGCATTCACAAGAACCTTAATACCTAATTTGGTTTGTAAAATTCCGCATTGCACGAAGAATGATGGTACAAGGTTTCACTTTATTTTATTTTTTTATTAAAAATTGTTTTTTGACGTAGAACTACCTCTTTGTCGACTATACTGGGGTGCAAATCAAAAAATATGTGTGGTGAAGGAGTAACGCTTGTAACTTTGTCATTTCTAGATGAAATTAAAATCCAAATACGCCAATCGATAGGATATTACATTACAAACCTGTTGAAATAAATATTTTTCCAATTTTTTTGTAATCAAACTTTTGAAAATGTACAAATGATAATTTTATCACTGATTTCATGAAATAAGCCTTTTTCCCAAACCCAGTCATCATAAACGAATACCACTTGGTTGCACATCATTCTGCTTGAGCCTGAAAAGATATAAATCAGCGCTGCTCTCATGCCTCTGCTCATTACCGCTTCGGACGGCGTGGCACTAGGTCCTGCATCAAGCAGGACTAGGTCAGCGGCTAATGGTGGATCACGGCGTGTCCACCACAATGAGGAATGAGACTTGAAAAAACGTGCATGTAAAGGAATGAGACTTGAAAAAACGTGCATGTAAAACCCCCTCCCGCTTAACAACCACCTCCCCCCCCCCCCCCCCTAAACAATAACCCGAAAAAGACTGTATGGACAAATGGACTTTGACGATCATTTTTTTTTTTCGGGAAATAAATTTTATGCAAACCCTAATAATGTATGAACAATTAATTTTTTACATGCAGAGCCAACATTTCCAAAAAAAATTGCCTAATAGGAGACATACACTCGATGAATTACCAGCAACTGACTGTTAAACATATCTGCTGCCTCTATCTTTGCAATTATATTAACATCCAAAGTCCATCCTATTTTACATATTCTGCACAAAAGAAACTTTCTGCTCCGCCCATTCATAAAAAACTGTGGGAAAGCCTATCAGGTTCTGAACCGGAAAAGATATAAAACAGCGCTGCTGTCATGTCTTTGCTCATTGTCGCTTCGGACGGCGTGGCACTTGGTCCTGCAATAAGCAGGACCAAATCAGCGGCTAAAGGTGGATCACGGCGTGACCACAATGAGCAAAGGAATGTATGTAAACACCCTCCCCCTTTCACAACAGCCTCTCCCCCTTCCCCCTTCATAACAATCTCTCCCCCCCCCCTCAACAACCTCTCCTACCCCCCCCCCCCCACTCATCAACAACCTTTCCTAACCCCCCCCCCCCCACTCATCAACAACCTTTCCTAACACCTCCCCCCCACTCATCAACAATCTCTCCCCCCCCCCCCCCTCAAATCCCACACATGAGTTGTTGCAATATGATCAACAAATCAATATCTATAATAGCCTTGTTAACTCTGAAATCATGGATATATTTGAAGTTTTCTGCTCAATAGGCCCAAAATGGCCGATTAGGCCCAATGAGCTGGATTACCGAGGTGAAGCAATCACTCACACAACCACTGTACGATACACGCAAGTACACGCAAGTAGTGACGTCACTACTTGCGTTTACGTTGATTTTTTGGTTTACTAATACAACCCTATTTCACGATCTGCTTCACCTCTCTCTGTAACTCATTGGATTAGGCCGAAGTACGAAGTATTTCTCTACCTTACAAGGTTTTTAAAACCAGGACATTTTTAAATCATTGACCAGGAAAACCAGGAATTTCAACATGGAAATTCACTTGCCACCCTGGTAGTTGGTTATTTCTGCTCAGTGGTTCCAAAAACAGAAAGTCACATTGACGAAGAGGTCTCTAAGATTTAGCTGTGCCAGCAATGTTAAACAGCCGATATCACTTGTAAGCAGATCTCTAGCAAACATATGTAGCTTATGCGACCGTCCGTCTCGCCTCTATTCGATGCTCAGGAGACGGTAACGCTTTTCGTACGGTGGCAGGTTCGTCGGGTCACGCCAACTGAGAAAACGAAGAGCGTATCTTAAAAACTTCCGTTGAACGGATTCAATTCTAGCGATCCAGTTAGGGTAAACGCTCCTATAGTTGCGGTACGTTAGAAGCGTTAGGTTCCTATAGTTGTGTATGGAGACTCCATACACAACTATAGGAACCTAACGCTTCTAACGTACCGCAACTATAGGAGCGTTTCCCCTAGCATGGAAAGGAAAATATAGAACCGAACTTGACTCCAATAAAGACCGCACAAGTGAGCAGTAAAGAGAGGCATTGCGGATCACAGAACTTGTCGGCAATTTTGAAAATAAAACCCAATTGATGATTAGCTCGAGGAATAATATCATTGTACTGAATTCTGAATGTGAGTCCGTAATCCAGGATAGCACCGAGATCCTTTGTTGTATACGAGCATGACATCGTCCGAAGAGGACATTCAACGATGATTTGTCCGTTTTTTTCGATGTTACGATGAATTATGTTACATTTTTCGATGCTTAGACTAATCAAATTTCTAAAGCACCAGCCAGCAAAAATACATAACATATTCTGCAGATCTCAACAGTCCACACCCATTGACGAGACGCGGAGTATCTTCAGCTTTTCAAGCAAAATATCATGGTCCATCGTGTCAAATGACGGCAGTATCGACTTGCCATCCAGAATCGGCCAAATTTTCCATAGTAAATTTTTGTTCGCCCCTCCCTAGCTCGAAACCTGGCTATTCCCTTGATTTTAATGCTTGTAATTCGATATCTTCCCTTCACACAAAATCACGGCCTCCCTGTTCGGTAATTTTTTACTGGGTTTTTGAACAGCTGAAAAAGTCAGTAAACTTAAAAAAATTGTATAAAAGTGATTTTTTCTTGAAATTTATACAGACTGTGTTCTTATTACATTTATTTGATGATAAAAATAAAATATGTTAAAATTGTTCGTTGCATTACGTGTGACCGTTATTTTCAGTTTACTGACTTTTTCAGCTGTTTGAAAACCCAGTAAAAAATTACTGACCCCAGTAAAATAATCTCTGTGTGTTGGCTTGGGATAACATTTAAACGCAGCTAGGGTTGATCATCAAATTAGTAAAGCATTCACTAGTATGTAACGCTTAGGGGACAGCAAAAAACATGCTTGACACATCGGGAAACCGAAATTGAACCAGCCTGAAGCCGCCGTTCTCACAACATACAATTTTATGAATATTCTTCATCAATGCATCGAAAAAGAAGAAATCTATTTAAATAGGATTATGACGACAGTTGCGTTTGGGGTGATGTTCGAATACAACATACCCCAGCAGAACAACAGGCTCTCAGAAAACTCTTTTTGTTGTGTGTCTCGTCGCGTCTCTCATACATAGAGCGTACGATACGAAAGGTGGGCATTGAAATTTGTTATCACTACTAGTGAGTCGCTAGTTCAATCATCTTCATTATCAGCATATATAAGCTAAATCGAATGTGATCCTTTCGATTCTGGTTTTATTTTGTTATCATTTAAAAACGAAACATTAAAAAAAGGGAACGAAGACAAAAAGATAACCTTTCCTATTGCACCACATTGCGAAAACCTTGACTTGACTGGACTGAAACCGAACGGGACCGAGTGAATCCGAAAAAAGCAGCCTGTGGACTCGTGGTCGGTTGTGCGCTTTACGAATACGATGTGTTTCACTTCAGTATTCATCAAGCCATCGTGCTGTGCAGATGCTTGAATAGGATTTTAATTAGCTGTAAGCACAGTAAGTGCTGCGACTGCAGACATTATTTTGGACGTTATTCAATTTTGCGTTGATTAATTATAGCTGCTGCTTTAGCTGTCCATTTTTCATTGCTGTTTCAACTTTGATTGGGTGTATCATTTTGGGGCTGTTGAAGCTATTCGTGGCTACGAAGGTGCTGAAATTATTGTTTGATTTTAGTGAGAAAAAACGAGAGGTGAACATTTGGCTGACTCATTTAATTTTGATTTAGAGTAGACGGAAAATGTTCTTTCTAGCGAATAATGGAAAAGATAATATTGTGAAATAAACTTGGCCTGCTTCTCGGGTAGTAGCAAGCCAAAATAAAAAAAAAACAGGATTACGTAAGCCATCGAAATTCGAGCGGGCGTGGCATCAGTTTGTGTGATTGTGTGCGTGTGTATCCGGTAAAAACTGTTGGTATTGTGAACTCGTTAGGAAGTTGTTCGTTTTGCGTTGTACAGTTTTCGTAATCTTCTGCCTACGTCGGCCATCTTTGAACATCGTGTGATAGAATGCTTATTTGTGCGTACGGTTTTAGTGAAAAAATATAAAAGAAAATCATTGTACGTTACTTGATGTAACTAATAATCGTTTGATGTGCTTTAGCTTAGGAACAAAGTGTAACCTTTAATGCTCGGAACTAATAATCGTTTGATGTGTTTTAGCTAAGGAACAAAGTGTAACCTTTAAAGCTCGGCATGTTTAATTTTTCATTTTATTTGTTATTATTGATTTGAAATATAAAAGACTACAAGTTTATTTTTATGTTAGAAACGAACTGATGTTTGTTAGTTGTATCAAACTCTGTTGCGTCTTAAAACGAGCTGAAATAATGTATCCGATAATTATCGTACCAAATAACAAGCAGTAAGTGAGGTAATGCCTTGGATGTTTAACAACAGAAATTAGTACAAGACACTGAAGAAGTCTGGACATTGTATACGAAATACGCGTATCTGTCAAGGATAAGCAAATAAAGTAGTGGAATTAAATGGAAAATACTAATCCTTCTCTTTCTCATTAAACAGAATAAGCTTTTTTGTTTTTTCTGTTCTACTATATATTTTGGAAAAGGTGATCTTAAGCAAACCGCACACGTACACACTCAGCTACTTTTGCCATGTTCGGTAATTTTCTACCGAAAAAAATCGGTAAATTAAGAATTCGGTAAACAAAATGTATTTTTTATAATGTTTTACCGTAGAAATGGTAATTTGGATATTAAATTGACGAAATCCGAAAAAAATATTACAGTCCGATCTGTAAAACTAGACAATAGCCGAATTCGGTAAAAAAAAAACGCCGAACAAACTGCAAATTATTAAAACGATTACCGAACTTCTGTAAATTATTCCAGACTGTCAAATCGATAGACGTTTATGTTTGTATTTCAATTGTTAAAGTTAACCTGTGTATCGTGTGTATCAATATATTGACGTGAAGGAGAATTATTGACAATAATATTGATTATTTGAATACAAAAATATTGACAATAATTTCGGTCTGTCTGACCCTTATAGACTCGGAAACTACTGAACCGATCGGCGTGAAAATTGGTATGCAGGGGTTTTTGGGGTCGGGAAAGGTTTTTATGATGGTTCGATACCCCTCCCCCTCTGTAAGAGGGGCTTCCATACAAATGAAACAGAAATTTCTGCATAACTCGAGAACTAATCAAGCAATTGGAACCAAATTTGGAGATGAGATGTTCATAGTGGTTAGCCCCTTAGATAAGAGAGGGGGGCTACGTACAATATAGCATGCTTTTTTTTTATTCGGCGCTTACACTAAAGCTTATATTGAATCCAGAGCAAGGTCGGGCACTCAGGTAGTTGTAAATAAAATCAATCGTGTAGGGTACACTTTAAACTATTTGTATCAATGGATTATTTGAATCATCAGTTTTTCATTTTGAAGTTATGTAAGCATTCGCTAAACATTTTCACGTTCACTGGTTGGCTTTGCACGGTCTTGTTTTGCGATACCATAGAACAATAAATCTCGCATAACATTTGAAAAGGGTCTATCGTTGATCGATTATCTTCATCGACTTGTTCTTTGGTTTACCACAGCTACATAAACGAATTTCTCGTTAATCTCTCAGCATAGTTCGACAGAAGTTGATGTTAGGTTGCGCGATTGGTCGTTTTGGACAGTAAATTTGTTTCCATTAGCTACTTCGACCTAAGCGCCTATTATCGCCAAATAGAGCAGAAACGTCATTTTGGTATTAATGAGAATTCTCGGAATTACTCAAAAGTTTCCAGATAATTTTTCGAGATTTTCAGCTTTTAAGTTTTTCTGCCTTTATCCGTATGCCGAAGTGAATCAATGGTGTTTCAATATGTTTGGACGGCATTAAAACTCGTACGACAGAATTGAAATCAGGAAATAGTGGTAGATTTTTAATAGTGTCTCAACAATTTGTCATTCTTTATCAAATATAACGGTGCGCATGTAAAGGAAACATACATTTAGAAGTCTTTGCCGCAATCATTAATAGAAACATTTAATTTTTTGTTCGAAACGGTTCTAAAAAGAGAGGTAAAGTGTAGGTTGTGCTTAGTATGACTGAAATTAGATCTTAATCCTATAAAAGGAATTTTACCGTCGATCTTGTTTTCCGTGCTGAGCACCAATGCTACCGACGTAAGAGAGGCAGCTCCCACACCTGGACCCTACCTATCGACCCATCACAACTCATGAACCGGGGACCAACGGCTTTACTTCCCTTCCGAAGGAAGGCGTGATCAGAGATGTTATGCCTCGGAACATCCCGGCGGCGCCCACTGGGATTGAACCCAAGCCTGCTGGGGTGAGAGGTAATCACGCTTAGCACTACACCACCGGCGCCGCTAATATAATGAGATGTAAAGTATGTGAAATAAAAGTAATTTACTAGTCATACAACGTAAAGATAAAATAATAATGAATGTTGTCATTTTGCCTTCAAAAAATGATTGTCTAAAAACCTAAATAACATATAGTAACAACAATAATAACAGCAAGTTAAACATTATTTCGTGCAATTCCAGTGTACATATTGAAATAAACAAAATTGAGAAATTTGTTATATTATTTTGGAAAAGCTGTGTGATTAAAACAAACATGATAAAAGTTATCTGATTAAGCAGACAGTGAAATGTAAATATGGAGAGATCTACAGGTTTGAGATTGAATAAATCTTAGAGAAACTAAGTGAATCATACAGTTCTGGCTAGGGGCACGCAATAACTTTTAACTCAAACGCAGGCAACGGCTTTAAATTAATTCCATTAACTACTGCTTTAATTACATTAATTACACAATGTCGAACATTAACTACTGTTTAACTCCATTAATTACAGTTGAAATTTTGTAATTAAAGTACATTGATTACATTTTCAATACTTTCAGTTACATTAATTACGGATAGATAATTTTTATTACCGTCAGTACTACTTCAAAACGCATTAATTACTTAAAGTAGTTTTGATTGCATTTTAACTTCAACGCACCGGCTCTTTGTATTGCGTGACCCTCGAGTTCTGGTCTGTTAAGTTCAGTGTATCGCAAACGCTTAAATATATACATTATTGATCTACCATGAGATGAAAAAGTGAAGTAAGTCTAATTTGAAAGACTAAAAAATAATTCTACTTTTGTAAGCAAAGATTCAAACGTCAATTTATTGCTCGAAAACGCTTGAATTTTGATGCCGTGTACATTTTCCTGAAAAGGAATTATTTTATCCTTCAACTTTGTATCCGACTTTATTTCGATTGGAAGTGAATTTCAGCTCAAATGTGAATAATTGACCATAACAAACGATTATGCAAAGTTTTATGCAAATTGGAGAAGGTCGCGTCAGATGGCGTGGAACTGCTCACATGATGAATTTTTCGTTGACGTGTAACGTTCGCCTTATAAAAGTGCTGAAAATTGTAAGCTGATTTTTAACTTTCAATTATTATTTTTGCGAAGTCATTGACAAATATCTGCTTTTTGATTTATGTTAGCTATATTAAGCAGATAACATTAATCCAAATGGGTACAATCTGAGTCAAAAGCTATTCATCGTTGGTTTAAGATCCATACCCAATTAACATTGCAAGTTTTAGCGAGGATTTAAAGCTTGCTACAAGGCTGAATCATGGTCTACAGAACCCTCATAAAACCAATATTGTTTCTGGGGTATCGTTCATTCTTTAAACTATCATTTGCACTCGGTGAGAACGTTTTTTATAATCTTTCAGTTTCTTGCCTGATTCGTTCGTCTGCTGTCTGGTAGAGTTGACACTCGCTAAGCCATCTTTAAGCATCCAAGCATGGCTATTTTGTTACTCGCTTAAATGAAAAAAATATCTTTATAGGAACCTCAATATGGAAAAAATACCATTCCCGAACGATAACCCAAATGAAAGAATTATTCCACAAATGGTTTGGATGGAACCCCGAGCACGTCGTTTAGCTAAATAGCAATACAATTTTTTTTTGGGCATCGCACCTATCTTGGCCATGTTCCTATTTTGGCCTTATTTTGACACTATTTACATGTTTCAGATTATGGGTTGTACTAAGATTGTTGATTCAAATCGTATTCATCTGGGTGCAAATAAATATTGCCCACAACATGTATCAAAATTTGGATCTTTTTCTTTTTCTGAGGTATGACCAAAATAGGAAACTATGGCCAAAACTGGCGCACTTGCCCTTATAGATCCACTCAAAATTGATTTTGATTAAAATGACTTGAATTATTTTGAACCAATTTACATTTAGTATTACACATTTTCAATTCTTTTCTTAAAACAAGATTTATAAAACCGGGATTTTTTTAATTAAGGGAAAAACCTAGAATTTTAAAATAGAAATTCATGTGCCACCTGTTTATTACCAAAGTTGAGAAATAACTTTGTCGACAAATTTTCCTTGAGCCACCTAGGGTTGCGAAATAAAATTTCCTGTGTTAATTCAATAAATGTGAACTCAATTTTCAATTCACAAAAAGAGTATATGCAAACTAAATTTTCAATACATGCAAAAAACAAATGCGGCTCATTTATTGCTCTAAACCATTTAGGTAAACCATGAATATAATGTTGGATCAATCTGATTTTGTGTCATTACAGATAATGGGAGAAATGGAAGAACGGGAACGTATGAAGCAGGAGCTTCGCGAGAAGGTCTGTCAACAGCTGGATGAAGCTCGTGTGCTGTTGGAGCAATACCAGGGTCCCGAAGGGAAGAAAAAAATACTGAATACACAGTATAGCAAATTTGCAGACATGGTCAGTGATCCCGAGAGAAGGTAATTCAAATAAACGTTCGGTAGCATAATGGATCATTTGCATAATGTTGTTTTCCTCTTTTATCCCCTGAAGGCTGAAGTATGACACGCTGCGGAAGCTGACCTCTTCCGTTGAAATGCTGATAAGTATAACTAAAAAACCGGAGGAAAGTCCTACCCCGAAGGTGGGAAGCGGTGCAACGAGTGAATCGCAACAACAAGCCGTTGCTAATTCGAAACCGGAAGCTGAAGCTAACTCCATAGTCACAGTCAAGGCTTCCGTTGCACCAAGCGCTTTAGATACCCCGAAGGTACATGATTCTGCGCAAGCAATACCTGCGCCAGAAACACTGAAAGTCGTTGAAAATACTAGTGTAACGATTGCAAAAGAAAGTCCTGTTGAAAAGGAAGTACCCGCATTGAAGGTGGCTGTTAAACCTTCGGCGCCAGAACTACCTAAAAATGATACGCCCTGCGAGCTGCAGAAGGTACCAGCAAGAGAGGTGCTGTCCGAGGCTGTTAAAATGAAACAGCAACCCCAAATTCCTTGGAGAACTCCCACTCGATGGGAATCGTTGACGAAAAAGGTGAAAACGCAAGAGAAAAAGAGAAAGTCTGTAGAAGATTTCGCGAAACCAATCGATCACCCTAAGGAACCGGAGCGCTTGGCCCGCAAATATAAAACCAAGGTAAAGAAACGCCCAGCAGAGGAGCCACTTGTTGGTGATTTGCCATTCAAAAAACCATTCCCAATGCACCATGAACAGCCGAAACCTTTGTTCCAAAGGCGCCATCAGCTACCTCCGCAAGGTCCACCAAACTTCAATAGTAGAGATCCCAGAACGTACGGCGAATATTGCCAGCGCCGTATGCAGTTTTCGAATCAGCAGAGATTTGAAATTCAAAATCAACAGTACTTTAAACCACGACCACCGGCGCCATTACCAGTTCAAAGGCCGTCAGCAGAAGCACGTCCGTTTGTGGTCCCGACTCCCGTGGCTCCAACGAGACCGTCATTCCGACCACCAGCTCCTCCAAGGGCATCCGTACCTCCAACCGTTACCAGACAGCCCGCACCGGCACCGGTTGCTCCAAAACAGGATGCTAAGAAAACGATCAATCCCGTGTACTCTAAGGACGAACCGATTCGTCTCGGAAAGAAAGAAGCACAGAAAAAGCCAACTTTGGGGAAACCGGCTACGGTGATACCAGAAAAACCGAAAGAAGATCCCAAGAAAGACGATCAGGTTGAAAAGGTTGACAACGTTGCGCCGCAAGTTACACAAGTGGATGAACCAAAGGCGAAGACTAACTCGGATGAGAAGGAGCTGTCAAAGAACTTGATGGAATTACTGAAGGGTTTTGGTGATGAAGATAAGGTTAAACAAATTCTCGATGTGATGAACAGGAAGTCCGACGATGAGGCGGAAGAAAGTAAGAAGAAGAATGTCGAAGTCGAAGTGGACGAGACGAAGAAGGCTGAAGATGATACTAAGGAAAGCCCACCCAAGGAAATAGCAGCTACCAAAGGAAAGAAGGGAAGAACGTACAAACGAATCCGTTCGAAAGCGGTCATCGATTCTTCTTCGGAGGATGACACGGGTAAAAAGGATGAGAACAAGAAGGATAAGGCAAAGAAGCGTGGAACAGTAGGAAACAGGGAACTTAAGGCGCTGATCGACAATGCCACCGATTTTAAATCCAAGGGCTACACCCGCAGAACAGGAGCTATTATTCAGCCTGCGATGATTATTTCGGATAGTCCACCGCCGAAGCAGACAAAGAACAGAAATTCAAATGACAGATCACGTTCTGGATCGTCTGATGAAGATGTTGTTTCCGCGGATGATAAAAAGGCAGCGGAGGAGGGAGATTCATTGTTGACTGTTACGAAATCTCCACCCGCAAAGGGGAAACAAAAGAGCAAGGATGTTAATTTCGTTTACAACGACAAGACAGCAGTGCACTACAATAGCAGTTATTCGAGCAATTGTGGTCTTTGTTCGTTTAACGGTTCTGCCATTGTGGATCACTATGTGTACGAACATAAGCAATATGAAGTGTTCGTGAGCCGAGTTTCGCCGAAGATGGCCGATATCATTCGAGCAGATTTGTTCCTCACAAATGGTACCGTCACGAACGAGGGTGGTGAGGATGAGAAGATCCGGTTTAAATGCTACTTCTGCCTGACATGGAAGGAACTGAGCCGATCTGGGTGGATAGAACACGTGGCAGCTCATACTGGGGAATATCGCTATCGCTGCACAAGTTGTCCGGTGATGTCAAAGACTGAGGAACTGGAGAGTTGTTTCTACCATGAGAAGACCTGCCTGAAGCCTACGCTGGTAGTGTACAACAATATCGAGTTCCAAGATAACCACATCTATGGTTTCATCTGCAACGACTGTAATTACATTCAGATTCGTCGAGTAAATATGGAGCGCCATCTAAAGCGAGAGCACCCATCTACGGATGCTCATTGCAGTCGGTTTAGCATTGTTAACTACAAAATCGATGCTAAACCAATCATCGACGAAGATCAGGTCATGGATGACTTGGGCGCGCCAAACATGCCCACGGTCATGATACCGTTCCATCCGAAGGCTGAACCATTTGAACCGTGTGAAATTGTCAATCAGCCGTATACGGATGATGACGAAATGACGGAAGCTGAAAGCTTTCCGCCATCTGTCCCGCCACGACGAACTGATATTCGCCTGGATTCGATACATATAGGATCCGCAGGTGTATCTTGCGATTTTATTCATCAGCCATTTTCGTTCAAATTTGAAAAAGAACTGCAAGGCAATCACATCTCGTCAAGTGGTGAATCGCCAATGTCACCTGAATCGATGTCCGCCGTTGGTGAATCATCGGCATCTTCGGAAGCGGAAGCAATCATACCGACTTGGCAGATTCAATCGGTGCAAGGCGGTTTTGATTTAAACAAGGTGTTGGTCAAGCGGGAAAAGGTTCCGACTGAGTACGATTCGGATGCGAGTGACAAGACAGAAGACTTCAATATGTCCGATGGTGCGGAAGACGGACAAAAGAATGGCGAGAGCTCGAGCAATGGAGGAAATAAAGCCGGCGATGGTGAAAGTAAACAAGGGGAAGGTAATTCAGAACCCCCAGCGTCCTCTGGTGGAAGTGGTGGTGGATCATCTTCGCTTGCCAATCGAGCAGGTGGAGCGGCTGGTTCCGGTGGGGGTGACGACGGCGACGACCGCAAGAAGGAAGAGTTTCCGCTTCCGTTCAAGATCAAGGTCGAAAAGGATGAGAAGGAAAAGAAAAAGGAAGATGAATTAACTAATTCGGAAAATATCGTAATAAAAACTGAAAAACCGGACGAAGTGTCGGCGGATCCGCCACCGGCTGAAGGACATTTCGATTTTGTTGAACTTGTACTGGACAGCACTCGTATCGAGCACGTCGCTTACATAGAACATCAATCGGAAATCTTATTCCTTTGTCTTATGCCGGGATGTCAGTACATTTCCAAGAAATCGCAAGACTTCATCACTCACATTTCTCGGAAGCACAACCAGGTCGTATGGGATGGTTACTGTCACCCATGTCAGTCGCAAATAGTAATTGCGGACAATTGCACGATCAACAACGAATTGCAACATATGCTGGATGTGCACGCTAGAAGGAAAACTCCAACTCCCGAATTATCGAACATGTCAACGGGCACTCCGAATTTGCTTCGTATCAGAAGGATACCTGGCGACACTCTATCCAAGGGAGATTTGAATCCACCTCCCTTGGCACCGATTATGCCAGCTGGTGCCATCATAGCAGGGCCATCTGGAATGCCCCTTGGCCAGAAACCGATTATCATTACATCTGCGGCCACCATTGCTCCGGTAACAATGGCTGGCAACACAATCATCACGCCAACTCATACGATACCTGCTCAGATTAGACCAGTCATACAGCAGACAGCAGCCGCAACATGTCATCTACCAGCATTGGCACCTGTATCAAGCAACGCTAGCGGTAGTTCTGGTGTCAACGCTAGTGTCCCTGCGATGGCCAATCTGAAACTCAACACCGTCCGGTTGAAGCCCTGGACGAACATGGTCACTACCAAAAATCAGGAACATTGCCGCAGTATGCTCGAGGAAATTAGTCTGCTCTGTCTGTACAAGTGTATGTCCCGCTCATGTGCTTTCACCACCAACAACCGTTTCTTCATGGAGCAGCACCTACAGTTGCACGAAAACCTTCACAATGCCAATACTAGCGGACGGAAATGTTGGCTCGAATGCGCTTATTGTGATATCATAGCAGCAAACAACAATGTGCTTCTGGCACACATCGATGCCGAGCACGCCACCTGCGGGTTTCAGTGTAATTTGTGCTTCTACCGGAGTCGAGATCCTACGAACGTGGTTGTTCATCAGAAAACCTACCATCCGACGGGAAGTGTGTTGAAGAAGATCCTCATTATGCCCGACCATCTGAAGAGCTTCGGAGACGATGAATGGAAATCGATGCAGGAGTCGTTGCGGAAGAACGTCCTACCGTTGCTTTGTACTAGTGAGTATGATTTCAGTAGTTTATTTGAGGAAAGACGTTAGGGTTGAAATGTTTGATTCACAATTTTCGTAATGTTAAATTTTCCATTTTTCATACTCTAAAATGCGCCGATGATTTCTTCCTTTCGTAACGGAAGATTATTATGAAATGATCTAGATTAATGCCAGTCTCGTAGATGCCTAGGATGTATTATAGTTCCGATTTGCATTTTATATTGTTAATCAAACCTCGTGGACAAAAACTAAACATGAGAATTTTCACTTCATTCTACGTAATGTAAGGATTAGACGATCGGTGACAATTGCTTATTTTGTTTAACAACGAGACACGGAGTGAATCCATTCGATGTTTATGAATTAGATATCAGTTCAAAGAGAAATAAAGATACGAATGAGATTTTAAACTGTACTAGTTAATGAGTTTTTATTTGTTTCTATTGTATGTCCTTGAGATTCAGTTTCGGCGTACCGTTTAGGAAGGTGGCAGTAGGTACTAATTTTCATAAGACATTATAGGTAAATGCATCCCAGGCATCTGCGTTGACATTCTTCTAAATATTTTTTTAAAAATTGAAGCGTTATATTTGTAAGAACTAGAAATATATCTAGAGAAACTGGCTAATTTGATCCCAAGTAGCACTGACGCAGATGTTCGCCTTGCACTCTTTAATGTCTTTTGAAATGTAGTTCTTATTGGAATTGAGTGGACACTGGATTCAGCCCTCTTCATCAAGAGACCATATTCCAAGCACAGGGTTTTTCTAAAGAAAACTAATCGGAAAAAGATGCACTGTGATGTATCATGCTGCACAAAATGAGCGTTGTAAGTTATTGTTTACCCCAAG
This sequence comes from Ochlerotatus camptorhynchus, assembly GCF_037179485.1. NCBI lineage: Eukaryota > Metazoa > Arthropoda > Insecta > Diptera > Culicidae > Ochlerotatus > Ochlerotatus camptorhynchus. Next base: position 1,927,564 of record NW_027040495.1, on the reverse strand, counting down.
CTGAAGCCGTTTTCCACCCTATATCGATCAAATAGCAAGAGGTAAGTAACCGGGTCTTCTATTTTCAACTATGACGAAATCATTTCCAGTCGATGGTGGAAAATGACCCATGGCTCTCAAACTCTTTTGTAGAATATGCTCATGCGCAGCGTAAATCTATTTTTGGATTCGCAACTGCAGTCGCGAATTTTCGGCCAAGTCCCGTCATGGATTCCCCAAAAACCGAGATGGACAACAACAGGATACATACTAACACCTGTCCGAAGCAGTACATCGTTTCATGCTGCGTTCTCACCGAGGTTCACAAAATCACTAGTGAAAGCAAAATCTTTGTGTTGTCCAAGCGACAGATACAGTAGCGCTGCGCTTGAGTGGAGGTGGAAGCAACGCATAGAAAAATGAGCAAATACACAAACCTTTCCTCTGACTTCATGCTTGGCATACACAGTTGAACACACCAACTGCTCATTTGTTAATAACTTTTCACTCAGTTATTGAAATTTGTGTTTCTTTAAAGTAATTGATAGATTATGATCATAGTTTACTATAGATATGCAAAAAGTAGGTAAATCTTAACATTTTAATCAACGCTAATGATTTTTTTTGTTATTGTTATTGCTCAGCTCATACTCTGGCCGACTATCGCCCGCCCATCTGCACTTAAACTAGTTATAAACCTATGGAAATTTTGGTCGTGGCCTATGCTAGACCGTATAGCATAACGACTTTCTTCCACCAGCAGGCCTGTTGCTCCCGTAGGCAGTACCACTAGCTTCAGATTTGTATGGGATAGTAAGAGAATAAAAGAATAGAGAAGAGCGATAGAGTATTTTGTTGTTTTTTTTCTGAAAAGAGAAGAACAACAACAGCACGCCGATTTGTTGTGCTGCATGAGCTATGTCCGCTTTCATTCCCGCTCCTACAGATTACGTTCCTCTTCACGTGCTCACTCACTCAAGTATCCTGGGAACCTCCAGAGATGCAGAGGGGCAACATGAGAAACCTCCATTTGCTTGACCTGGGCCCAGGTCAAATTCCTATTGGCTTGCTTGATTTCCTTGTTGGGGTTCTGCTGCCATAAGCCCCTGTGCCTTTGCTGTGACGTACTGATTAATTTGATTCACATGCTTCACACGCTTGCCTGTGATATTGTCGGTTGTATATTATTTTCATTTTTATATTGTTTTTCGGCTGCCAGCAACAATTTCCATTGGGGATCATTTGATACGTTTGCTGCATTCCCGTGTTCCTCATTTGTTGGTTTGTATGTAATAAGAGAGATAATAGTGAAAAATAGAGAAAAAACAGAAAGTTAAGGTTAAATAATATTATAATAATTAATATTAATATTAATAATATTGATACAATACACTCGTTCCGAGAAGGGGTTCATGGTAATCTTCTTCTTCTTCAGGTTTGCTCACCACCCGGAATGAAGGCTCGGTGTGAAAGATGACGAAATAAAGCAAGAGAAATGGATAGAACCGTACAACTCTGTCAGGCCTATTCTGCGCGGCGTGTGAGGTGAGGTGACAAGCTCTCACTTGTGAAGTGACAATTGTCACCTCGGGTGAGGTGACTCTCCGTGCAAATCAAATGGAGAGTCACCTCACCCGAGGTGACAATTGTCACTTCACCATCACTTCACTGTCACTTCACCTCACAATCCACGCAGAATAGCCCTGTATGTTGTGTTTCGGTTTGAATAGTTCGAAGTCGACTAGGAGGGCTATGTCAGTTTTAGCTGGTGTTTATGTTGATCTTGATTGTGATGTAACTGTAGAATGGTGGTTTCCGATAACTGTTGGTCCACTGGGTACATGGTCGTCCCGGTAAAGATGCCGGCAACACCAGTGAACACAACACCATCACTTTTTGAATGCGTATATCTGCTTAAGTTTTTTTTGTATATTGATTTATTTGATAAGGCTCTACCGAATTAATTTTATAGAGCCGAGGATTCTTGTTCACTATACAACACATCTTAAAACTATAGTCAAAAGGTACAACACAATCTAACAAAAATAAGCCTCCTCCACCAGAAGGGGAGCCGCTTCCACTGGTTTCATTGTATGGCAGATTTGTCAACGGGGTTCAGAGCGCTTTCATTGCTGCGGACGCAAAACGTGGTCTGCACTCATACATTCATCATGAAACAATTGCTTTCTAAAGTCGACGACGCATCGACTGAAAGAACTGCTGATGAAGAACAATGAGGAGGATCACACAATTGTTGCTGCCGAGTAAACAGACGATCGCGTGACACACATTGAGAGTGGTCTGTCTTAATTCACTGACAGATTGGTTGATCTCAGAAGCCAATTTCGATCCCCGGAAGAGCTTCTCCCTTTAGCATCGACATTCCAGCGATTACGGGTAATATCAGCAGCAGTTTGTGCCTGCGTCTGTAAATACAGATCCGTTTCAATGTTGTCTTCGCCAAGCGGTTGAAAGAATTCGACCGCATTCGCGAGGGGTTCCTCGTGGTCAGGTTTTGACCAATTATAACTCTTTCAATAGCAGATGGATTTTAATTCTTAAAAAGTCAATTGGAAAATTTTCTACGAATCTGCTAAAATGAACACCAATTTTCAACCAGTTCGAGTGGCACACTCGGTACACTGAGAAAAAAGTTGTGCTATATTGCTATATTATATTCGCCGAATTTTATTACCTCGAATGCAGTGGCGTCCGAGGTGGCGTCGGCGAACCTCACTTTTTATCTGTACACCAGCTTTAAAAACGTGATATCTAGCAATAATTATCTTCAAATCGATTGCAAAATGCACATGATCTTCTAGTTTTACTTATATTTATCCATTGCAAGTATTATGTTAAGAGAGCTGGTGCACAGTTTGGTGCATTCGGGGAATTGACACACGTTGAAACTACTCTTCTGCTCGATTGGAATAACTTTTCCTATGACTTTGACAGATAATCGATTGTTCAATTTTTGACATGTCGTCTCTTTATAAATTCAGCCTCTTTAGTGGAAACTTCATTAGGGGTTTTAAGTCTTACAAACCAGCAGATTGGCTTATATGTACCACGTTTAGACTACAGAATAATAACATGTTATAATAATTATCGACAAGAAAATGTAATAGATAGGCTTACAACATGTTATAACTGCTCAGTTTGGCCAGCGTTTTAGCAAAGATGCTATCTTTGGTTTAAGCTATCTAACTGGTGTAGCTTTTAAATAAGCTGATTGGGTAGATTTGAAGAAAGAAAACAGTGGTACCCGAGCAAAGCTGCTTAACAAAATGAAAGCAAATCGATATTAAAGTTAGCTGTTCATATCAAAATGAAGACTCATTTTGATTTTAATTGCCGCGACATAAGTCTAATGCCATAGGGGAAATGGATGTAATGTAGGCCTAAATGCCCCTAATTTGGGCCCATACATAAATTCAGCTAGATAAAATTGATAAATAGTCATAATTTTAGGTCATTCCTGACTTGTCCGGGTATTATTTAAACTTTAAAGCCTTTCAGCGTGAGAAGCATGCATGCTAACCATTTACGCCAGACCCGTATTCAGTTAAATATTATGAATGCAAAATCAGTAATCAAATTGATTTAATTGAAAGCAGGATTAGTTTTCCGGTTGATTCAACAGTTTATAATTTTGCTCTCATTGTTGCTGTGTTAACCGTTAGTCCATACAAAACGAGATCAACTGGAGTAATCAATAAATGTTACATAATAACAGCAAATTTTGATTTAAATTTGATCTCCAAATTTGCTCGGGTAGGGGGAGAAGGGGCATAGTGAAAAGGTGGGGCATAGTGAGTATCCCGCAGTTTGATCCTGGAGCTCTAGCTGCATTAAACAAATCAACTGGTAGTAGGTTCAATATCATTATGATATTGATCCTACCACCAACAAACCGACATGAATCATCATAGCAAAAACAGTAAAAATTTTGACCAAAGCACACTACTGACATCTGGTTCCGTGTTCGCGGGAAATATTTAGCTAAGCCATGAGCCCGCATGTAAAATGTATGGATTGGTTCGTGTCTGATCTATTCTGGACAAATTATTTTTATCTAGATAAAAATATCCTATGGTTTTGACAGTTCGGATTACTGCACATTTAAATCGGCCGTTTACGATTTTCGGGCATAAGTCAGAATTAGGTGTCATGTCGGTTTGTCGGTGATCCTACTACCAACTAATTTGTTCCGAACGACCGGAAGTCCAAGCTGGTGCACGGGATGCTCACTATGCCCCTCTTACCCCTACTTGGTAATATTTAAAAAAAAAATGAATAGGTATTATGAAATTGTCTTCCAATCAAATATTTTCGTCTATTTTGGAATTACTGATAAAAAGAAGTGATATTCAATCTATAACTTGCCAAGTGTGTAACTAATGCCGCGGACATACTTGAGATGACAAACTATGAGCATGAGCATTATTTGTATAACAGATTATAAGCACATCTATGGTCAGACTTGTATAGTTTGTGTATAGTTGTTGTATAGTGCTCATAATTATTATACAAATAATGCTTATGCTCTTAGTTTGTCATACAAGTGTATCCCGGCATAAGTAATACAGGCATAGGTGTGGTGCGAGCGCTTTTGCTCCCTCAATAATTTTCGGATATCGGGAGAACTTTGAGATTTGGGCGTAATTGCTTTTGTAAACAAACATGTCAATCGCTGATTTCTCGCGAATAAAAGAACAATCTCGTGAACAAACTATACCATTCATCTACCTGTTTGTGTTGTTAGTTTGTGATATTGAGCTTTAATTCGAGAGAAATCTTCAAATGAAGTGTTTGTTTACGAAAGCAATTACGCCCTACTCTCGAAGTTCTCCTGATATGTAAATAGTCGTTACCACCCAATGAGGTACAGAGAGACGTGAAGCAGATCGTGAAATATAGTTGTATTAGTAAACCAAAAAATCAACGTAAACGCAAGTAGTGACGTCACTAATTGCTTGTATCGTACAGGGGTTTTACTCACACAACTTAACCGATTGCTTCACCTCGGTAATCCAGCTCATTGGTTACCACCCTCCACTAAAGCCCTCTAATTAAAGCACCGACAAACCGACATGAGTGACCATAGCAAAAACAATAAAATTTCTGACCAAAGCACGCTTCTCACTGCACATTTAAATTGGCCGTTTACGATTTTCGGGCATAAGTCAGAATTAGGTGTCATGTCGGTTTGTCGGTGGTTAAAGTATGAACGACTGTCACCACAAAAGTGAAAAAAAGCTGTTCCAATCGAGCAAAGTGGTGCATTTTGATGGTTCGATTGGAATAACTTTTGACAGACGTCCATACTTTTACTGTGGGCTTTACCCTCCTCCTCCCACCAATGTTCGAGCCTTTTTTCGCTATACTGGGTATCATACAGAGTTTGGTTTTTAAAGAAAATGCAATTCATTGAAATTCGGGAGAATATCTCTCGGTTTTGTGTGAAATTCGGGCGAGTGGTATTCGGGAGAATGTAATGGAACTCACAAAATCAAGTGTTTACTTATAGAAGGATGGACAGTCATCCATAAACTCGCCACACACTCCGTTATTACCTCAAACTGTCCACGTGAAGAGACCCTTACTTGGATCTTCTCTTCTTCGTTGGGACTTTACGCCGGCTCTCAAATTAGTGTTCTAGATACAGTTCCACAGTTGTTAATTGAGATCTTTCTATGCCTGTACCATTTTTGTATGTATTATTATTAATGTGTGGCAAGTACAACCATGCTCGATGAACAGGGAAGTCGAGAAATTTTCCAACCCGAAAAATTCCTAACCGGTACTGCGAATCGAACCCAGCCAGCCGCCTCCAGTATGGTCTAGCTTTATAGCTAGCCTTAGCCAACTAAGCTACATAAGGGAGACACAGTTTTGTTAACTTTCAAGGAGTACAATGCGTAGATAGGTAAATTTGTTTGCACTGCGTTAATTATTGCTAAATTTAATGACAATTTTCCAAAAAAATAGTAATTCGAAAAGTTAAATTTTGTAAAAGTGATGGCGGGGGTGCCGAAGTTTTTAGATTCCGTAGATTAAAACAATCTGTAGAACTGAAAACACTGCTTGGATATGTACTCATAAATATCATCATCCCTGTCTACTCCACAGTATGCAGAGAGTCGTTCTACATCCTGTCGGCGTACATGAACCATCTGTCTAGCCATGGGGTGGCTATGGTCAGCTGCCAGGTGTGCAATATGAGCATCGACAAAAAGTGCATGGCTCGGCATCTGCTGCTACATTCGATAGGATTGTACGAATGCGTCTATTGTTTGTTCGGTGCGAACACCAAATCGACCATGGCGCTTCACGTGAGCAATGCGCATTGCTCAAAACCACTGTACTGCTGTGTCCGTTATAATAAGAAGGTACGTACTTGGGAGATTATACCTAGTTGGGAAAATGATAATAATTCTAGTGTTTAAATTTCAGAGACCAGACGGCGTGGACTATCCGCCTAATAAGATCGAATCGATGGAGTTGAAAACGATGAGTTGCACGGTATCTCCGGATCTGTTCAAAAGGTGCAACTATACTCCTGAACAGTTGAACTACAAACCGATCGGCTTACAAGTCAATCAATCCATGGCATACCCGAAAAAAGAACCGGTGGTAAACAAGATCATGTCGAATGCAGTCGCAACTCCTGCTACTGCAGGACCAAGTTCATCAACAGAGGCTTCGAATATTCAGATTCAAATTACTGATGAAGCGGGTCGTCCATTGATCATATCCATTCCGGTACAGAATGCTAGACCACCTGCCCCTTCAGGACCTGGTCAACCTACGACCATAACAACGGGACCGAGTGCCACTGGTCCACCTCCGATACAAATGCCGATGATAAGCTCTGTACAGGGTGGTGTTCAAAGTTTTGCTTCTCACAAGCAATCACCGCTTCCGGTGATTAGCAGCGTTCAAGGCATGGTATCGTTGCCTCCACTGACGGCTATTCATCGAAACGATGGACTTCCTGTGATAAGCTGCGTTCAGAGTGTAGCTCAGCTTCCACCGGAGTCGCCGTCGATAGTTCCATCAGCCAACAGTGTTGTGCCAAAACCTCCTGCACTGACAGCCATAACTCCCAGTGGTCTGATAACTATACCCAACATTCCCGGTATTACAATCACTGCCAAGCCTATAACAACTTCCGCGATGAGTTCGACTCCGATTATCACAAATGTACAATCGCTTCCAATGATTCAAGGGCCTCTTCCAATGGCACCAACGAAAGCAAAGCCACCGCAAGAACCGGTCAGTAGCAGTACCGTTGTGACGAGCTCTGCCGAATCCAAAGGCGATATGTACAAAACTACGGTAGCTGAAGCGGATACGCAATCCAGTAACAGTAATGGTGTTAGTTTGGAATCCGACGAAGATTCTCGGGCAGATTCGAGTAAATCTGGTACGCCTGTTCCGTCACCATCTCCTCAGCCGGGTTGTTCCAAGGAGTCGCCACTGGTGAAGAAGTTTTCCAGCACGACTCAGATACGGATCGATTTCCTGTTCAAGGGAAGTATTGACAAGTTTGATCGGTTGGAGAAAAAAGTGAGCCAGATGATAGAGCACACGGGATTTTGCGGAATGGCTTTGAATGTCTGTGGGGTCGAGGGATGTAACAGCAAGTTTACTGATCCGGTGAAACTGAATCTGCATTTGCTCAAGTTTCATAACTTATCGAATTACAACTGCTTCCACTGTTCGGATCGATTCAAAACGGCGCATGAATTGATAACCCATGTGAAGACTCACGGGCGACATCGTTATTTGTGTTTTATGTGCGATCGCAAGAGCCATTTTCTGAAGATGATGATTTTGCACGTGCAGCACGATCATAACAGTACCGATGTGATCTTGACTTACCTGCACCCGAAAAAGCGGGACATCCATAATGATCTGGTGATTATTTGTCCGCAGAATGTGACTGCTGGGCAGTTGCAGGATTATGCGAATAATATCCTAAAGGAGGAAGGTATAAGCGAGAAAAAGCGGTTCGCTCCGAGCGAAATTGATCAGCTTCCGGTGGAGGAGATCTTCGCAGAGGATCTTTTCTGTGCCAGCTGTGACTATACGACGAAGATTAGGAAGAATCTCAAGCGCCATTTGGAGAAACATAACGATGCATCTGCTGTGAGCATAGCAAACCTACCAGAACTGGAATGTATGCCGCCTGATGAACCTGACATTATGTTTGCATCTGATGAAGTGGCCTCTAGCGCAACTATTCCTCAGAGAGTTGATCCGATCAAGCTGTACCAGTGTGGAATATGCAAATTTGATTGTCCTCCGGTGTTTGCCGATCTGCGAACTCATGTTTACCGGACACATCGTAATGAGAAGACATACAACTGTCCGCACTGTAATGCTGTTCTCAGTGATGGTTTTATTTGCATTGACAAGATTGCAAACCATTTGAAACTGCATGGAAATAACCTGTACAAATGCAACCATCAAGAATGTGACTATCTTCGCGAGGAGAAGTTCCTTATCTTGGCCCACATCAAGCAGTGTCATGGGAATTTGGGGTCGGTTCTGGTGCTACGGGAAGCGCACTACACTGCAGATCCGGAATGGCAGTGCGATCTTTGCGAAATGATTCGTCCATCCAGAGCGGAGATGGTGGAGCACATGACAAAAGATCACAAGCTAACGGACAATCAGTACAAATGTTCGTATTGCGCGTATAAATCGTCCGATAATGAATCTTTCAAGTTACACTTTACGAAAAATCACCCAAACAGCGAAATACTTATAATTTCTTTGTTCCATGAATTACCGCCTAAGAAAATTCCAGTGGATCAATCGGAATCGGCATGTCAGCAAGTTGGATCAGGTGATGACAAGGGAAGAAAATTTAGCTGTGGAATTGAGTCGTGTTCTTTCGTGTCGGTCAATGCCGGGGATACTAAGAGCCATTTTCTCGAACAACATCCAGATCAAACGTTGGTTGTTTTCGATGACTCAGCTATCGAAAAGGAAAAACGAAAGCGTTTCGACTATTTTGTAAAGTATGTCTGTTACTATTGTCAGGTGCAGTGTGACTTGATGGACGACATGGTAGAGCATTGGAGCAAGCTGCACAAGGAGGACGGTGGTGGCAAGCCCCTGATGTATAAATTGTACAAACTCGTTCGTTGCTTCTATTGTGACAAACTGTCGACGTATTATGATATCAAAATGCACGCCATGGTCAATCACCCCGGCCAGATCTTTGCGTGTGTGGATCATCAGAACGCATTCAAGTGTGGCGAGTGTCCCTATGTTGTCACAGGAGAAAAAATCGATTTGCTGAAACATTTCAAGGTGTATCACAGCGCTAGCAAAAATGAAGACCCTTGCGACTACATGGATGACGAATTCCTTCATAGAATGCTCGAGCAGAACAACAGCCTTTACACGTGCAACCACTGTAAGTTGACCTTTGACAGTCGTTATGAGTACGAAAATCATATTGACGTATGCATTTATGCCGGAGAACCCAGCAGTTTCTCCCTGACCCCGAAATCCGTTCGAATCCGTCACATTTGTAGCTGTTGTACTGATGTGTTCAGTAATGAATACAGCATCGCTAAACACATGAGAAATCATCTCGCTCAGTACAACTGTCGCTACTGTAAACGGGAATTCAAGCAGCTTAAACTTCTGAATCAACACCAGATCCTTTTGCACAACGCTCACGACAAGGATTTTCTGCTGAAAGATCTCAGCCAATTCAGAAGCCAGTTCCTTAAAATCAAGATGCTATTCCCAAATGGTCTGGTGCTGAGCAAGGTGGACGCATATCGAACAGTATGCGGTTCTGTCGAGGACATCATCAACTATGCCCGTGTTGTCAACGACGAAGAAATGTCCGAACTCATGTTCAGCCGATCCATCGAGATGCCACTTATCTACGAGAATGAATCCGGATATACCGTCCATACAATCTGCAAGGATTTCCTAGAGACTCATCCGAGCATGGTCTTGGAGTTGGATCAACTGTCAGAGGAACAAATGGAGGAAATATGCGAACAAGTTTACCTGCTGGCCAAAGCGACAGCTGGCAGCAGTAACAGTTCAACCTCTTCTCGTGCCCAAAGGAAACGTGGCCGACCTAGAAGAAAGATCACAGCTACTCCAAGCAATACCGACGACGATGATGATGATGATGATTGGAGACCGGATCGGAAGCGGCCCTGTTCGAAAACCAGTGTGACGAAACTGCCTGCCATAAAAAAAGAGAAGATAATCGATTCAGATTTTTCAGCTTCGGACGATGAGTTGTTGATAAACTTAAAGAAAGAATGTGTCGAGTAAGTTGTGATGCATTTTATTTATTCTACGAATCAATCAGTATCTGCTAACGAAAATACAAGACATCACTATTCCAGGGCATTTGAAATCTGCAAATAGAAACAAATAAGTATTACCGCTAAAGCTATTGATGTTGAGTTATTTTTTCCGAACACCCTGCGATAAAATATAGCTCATAAAACATAAAACAAGTGCACCTTTAATTCTTGATAGGTACGGCGCTTTTACAGATAATTGGTTTCCCCATTGATAACGCATTTGTATTTTCTACAGCATTCCGGATAAGACTGGCTTAGGTCCTGTTCAATTTCTACGCAGTCTGGACTGGAAACATGTACTGAACCACATCTGAAATTGAAGAGAGAGAGAGAGAGAGTCACATTAACATTACCATTAAGTTCCATAAATTGTGAGTGTGATAACATTTTCGGAGTTGGTAGAGTGCAAAAATAACTTCTTCGCATTTCAAGCTTATTTCTTATCCCTATTAGCTTATTGCGTGCTCTCAACCACAGTTATTAATTGCGAGCTTTCGATGTTTGTACCATTTTTTCATTTGTATAATTATGTGGCAAGTACCATCATACTCTATGACCAGGGAAGTCGGGAAAAAAAATCTACCTGAAAAATTCCTAAACCGGACCAGGAATCGAACCCAGTCACCTCCAGGATGGTATTGCTTTGTAGCTGCGCCTTTACCGACTGAGCTAAGGAAGGGGCCCCAAGTGGAAACATAAATAAGGGACGAAAACATAATTTTTGCGACATTAAATAGGTTAAGTTAGTCAGTAATGGTGTATGCAACAGCAAGGACACAAAATCATACGTAATGGTACCATGGCCCTACCCATTTAAATCACATAGACCATGATTGATAGGGTAGAGAAGTAAAGCTGTTGGTCCCCGGTTCATGAGTTGATGGGTCTTTAGGTAGGGTCCAGTTGTGGGAGCTGCCTCCCTGGCGTCGGTAGCATTGGTGCTCAGTACGGAAAACAAAATCAAGAAAAAAATATCAACAGGCTCAATGTAGCCCTAATACTGGTTTTAGAAAGCAAACCATCATTGGGGTTGAGTCCGCATCGTGCCATGCGGATCTATTTGCTTTTTGCTGAAGGAATTGTTACTAAAAAAAATGAAAAAAAAAAAATTCAGTCATATAGCTAGTAAAAAAAAATTTATTCTTCAAAAAAACGTCGATGAATATTGGAGAAGAGGCCCTGGTCAGCCGTACGACGCTCTCATAAGAGCGCTGGACGGCACTGAAATCATTCTCATTTTTTATTGAACACCCGTTACTACCTAAAGTTACAACAAATTTAAAGAGCACTTTTCAGTGCTCAATATACCTCTAAATTGTCTACCTTTTCGACTCTTATTCCCCTTCGATCCTTCTTTGGACCCTACCCGACGTAATCCTTTTTGGATATCGATTTGGAAAATTCCTCTTCGATCCTTCAGATTCTTATAGTAATCTGCTTGGAAGTCGAAGTTGATAAAAAATTTACAGCCGCCATGGCGCCTAAGCGCAAAAGAAAAGGGGCAATCTCTTGATCCCCCTCCTGATGAAATTAATTTGAGCAATAAATTTGATTTGCTCGCGGATGATGAGAATGATCCATCATCCAGGAAAAATTCTAACAAACTTTCGTGGCTTAATGCCAAGAAGTAAAAGATTCCCCCTATTATGATAACCACATTCGATTTCCATGCTCTTCGCACGAAACTTTTGAACTTCGTGAAATTGAAGTTTTCACTGCCGCCGTGTATTGGTTGAAGCCGTGTATTGGCTGAAACCTTGGACGGATTCAAATGTCTTTTCTCAAGTATCTTACTGAGAAGCAGCATAAATTTTTAACTTACGACACCAAAATTGAACGTGTGTTGAAGGTTGTCATGAAAGGACTGCCCAGTGATGAATCCCTGGATCAGATCAAAGATGAACTGGCAAAATTACTTGGAGTTGTGCCAGTCCAAGTAATCAAAATGAAAATGAAATCCCGTCCTGGCGATTCGCGTGACGGGATTTCTAATGATTTTTATTTAGTTCACTTCAAGCATAGAGGTAACTCTAAGACCACTGGGTCCCGAAGAAAATCATTATTATTTTTGGCTCACTCAGTACCAGAACAACGGTCCCAAGCAGTCCCAAGCTATTTCACTCACCCCTGCATGTTCTGCATGAATCCACACACCCCTGATGTTATTTGTCAAACTTTCATAGCGAATCAAAACAAACATAGTGTAGTAATAGAATTTCAACTAGAATAGGGTACGTTAATCGTTTGCTTGGGACCAATAGGCTACTTAAGTGGTGAGCCAATTTAAAATCGTTAGTTTCGTATTGATTGTTGCTTCAAGTCTAGTGAACTAAACAATCTTAACGCCTTAAAAAAAGCCTTATGCTTCATGTCCGAGTGTATAATTTAGGTAGGTGCACTTTTGTTCGATTATCGTTATTTTTTACCGAATTTTAGGTATTCCTGCTTTACTTTGCATTCTAGTCGAAATTCTAGTACTACACTATGTTTTGATTCGCTATGAAAGTTTGACAGATAAAATGAGGGGTTCGGGGATTTTCATATGTTTGGAGGGGTGCATTGATTGCTTGGGATAGTACCAGAGCTGAGCCAAAAAGTTGAGTACGTTTCTTCGGGACCTTCTGGTCTTATAGTTACCTTTATGATTCTTCTGCGTTCTTTTTACGACAGCCAGTGATGGAGGAGAATTAACAGCAGACAACGAGGAGGAGGATGCCCTCGACGAAGAGATCCTGATTCTCCAAATGAAAAAAAAAAAAAAACAATGACTTACGCCGGGAACTGGCTAGTAACGAGTTAGTTCGGCCACCAGAGTATCGGAATGTAAGGCACCTTGTCCCATCGTTTACTGGCGGTTCCTGAGAGATGGATGAATGACTGCGAACGTGCGTTTGATTCTGTGGGCGGAGATGCAGATATTTTGCTAATATGCATCCGCGGATTAATAAAACCGGGTACGGAGGCCGAATGGTTTCTGCGTGTGGACTGTTCTGCCTCTTACGCTGAATTTCGTGATAACTTCGGTCATTGATTCACGAAGGCAGAAATCATCGATCGGCTCAGGAAAACCACGTTTTTTTTCCTTGATTTGTTTTTCGTCGATCTTGTTTTCCGTGCTGAGCACCAATGCTACCGACGCCACCTCGTCGTAGAACACCGCCTTTGTCGCATCGGGATCTATACGCATCGAGCATTCTTCGTTCAGCGGAACGGCGCCCACCGTGCTGTAGTAGGGGCAGAAGACAGTAGCATCGAAACCGTAAGTATAGAATAGTCAATTTGAGCTCAAATTTAGGAACCTTCCCCAGACCAATGTAAATAGTCCGGCTGTTTTAACTCTGAGAAGTTCCAAGAAAATATAAATGCTTTTTCGCCTAGTTGATTATTAAGCTTCGTCCTAAATACTATAGTATTAAGAGTTTGTTCTTTCCTTTCCGCATATTTTGTTTCCCGTTTGGGTAAGCTAGGGAAACCGTAGTGTTTGAGCCATTTAAACTCGCCCTCAGACCGAGTCTCATTGCCGGACCGGAAAACGCGTCAGCAGTCTTTCTAGTCAGAGAGTGGCGCTTAAGCCATAGAGGTAACTCTAAGACTAGTAGGTCCCGAAGAAACGTGATCAACTTTTTGGCTCAGCTCTGACTATCTTCGGTTCCAAGCTAATCGATGCAACCCTCGAAACAGGAAAACCCACGAGCCTCTCATTTTATCTGTCAAACTTTCATAGCGAATCAAAACAAACACAGTGTAGTACTAGAATTTCGACTAGAATGGGGTACGTTAATCTTTAGCTTGGGACCAATAGGCTAGTCAAGTGAGCCAATTTAAAATCGTTAGTTTTCACCTGTTGCTTAAGCTGCTGTGCGTTGTGTGTACAACACAAGAACAGAACAGAATTTTGGTATTTATCGGTATGAAAAACAGAAAATCGGTATATATTTTTGTCCTCAATTATTTATCGATATGGCGTTAAAAAAATCGGTACAAATACCGATTTATCGATAGTTCTAGCAACGCTGACTGCATATATAAAGTATACATTCATTTCACTGCTGGAAAATGATCAATGATAAGAAACTTTTCCATCGTGTACGCATTTATATTTTTTGCAGCATTCTGGGTAGTCCTTGCTTAAATCCTGTTCTATCTTTTCGCAGTTTGGGTCGTCTAGTGTATACACAATGCAGCTAAAATGATAGATATAGATGGTTCATGTTCTTCTTTTGCAATAGAAACGTTTACCTCGTGTAAGTCAGGGAGAAATCCTTGGAGCAGAAAGCCTCGGTACAGGTGCCGGGAATCGATTTTGTTTCATCAGGATTGAACTCAATATCCGAGGAAGAATCGTAGCACTTGCCCGGATGATCTGGAATCACATCACAAATTGTAGCACTCGTTGCCATGTGATCAACAAAGTGCCAATTAGTATTACAAACCTGGATGAGTTGCGTTTAACAGGACGCTTTGCCCAGCAAGTGCTACTGCGATTAAAGAGCACAGAGCAATAATCACTACGAGTACCTTCATCATACACAAATTATTGATTAGCAAGAAAAGCACGTTGTGACTCACGACAAGTATCAGCGAGAACTGTGCTCCTTTAGACATCGGTCGGTGGTTTTAACGATTGTAGCACTGTATTGTTGATAATGAACGACAATATGTAAATATCTCGATCAGGTTTTATGAGGATCTTTGTATATACCGTGAACATGTGTTAAACTACCTTCAGACTTCTTTCCATTCACAAAAATAAAATAATACTGCGACATTGTGTAATGGTTCCAAAGTCGGCAAGCTGTTTGTTTGTTTCTACCTAAGGTTGATTCTTTGTAACAGTCAGTCGTCTGATCCAAATTATAACACATTTACTTTCATCTATACTAAATTATGCAGCTCAAAGCAACTGTGGTTTACGGTTTGAAGAAAAAAAAAACTGAAATTCGCAGTGGTTCTAAGTGGTTGTGTGCTTACATTATTGTATTTTGCATTTGAAACTGGACTCTTGACAAGTGCGCAATCGCCAAGTGCTCTTTTACTTTGCATCTGTTTTGAGCACTCGTTTTCTTCTTTGCTTTATTCAATCTAAAAAAAACAATCAACTAGGTTCAATTTTGTGTTTTAGCACCCATTTACTATTTTAGGCAATCAATATTTAAACGTTAATTTCACTGTATTTTCTCATCCGCTGGATGTATTCAAACGATTCTTAAGCTTTTCAGATTCAATCTGATTTCAGTTTAACTACTGAACAATCCTTTTATGCCATATTTTTCTTTAAATGAAATATTAGCACTACAAAATATGGCTCTTTTTTAGGGTTGCCGATAATAGAACACACAGAAAAAAGTGGTTGAATGTTACATCCAAACAGCTGCACAGAGGTCATTCCGCTGGTTGTGTAATATTTCGTTGTACGATGTACATTGATTTTGCGAGCAAAATTACATCCATTGATGTAATATTGTATCTGCTTTTTGCTATTACATAATTATTCAGCTTGAATTACGTTGATCGATATTACAATTTGTTTTACTGTGCAGCTGATAGAAATCACTTTATACCTTTTGGCAAATTTCTATTGCTGATTATTCAAAAAATTTATAAGTCAAGTAATAAGTAGACACCTTGCAAACAGTTAATGATCATGTGTCAAATGACATATATAAATGGTCACACATACCATATATGCATTCTTATAGGACCTATGTTTTGGCAAAAATGAATGAAATAATTAATTTTCGTTTCGTGTAGGTTGGCGATACACATCGTAGTAATCCCTCGATTGCCACCGCACGGTGTCAAATTGGTAAACAAAACAAATCAGTGCAGTGACTGTCTTGTAACGGCAGTACCTAGTTGTTCGTTTTTCGATTCTCGTAAGTAGGAACATAATAATTATTTTTATTATGAACTCATCATTTTTTTTAAACAGTTGAAGATTGGCGAGAGTACTCGCGGTCGTCTCGAGATTAGTAGAGATTTACAGTTTCATGGATGGGGTGAGGGAGAAGGAGAACATGAACTTATTCCTATTCAACTTGATATCAACACTGTAATTATACTATTATTACAAAACACACACACAACCAAAATGCAAACTAAACACAAGGTTAATCAAACTTACAATCTAAGGTTAATATTCTTCAAGAAAACATATATGAGCTTCATAAACTCCAGATCACGCCCAGCCAAAACATCCTGAACTGGAACCTTAGGTTGTCTACCTCGAGCCCGAAGCGAATCATACAGCTCAGATCTGACTCCACGATGCTCAGCACAAGACCAAATAATATGATCGGCGTCTTGGTAACCTTGTCCACATTCACAGAGATTGCTGTCCCCAGCCCAACACGGAACAAGTGAGCGTTTAACGAGTAGTGATTGGACATGAGGCGAAACATCATACGAATGAAGTCTCAACCCACATCCAACCCGTTGAACCAACGATTCTTCGACACCTTAGGAATGATCGAATATAGCCATCGTCCCAAACTCCATTTATTTTGAAAGCTGGCGAGCGACTGTTGACCATTAATGAAGAAAAGATCGTTGAAGGCGATCTGTCGATCGTAAATATCGCCTTCCATAGCGCCCACCTTTGCAAGTGAGTCCGCTTTCTCATTGCCCGGAATCAAGCAATGAGATGGGACCCATGCAAAGGTGATGACAAAATATCTTAAAGATAAAACCCTTAGAAGCTCTCGTATTTTCATGAGAAAATACGAGGAGTGCTTTACCGGCCTCATGGAGCGAATAGCCTCGACAGAACTGAGACTATCCGTAAAAATAAAATAATGATCTGGTGCAAGTGAGGCGATAGTTTCTAGCGTATAATGTATTGCCGCCAGCTCAGCAACATATACGGAACAAGGGGCATAAAGCATTCGAGAGGCGCTATGAAATTCGTTATAAATACAAAAACCAGCGGACGCCTCTATTAGTGATCCATCTGTGAAGAACGATCTTGCGGAATCAACTTGGCCAAACTTTGGAGTGAAAATTGACGAAGCAATCATGGAACGATGATGCTCTGGGATTCCGCGAATCTCTTGCGTCATGGATAAATCTAAACGAACAGAATTTCCGAAGTCGGTGAAGCAAACATGATAGGGATTATGCTGCGAAGGGCTGACATCCTGTGTTATGTACACGTAGTACATTGACATAAAACGAGTGTGATGGTTTAGCTCTTTGGTTTAGCTCAAGAAGCTCCTCAAAGTTTGCAATCAACAGTGGGTTCATAATTTCACAACGGGTGAGGAGCCTGAGGGACAATTCCGAAAACCGATCAGAGAGTGGCAAGATGCCCACCAACACTTCAAGACTCATCGTATAAGCCGAGTGCATGCATCCTAACGCGATACGAAGACAACGATACTGGATCCGTTTCGGTTTGATGACGTGCGTTTTAGCCGCCGACTGGAAGCAGAAACTACCGTACTCTAAAACCGATAAAATCGTTGTCCGGTACAACGTTAGAAGATCTTGCGGATGGGCTCCCCACCACGTTCCGGTAATTGTACGGAGAAAATTGATCCTTTGTTGGCATTTCCGCTTCAGATACTCAATGTGGGATCTCCAGGTGCATTTAGAATCGAACCAGCCCCAAGATATTTTAAGGACATAGGATGAGTTATCGGTTTACCCAAAAGTTGAAGCTTTGGTTGTGCTGGGCTATGCTTCCTAAAAAAAAACTACCAACTCAGTTTTCTCCGTGGAGAATTCGATACCTAGCTGAATAGCTTAAGTAGACAAATTGTCTAAGGTATCCTGTAAGGGCCCTTGCAGGTCGAACCCTTTGGGCCCTGTGACAGACACTACGCCGTCATCTGCAAGTTGTCTCAACGTGCAGTTTTCACTAAGACAATTATCAATTTCTCTGACGTAGAAATTATACAAAAGGGGGCTTAAACATGATCCCTGGGGGAGACCCATGTAGCTAAATCGTGAAGCTGTAGAGCTTCCATGAGAAAAGCTCATATGTTTCTCTGACAGCAAATTGTACAAAAAGTTATTAATTGATGGAGAAAGTCCACATGCGTGGAGTTTGTCTGAAAGGACTTCAATCGATACTGAATCAAAAACCATCTTGATATCCAACAAAACAGAAGCCATTTGCTCTTTTTTTTTAGCAAAAGCCAGCTGAGTTTCTATGGAAAGCAACGCGAGACAGTCATTCGTTCCCTTGCCCCTACGGAAACGTTCCCTTGCCCATGTACCCTGAGTATCTGAGAGTAGGTGGTTTGTCCAAGCGGAAAAGGATCATTTTCTCCAACAATTTTCGAATACACGATAACATCGCGATGGGTCGGTACAAGTTGTAATCTGACGCGGGTTTGCCTGGCTTTTCAATGGCTATAACTCTCACCCGCCTCCTATCATCCGGGACAATATTGAGCTCCAGGAACTGACCAAACAAGTTCAACATGCGCCTCTTAGTGACGTCTGGGAGGTTCTTCAACAAGTTGAACTTGATCCATCCAGCCCTCGGAGCCGAATTGCCACACGAAAGGAGCGCGATTGAGAGTTCCACCATTGAAAAGGCTGGCTCATCTCGTCCACCGAATTCGTCGTTTCGCGAGGAATCATCCGTGCCGGCATGGAATCAGGACACACTTTTCGCGCGAACTTGAGAATCCAACGATTCGAGTACTCCTCGCTCTCGTTGTTTGAAGACCGGTTACGCATTCTTCGCGCCGTACTCCAAAACGTATTCATCGACGTTTTGCGTGATAATCTGTCCACGAATTGCCGCCAGTATCCGCGTTTCTTGGCTTTAATGAGGCTCTTGAGTTCGCCTTCAAGAGCCGAGTACGCTTCGAAATGTACGGGTGTTCCACGGTTCCGGAAAAGCTTAAACGCGTCGGACTTTTTACGATAAACCCCAGTGCATTGCTGGTCCCACCAAGATAATGGCTAAAATGTACACAAACATCAGGATACAATTAGGTTCACGAATTTTCACTTTTAAACCACTGTGCAAGGGGAAGGAGGTTTCCTACGGTAAGACGTTCCTGGAACCGGCCGAGTTTGAGCTTGAAGCGCGCTGTCCAAGATCAGATTGGAGAAGAAGTTATATTCCTCCAATGGTGGAAGCCCTTCTACCGACGTTAGGGCATCTTCTATCACATTCTTGAACTTTGTCCAATCGATATTACGGATAAGATCGTACGCGATGTTAACGGGTTCCGACGGATTGAACCCACTGGCAACTGAAACTTTGATCGGCAAGTGATCGTTATCGTCTTGAATCACATTCCACGTGCAATCCAAAGATAATGAATTAGAGCAAAGTGTGAGGTCTAATCTACTTCCATTCGAGGGTAGGCCAGCCAAACGTGTTACTTCTCCATTGTTAAGAATTGTCATATTGAATTTCTCCACACGCTATTTCAAAACTACCTAAATTTGGGTACAATCCACCCAGATCGGTCAGAACTGAACCTACCCAAACATGGGTAAACTGTGTTGGGAGTGACAAGTTGACAAATGAACAACATTGTCATGTATCCGATCGACGTTGTTCATTTGTCAACTTGTCACTCCCAACACAGTTTACCCATTTTTGGGTAGGTTCAGTTTCTACCGATCTGGGTGGATACTACCCAAATTTGGGTAGTTTTGAAATAGCGTGCATACATTCCAACCAAAATCCCCATACAAACTTTAAACCAAACGCGCCAGCTCATGTTACACCAAAATGAGCTAAAATTTGCAGGATTGGTTTTGGCAACTAATGACACAAATCGGGGCGTTGGCCCGTAGAAAAAAAGTTGAGAATAGTGTCCTAAGTACGACCGCATTATTGACGTACGACTAAGAGATTGTTTTTAATATTTACAAAATTATTGATTTATAAATTTAATTTTTAAACCACCCAAAATTCAATTCCATATTCAACGTTATGAAAATAGGCGGCATTCAGTATCCTTAATTGAAGGTTAAATTTCAAAAATTCAAAATTGGTTAGGTAAGGATCCATCCAGGATAAAAGGTGTTCAAAATTAGGATCCAAGCACGTACAATCAACTTTCGGTAGCCGAATAAACTATGTGTTAGAGTAAACGAAGCAGCATTCCGCTAATTAAAATGTATTTCATCAAACAATACAAAAACGGGTTAAAACACTTATAAGTGCGTTTCACACCATATCGCATTTTGATATTGCAGAATTATGACAGATAAACAAAATCTCATTTGAGCTTATCTTTTATATGTTTTCAATTTAAAATCCATTAAATAGCTAACACTGTAATTCAATACATTGAAAGTCAATTTATTTGCATCATAGCAACATATTTTAAACACACAACAGAACTGAACTATCCTCGTTAATGTCGTACAATATTAATAACCAAAGCGTGAAAGTTTTATTTATCCATAGAATCAGATTTAATTGTTATTAGATTAAATGACGGTCCCAAGCAACAATAAGGGTTTTATGAGGGTTCGATTAAGACTTGTAGAATGCTTTAAAACCTCGATAAAGCTTGCCTTGTTACTAGGGGGTGTTTGAAAACGAAGTTTAGTGACAGTAATTTGGATTGCCCAGAAACATGGAGCTGCCGGAACCAGATTTATCTGCAGGGTTTAATTTCGTTTTCGACTCACTAATAAAGTGAATGTCGAGCTCGCTCTTAGCTCGTTCAACGACGAGCTGGGAAAACTGCAGGCTCACACGATTGGTCCACATACACGTGGCCACCGAGAGGAGAATGTTCCCAAGTAACCAAAAGTTCCGCATTCAACGATTAAAATCACTTCCAAGTTCCGTAAAGTTCAAATAAAGTTCCGACCGAACCGTCAAGTTCCATAAAGTTCAAATAAAGTTCCGACAGAACTTTCAAGCTCCATAAAGTTCGAATAAAGTTCCGACAGAACTTTCAAGTTCCATGTAGTTCAAATAAAGTTCCGACAGAACTTTCAAGTTCCATAAAGTTCAAATAATATTCTGACAAAACTTTCAAGCCACATGAAGCAATCCGCACAAGTCTTTATTAGTAACAAAATTTAATGTACGTAATTATGAAATGATCAGTGGCCCGAATAAATCATAATTCTTATATTTATGCTGTGCATCAACATTCTATCCAAACATAAAAAATAAATAAAAAGTAATTTCCTGGATTCGAACCCGTGTTTTCGGCATGCGATCTACGAACGCTAACCACTGCGCCACAAATGTGTTGGAATACGATGCGGGCAAACACCAATTTAAAATTCATCAAGGTGTTGTGCTTCGTATTCAAGTCAGTCAGCTGGACTGAAAACTCCAACAGTTTGGCGGGACAACAGCTCACTTTATTATATCTCAGATGACGCAGTGGTTCGTGCTGGAACTCTCACGCAGAAGGACTGGGTTTTAATTCTTCAAACAGCTCCACTTCTCTACTACTAATGCTGATAAATCAATACACATTAATACCTGCCTTTAGAAATAACTTTCATAAAAGTGCGAACTAAATATAGAATTGGTGTAGAGGACAAAAACCTTTTTTAATATTTTCTAAAAGTTCCGTTCAAGTTCCGCCAGAAGTTGCTTAGAATGCTCTTCAATTATGATACCGGAACTTTCAATTTCTTATAACGACTTAAAAATGAGGCTGCTTAGAATTCTATAGACTAACACCAACCAAGCTGCTTAAGCCACAAATAGCCTTTTATCAGAACTTTTGGTTACTTGGGTTGTTCTGCCGTACCTGGTATCAACCGAGGCCGATCGTAATACGGGGTACCCGCACTGGCCTACTGCCTACCGCAGTTTCATGGGGTTATGCGAGGACTCACTTTGGTAAAAATACCAATGGGTCCTATGATGTTGGGAAACTAAAGAAGGAATTACTAAGGGTTTGACTTTTGGACTTATGGATTTCTGACTTTATAACTGATTATTTAATAAGATCACTGACTATTTTGATAACTTTTCCACTAACACAATAGTTTCTTAATAACTTGTACAAATTAATGGTACTTTTGGTTTAACTTTGGTACTGTTCGATCCGTACTGCTTGATAGCCCAAGTGGAAAAGACCTGGAGACAGGCAGTCAACCTTTTCTTTGCTTAATTTCCCAAAATATTACCGATATATTTCTTCCGCATTTGCTTATCCCAAAATTCCTTCTAATGTCCCTTTCTTGATCCCAAACAGTTAGTATACTAATGAATGTAGTGTGGTTGTGTGTTACAGTATTATCTTTAGTGTTCGATCAAGAACTTTGCCGGCCACCGAAGGACTTACTTCGCTGCAATTAGCAGCCACCAAAAATGCACTAAGTCCGGTGTGCACAGAGACGAAATCACTGACCGAGGGCTTGGGTCGCCACAAGCCCTTTTTCGTCCAGGGATCACCACTTCAACTGCAGGCCATTTAAACTTGTCGACCTTCTTACTAAGGTCCAACTGAGATGATCGTAAAAAGGGCACTTTCTTTCTTCTTTTGGAAGTGTCTTCCGAAAGTTTCAGGAAGTTCCTTCAGACATTTTTTTATTCCTCTATTTAACGTCGGTCGCTGTTCCGCAATCTAGTGAAAATCACCAACGGACCTTGATTGCCATCCATTGACGGCAATCGAATGTGTAGGAAGGCAGCTTCCACACCTGCGTAGGATCGCACTCATTCAACACATATGGGCAGGGACCAACGGCTTTACTTCCCTTCCGAAGGAAGACGTGACCAGAGATTTTTATGCCTCAGAAAAATCCCACCGACTTCGGCTGTGATTTAACCCAAACCCATTGGGCTGAGAAAGCAGCCACGTTTACCACTACAACACAGGCATCGGATATCAAACCTTTCACTGTATAGAACCATGGCACTGTGCATGGGGTGTAGAACCACTATTCAATATCCAAACAACCCAACATGCTTTTCTTCAGCAAGAAATCCATCAACTATTGATTTGGTCTTAACTGATTCATGTCAACTTTGTAGCCAATTGGTTACACCAATTGGTTCTGACCAGTAACTTTTGAAATCTCCCAAGAGATAATGTCTAATCCTAATAGCTTCTTCTTCTTCTTCTTCTTCTTCTTATTCGCATTTTAAGCTTATTGCTTAGTGCATATTAGCTTATTGCGTGCTCTCAACTTAGTGTTTTAAATGCAGTTATTAACGAGGTTATTAATTGAGAGCTTTTGATGCCAATTACCAATGCATGAATTTGTATATTGTGTGGCAGGCACAATGATACGCTATACCCAGGAAAGTCGAGAAAATTTCCAACCCGAAAGATTCCCTCGACCGGACCGGGAATCGAACCCGCCGCCTTAGGCTAGGAGGCCCATGTCGATATTGTGCTTGTGGAAATTTTTAGCTCGCACAGAGGAAGCGTTCCAAGTGACGATAGTTACGCCATACTGAATGATAAACTTAACGAGCACTTGGATTTGTTCGGACTTATTGCGGCACTGACGAAAAGCGCTGGTCATGTCGACGAAAATCTTCATCAGCTCATCCGCAGAGAAGAGATCGGGATTGGCGTTTTGCGCTGGTAGTTGTCTCCAGAATCCAGGGGGATGGAGAGTTTTGTCCAGGTGAGGCACCAGACGTTTCTTGACGGGGGCCGGATTGCATCCGTGGATTTTCTTGACCGTGTTGCGTAGCACAAAGTGGCGGGAAGTCCTCCACCCTGAATGTCGGAGTGTTTTCTTTCTTCTGTCCTGGTTGGCTTCTTGTGGACGCCTGCTTTTGGATCCGCTTGAAATCCTCACGTTTGGGGCACTGTTTGTCGGACCCTTGATGAGCTCCACTACAGTTGGCGCATTTGCACGTTTCCGACTCGTCGACAACGCACTCGGAGGAGACATGATTTTGGGCGCATTTTCCACAGTGTGGCTTGATGTAACAGTTTCGGGTGCCGTGCCCGAAATTCAGGCAACGCTGACACTGGGTGACGTCGTGACGGCCGCCACGTTATGGCTCCCATTGAACAATGATGTAGATGGAGCGGATGGCCTTCAACGCATTGAGCGTCACCGTACCCTTCTGAAAATGCACCAGGAAAAGGTAATCCGGGTACGTTTTCACGTTTTCACGTTTTCGTCTCGCCTCATCATCCGATTGGGGCTAGCTTGTAACGGCCCTTGAGTTCTTCTTCGATCGACTTAGGGCTGAAGTTCGGTAAGCCCCTGATGACTACCTTGAAGGGCTTCTCACCGGGGATGTCATGTGTGAAGTATTCCGCCCTGGAATTCTTCAGGTACTTCACGGTTGCTTCATACTCCTCTTTGGTACGCAGCATCACCTTGGTGCTGATCCTGCTCAGTTTGCATTCAGCTGCAACGCCCAGCGATGTGAGATCCAATGAGCGTGCTGAGTGTCACTTTCATCACCACCAGTGGAGCACTCGGGACGGCAGAATTTTCATCATCGACGGTAACGTCGAAATCACCGATGTCGCTGACGTTCATCACGGTGTCGCGGCCACTCGCACCATCGGACTGGCCCTGATTCTTCTTCTTTTTCTTCGTTCGCTTCACCTCCGCTGGTGGGGTATTTCCAACATCGGTGTGAAGAGTAGCGTACCTATTTGTGATAGGTACGCACGAGCTATCTTCACCATTGTTCTCCACTTTCAGAGCTTGCTCCGGGAGCGCTGCCTTCCCATCACGCGATGCGACCGGCACTACGACGCAAACAAACGCGCAACTCGAACAAACGCGCAACTCGAACAACTCGACTGAGCGAGCCAAAACCGGACTGAACTGCTTGACTACTACTACACTACTCGAGTCTCAGATGGAACCATAAAAACGTACATCAACTGAGATCGATAATCCTAATAGCTCTGCTTTCAATTACCATAGAGCTGATTGGCAGCAATAACTATCATTTATGGAATATAAATTCGATCCAAATATTCCTTTACAAACCAAAGATGATATTAATAATGCTCTTGATTCTCTGACTTTAGTTGAAGCAAAATGTACCAAAATGTATCAAAAAGCGAGGTTGAATTCGATTCAATTATAATAGACGATGATCTTCAGCTCTTGATCCGTCTGAAAAATGTCCCTAGGAGGCAATATCAAAGAACACGTGATCCTGGCATGAAAGTTATCTGGTG
Organism: Ochlerotatus camptorhynchus; assembly: GCF_037179485.1. Classification (NCBI taxonomy): domain Eukaryota; kingdom Metazoa; phylum Arthropoda; class Insecta; order Diptera; family Culicidae; genus Ochlerotatus; species Ochlerotatus camptorhynchus. Next base: position 1,902,165 of record NW_027040495.1, on the reverse strand, counting down.
GGATTTGAAAAAAAAACAAATTAAAAAGCGATTCTCTGTCCTGAGGAACAAAACTTTTGAAAATAATGATTCGAGATTAGACCCGAGTTCCAAAACCTTTTGGAAGCTTACAAGCATTTTGAAAAAAACTTTAAAAGCCTATTCCAACGGTAAAATTTTGATCACAAATTGATGATTCCAGGTACAAAGTAAGAGCTATAACTAAAAAGTTTCATAATATGAAAGCTCTAGGTGAAAGTTAAAAAAAATATCTAGCATCTTATTAAAACGGCAACCATGATAAGGTTTTAAAGCCGAAAGAGAAAATCGATTGATCAATGTTACTTAGGACCTATCTCATTGTTCGGCTTGATTTGGTCTACCGTCGGTGCAACAATCGACTGAATCTTCGGAATCAAAATCGGTCGAACACACGGACGAAACTCGTCTTATTCGGGGAAAAATCGGTGGGATGTTCAATGGGGTACTACTTACCCGTAGTAATTGATGGAAAGGTCCTTTCCACATGTCATTTCCTCACATAGTCCGGGCCTTTGACGGGCTTCAGTAGGTTTGAAATGGATTTCAGTTTGGGGATCATAACAATCTCCAGGAAAGTCTGTAATATTGGAAGTTTATTACTTAAAAACTGTTTCAATACTAATCGGTGTATAACTTATAATTTCTTGTACCCTTATTTTCAGCGTTTAGTAAGATTGCCGTGTAACCTTGGCAACCCAGAATAACTCCGCAGCACAAAATGAAGCAAATTGATTTCATGTTACTCTAGGGGTGACTAATCGTACGTTTTGAATATTTTAATCAACGAGCTGTTCGAGAGGACGGTAAACTGATGACTGATTTAACTTTCCATATTTGATTACACGTGATGCTGTTAGTTCAGTTTTGAGTTCCGTTTTGTGCTGTGATAGGCATTCGACTTTTTTTTTAATATAGACCTGTATGTAGGTTAGGCATGTAGCAGAATATTCTTCCTTGTTTAATACGCTCATACTAACAGTTATACTTCTGCTATACATGTTTTCAATTAAGCACTTCTACAGTGCTTCTACAAACCATTCTATGTTCTTAATTGTATTGTATGATTTTGTGTATTTGTTGCAAGCAGAATGTTATCCTATGTCCATCTCGATTTTTTGTTTACAGTCCTGGAATCGAACCCACCACTTCCATATTTGATTGTTTGCCGGCTGTCGTTGCAAAATAAGGAATGATTATTCACTGCGTAAGCTTTATTTTTGTAAGGTTATCGATTCAGATGTATGAAATACTTACAAAGCTGATTGCCACTGTGGTGTTTTGTATAATGATGAGTAATTTGCTAGGGAAGAGCAGTGGGATCATTATTGAGTCTATGAGTTGTTCTACATATACCTAAGTGATTTATTTATTTATTTGTTTGTCGTCAATCAGTGTAGACCGTTTTACAATAGTTGCCTTAAGTGCAATTTTTTACAATCTTTGTCTACTACTACTAGCTGACGTTACTCGAGGAATTAAAATATTGCTTTAATTTGGTTTTTGTCATTGTAAAGTCAATGTTATCGCAGTCCCTCCAGGGTTGCTTCCACTCACTTGCTATAGATGAGTGATTTTCGGAGTTTTGAATTCGTTAGATGTTGTAATGGAGATTTGTGCTGTTGGATGCGGAAGGAGATTGGAGGGCGGATGTTTGACGCATAGAGCCTGTCAATTTCGCTTTCAGAGTGTCGCAGTCAGCGGTTTTATGATTCGTGAGCGCTCACGATTCGTAGAATCGTTGATTATGACTGCAAGTGGATTTGACGGGTTTTGTGTGTCGGACGCTTGCTTTTTGGCCTCTTCTTGTGTCTAACATGTGCAGAGTATCATTACAACGTCTAATGGTTTTGAGATTCCTGGTGGCGTGAAATATATTTGTGAGAATATCTTTTTGAGATTTTAGCAGTCACGTTTTGTTTGTAGTTTATATTTTATTTATTTCGTGTAATTATCGTAAATAATAGCTATTCAATAATAGATAGTTCATCCATATATTCGTACTTTGACGCGAAGCGCTGTGGATTATAAGATGCTCGATGACCCTCGAGGGATCGATTTTGTTTACTGAGCAGAAAATCATGGATTTAACCCCAAGCTCTTCCACAGCACAATAAATCGCCACCATCATTTGTATATTTGATATTGAACATTAACCTCGGAAACTATTTGCATATCAAGCGAAAACGTAGTCCTGTATTGTCGCGAAGCGTTATGGTTCTGAGATGCTCGATGACCCTGGGTTGATCGTTTTTGCTTACTGAGCAGAAAATCATGGGTTTAATTCCAAGCTCTCCGTCATGACTCTTAAAATTCATTATCACTAAACAAAATTAATATGTTCCTTCGATAGCCTGCTATCGAGAGATTAAATAAACAACAAATAAACAATAATTACTTTTGGTTGCATCGCCAACTTGAGGTGAATCCTAACCGAATACCCTACCCAACCCTCCAACTTCGTAGCACTTATGAGGGTGTCGCTAAGTCGGTGGCCTCTCGTTAAGTAAGTACTACATCAACATTTCCTTCCCTATCCCTAGTTATGGTAAAGATGGGCGTGGCCGGGAATAGCGACAGTCATGCTTCTGTTACTCTTGTTTAGATTGGAACCAATGTTTACTCCTCAGCATTATTCCTGAAAGTAGTCTAACTGAGAATTTCAGAAGAGACGTGAGTGTCGCTAGTATCCAATCTACGAAGTATATCATAACAACGCTAACGCTAAAGTCAATGTTATCGCAGTGCTTATTGTATGTATCCATAATTTGGTTCATGGGTCCAAATTTGGCATAATTCGCACGAAGGTGGTTTGTAGCAAATATATGTCTGGCTTACTTTTTCGAAGGGACGTATCAGGTTCTGTAAACAATGCATTCGATCGTCAATTTGGCGTAACTGGTAGCTCGCTCACGCATCCTAACACTGCCATCAGATAGGGGAAATTTTAGTATGCGTGAGCGAGCTATCAGTTACTCCAAATCAAAAACCGACGATAAAATGTATTGTTTACAAAAGCTGATACGTCCCTTCGAAAAAGTTATCGAGATTTCTATTTCGTAAATGCCTAGATGGTCTGGGTTATTCCGAGAGTCGAAGTGACTTTTGTTACTAGTGAAGCGAGCAAAGTCATGTCGTGGTGATGTGACTCTCCATTTGATTTGCACAGAGAGTCACGTCACCACGACGTGACTTTTCTCACTTCACTAGTGACAAAAGTCACTTCGACTCTCGGAATAACCCCCCCTTTCTTCTTTCTCTGGTCGTTGTTGTCCTAGGACGCACCTTCCACCACTACACCAGCATACGTACTACTGTTGCTTTGTTTTGCTGCTATCCTTCGTCCTGGTGTTGCTTCTCTGGTTCCTTCCGAGTCTTTTGTTTGGGGCAGGAAATCATCTGGTGACCGTTCGTCTTGTAAAGGGAGAATTTGACAGTGGGGGTTATTCCGAGAGTCGAAGTGACATTTGTCACTAGTGAAGTGAGAAAAGTCACGTCGTGGTGCCGTGACTCTCTGTGCAAATCAAATGGAGAGTCACGTCACCACGACGTGACTTTTCTCACTTCACTAGTGACAAAAGTCACTTCGACTCTCGGAATAACCATCAGTGAGCATGCATAAGGGCGTATACGCATTGATCGATTCTCTTCATCGATTTTCTCTTTGCATTGCTACAGCTAAGCGAAACAATTCTCCAGAATTTTTTCAATGCAGAGTTGTTACAGGTTGTATTGGCTTTTCAGCAACAGCAAACGCACCGAGAAACGTTAAATCTAGCGAGTTATTAACAAAAGAGAAAATCGATGAAGAGAATCGATCATCGCGTTTACGCCTTTATGCATGCTTACTGTCGAATTTATCCTTATTACTGTCATAACATATATTTCTCTTCCGATTGAGAAAATGTAGTGAGCAGGGGATTTATTTTTTCACATCCATTAATACATCACGCACTCCTGTGTAAATGTCGAAGCACAGGTCAGTTGGAATCTTCTCCCGGGTGACATGTTTTACTTTCTCATATTTCCCCAGCAATAACGCTAACTCATGGTCCGGAGCTTTGTGGTAAGTCATACATACGCATATATTGGATGTATTACGCAGCATGCGACATGCGTATCGCTGCTGTTTTTCCATTCGCATAATCGAATATTAAATCTTCTGTCAAGCCATGAAACATCGATTCTTCGAATTTGAACTTAATGAAAAGTCCTTTTGGGATGGTCCATTAATTATGTCACGTAAATTTGGCCCATTTTAAACCTCCCCCCCCCTCCCCGCTTTGTCACATTTTTTGTATGAACCTTAATTTTTTTTGTATGGCTCGTCATAGTTTTCAAAACCCCCCCTCCCCCTAAATGTGTGACATAATTAATTGACGACCCCTTTTCTCCGCCGAGAAGAAGCTTTCATTTGAGCCGGAACGTCGAGTGATTTCGTGAAATTCACAATCTCGCCGACGTTTGGCTTAGCATCCTTACACACATAACACATAACACTCGCAAGTTGTTCATCTAACAAGCATTTAACGGACAATTTAAAAGTATCTTAGTTGGTAGTACCGCCACCTGTGGCGCGTATAGTCAATGCCCTTGCGTTTGACATTTACACACGACTGCCATCTGTTCAGTGTGAACGGCACCGGTGTTGTAGTGGTAAGCGTGATTACCTCTCACCCCAGCAGGCCTGGGTTCAATCCCAGTCGGCGCCGCCGGGATGTTCTGAGGCATAACATCTCTGATCACGCCTTCCTTCGGATGGGAAGTAAAGCCGTTGGTCCCCGGTTCATGAGTTGATGGCTCGATAGGTAGGGTCCAGGTGTGGGAGCTGCCCACCTGGCACGTCGGTAGCATTGGTGCTCAGCACGGAAAACAAGATCGACGGAAAAAACAAACCAAAGGAAACAAAAATCTGTTCAGCGTAGTGCCCACCACAGTATACTCAACAGATGGCAGTAATGTTTTTTTTTTTTTTTATATTTACTTTATTTGTACAGGCTCAATCGAATAAACTTTACAGAGCCGAGTTATCCTTTGCGTTATACATTATTGCTGTCTTATATTTAAAGTTAAAGGAACTGGACCGAGTACTCGCGGTTGTCTCGAGGTTAGTGGAGATTTACAATTTTTTGGATGGGAAAAGGGAAGAAGGAGGTTTGAAATGTGGTTTACGATACAACTATTTACTTAATCCTAAAGCATGAAATTATTTCTATTCATCTTGAAAACAAACATTGAAGAAAAAAAACCCCACACGTACAACATACAAACTAAACACACGGTTAATCAAACTTACAATCTAAGGTTAATATCCTTAAAGTAAACATATATGAGTTTCATAAACTCCAGATCGCGTCTAGCCAAAATATCCCGAACTGGAACATTAGGTTGTCTACCTCGAGCCCGAAGGGAATCATAAAAATGTGATCTGACTCCACGATACTCCGCACAAGACCAAAGGATGTGATCAGCGTCCTGGTAACCTTGTCCACATTCACAGAGATTGCTGTCTCCCAACCCCACACGGAACAAGTGAGCGTTTAGACAATAGTGATTGGACATGAGACGAGACATCACGCGTATGAAGTCTCGACTCAAGTCCAACCCTTTGAACCATGCAAACTTCGACACCTTAGGGATAATTGAATGTAGCCATCGTCCCAAGCTTCCTTCACTCCATTGATGTTGCCAGCTAACGAGCGACTGCTGACGATAAATAGAGACAAATTCACTATAGGCGATCTGTCGATCATAAATGTCGCCTTCCATAGCGCCCACCTTCGCAAGTGAATCCGCCTTCTCATTGCCCAAAATTGAGCAATGCGAAGGGACCCACGCGAAGGTGATGATGAAAGAGCGCACGGATAAAGCATTAAGCAGTTCTCGTATTTTCAAGAGAAAATACGAGAAGTGCTTTACCGGCCTAATGGAATGGATAGCCTCGACAGAACTGAGACTATCCGTAAAAATAAAGTAGTGGTGTGGAAGAAGTGAGGCAATAGTTTCCAAAGTGTAGTGAATTGCTGCCAGTTCAGCCACATACACAGAACAAGGAGCTTCAAGTTTTCGAGAGGCGCTATGAAATTCATTAAATACACCAAAACCAGCGGACTCCTCTATAAGAGATCCATCTGTGAAAAACGTTCTTGCAGAATCAACATGGCCAAACTTTGCAGCGTATAATGACGGAGCAATCATAGGACGATGATGCTCTGGAATTCCGTGGATTTCCTGCGTCATAGATAAATCAAAATTCACTGAATTGCCGAAATCGGAGAAGACTACACGATTGGGAATATTTCTTGAAGGGCTGACATCCTGTGTTAAATAAAGGTCGTACAAAGTCATAAAACATGTTTGAGGATTTAGCTCCAGAAGCTTCTCAAAGTTTTCGATCACCAGTGGGTTCATTACTTCGCAACGGGTGAGGAGCCTCAGAGATAACTCTGAAAAACGGACGGATAGTGGCAACATGCCCGCCAGCACTTCGAGACTCATAGTATGAGTCGAGTGCATGCATCCTAACGCGATACGAAGACAACGATACTGGATCCGTTCCAGCTTGATGATGTGGGTTTTAGCTGCCGACTGGAAACAAAAACTACCATATTCTAGAACCGATAAAATCGTTGTCCGGTACAACGTCAGAAGATCTTGTGGATGGGCTCCCCACCACGTTCCGGTAATTGATCGAAGGAAATTGATCCTTGGTTGGCATTTTCGTCTCAGATACTCAATGTGGGATCTCCAGGTGCATTTGGAATCGAACCAGACCCCAAGATATTTGAAAGACATGGAATGAGTGATCGGTTTACCCAAAAGTTGAAGCTTCGGTTGTGCTGGGCTATGCTTCCTAGAAAAAACGACCAACTCAGTTTTCTCCGTGGAGAATTCGATACCCAGCTGAATAGCCCAAGTAGACAAATTGTCCAAGGTATCCTGTAAGGGTCCTTGCAGGTCAACCTCTTTTGGCCCTGTGATAGACACTACGCCGTCATCTGCAAGTTGTCTCAACGTGCAATTGTCATTAAGACAATTGTCAATTTCTCTAACGTAGAAATTGTACAAAAGGGGGCTTAAACATGAGCCTTGGGGGAGACCCATGTAGCTAAATCGAAAAGCTGTAGAGTTTCCATGAGAAAAGCTCATATGTTTTTCTGACAGCAAATTGTACAAAAAATTATTCATTAATGGAGACAATCCACAAGCGTGGAGTTTCTCTGAAAGAACTTCAACGGATACTGAATCAAAAGCCCCCTTGATATCCAAGAACACAGAAGCCATTTGCTCTTTCTTAGCTAAAGCTAACTGAATTTCCGAGGAAAGCAACGCGAGACAGTCGTTCGTTCCCTTACCCCTACGGAAACCAAATTGAGTATCTGAAAGAAGATGGTTCGTCTCAACCCATTTGGCGAGGCGAAAAAGGATCATTTTCTCCATCAATTTCCGAATACACGACAGCATCGCGATGGGCCGATACGAATTGTGATCCGACGCGGGTTTATCAGGCTTTTTAATGGCTATCACCCTTACTCGTCTCCAATCGTCGGGAACAATATTGAGCTCCAAGAACTGATTGTACAAGTTCAACATGCGCCTCTTAGCAACGTCTGGGAGGTTTTTCAGCAAGTTGAACTTGATTCTATCAGATCCCGGGGCAGAATTGCCACACGAAAGGAGAGCGAGTGAAAGTTCCACCATTGAAAAAGGCTGACTGATTTCGTCTACCGAATTCGTGGTTTCGCGAGGAATCAACTGCGACGGCACGGAATCCGGACACACTTTTCGCGCGAATTTAAGAATCCATTGATCCGAGTATTCCTCGCTTTCGTTGTTAGTGGACCGGTTACGCATTCTTCGCGCCGTACTCCAAAGCGTATTCATAGACGTTTCGCGCAACAATCCGTCTACAAACTGCCGCCAGTAACCCCGTTTTTTTGCCTTGATGAGGCTCTTGAGTTCGCGTTCAAGAGATGTGTATGTGTCGAAATGCTCGCGTGTTCCGCGTTTCCGAAAAAGTTTAAACGCGTCGGACTTTTTACGGTAAACCTCCGTGCATTGTTGATCCCACCAGAGCGATGGTGTTTTCTTACGAATAGACGATCGCGGCACCGGTCGTGTTTGAGCTTGAAGTGCGCTGTCGACGATGAGATTAGAGAGGAAATTATATTCCTCCAACGGCGGAAGCTCTTCCACTGACGATACTGTATCGCCTATCGCGGATTGGAACTTAGTCCAATCGATGTTACGGGTTAAATCATACGCGACGTTAACGGATTCTGGCGAGTTGAACCCACTGGCAATCGAAATTTTGATCGGCAGATGATCACTACCGTGCGGATCCTGGATTACATGCCAAGTGCAATCCAACGATAGTGAATTAGAGCAAAAGGTGAGGTCTAATCTGCTACCATTCGAGGATGGACCAGCCAAACGTGTTACTTCTCCATTGTTAAGTATTGTCATGTTGAAGTTGTCGCAGAGATCATAAATCAAAGTAGAACGGTTATCATCGTACAGCTCCCCCCAGCCTGTACCGTGGGAGTTAAAATCTCCCATGATCAACCATGGAGCGGGAAGTACCGCACATATGTCGAAAAGTTGTTTGCGATTAACAGAGACTCTAGGAGCAATATATAAAGAAGCAATACAAAGGCTCTTACCTTTAATGGTAGCCTGACATGCGACAACTTCAATACCGGGGAATTCGGGAAGATTCACTCTATAGAAGGAATGGCACTTTTTGATCCCCAAAAGTACCCCTCCTCCACGATCCAATCGAATAATGTTAAAATCATAAAAAGGGAGATCAATTTCTGAAGAGAGCCATGTTTCACAGAGGGCAAATGCATCGCAATTATTGTTATGGACTAAATACTTGAACGAATCTAATTTCGGAATAAGACTTCGACAATTCCACTGTAGAACAGTGATCAAATCCCCGACCTCGTTTGGAAAATTATCCATCGAAGGAGATGATAGCTGCAAGAAGGGGCCATTTTGAAGTCAATTGCTTCAAGAAGGATTTCACAGTGGGAAGTAATGTGAGGACAATGCTTTTCAGAGGATCAGAAATGTTGAGGTATTTGAGAATACCGTCCACAATGTCATCAAATGAGAACAGCCCAGATGAAGAAGGGGTTTCTGTTCTTAAAATTGGGGCATCAGGGGTTTTGGATGTCCCCGGAAGTGGTGGAAAATCCTGGGTATAGTCAGTTCTGCGGAATCCAGGAGGAGTAGAAGTCTCCTTTTTTCCACCACTCCTTGATTTAGGCAAGCTGATTTGGGGTTCTTTATTTGCAACAATCCGCGAACGGATGCGCTTTCGTTTCCGTGCAGAACCTTCCGGAAAACTGAAAGAAGTTCCCTCCTCAGCCAAGTCAGAGTCAGTCTCGTCATCTGACAAAAGAGAAAAGGGATTTTTGTCATTGGTCGATGGCGTGGCTGTCTTAAGCATTTCTGCAAAAGACCGTCTGGAACGTTCCTTAAGGGAGCGTTTCATTTTGTCCCCGAGCTGTTTGTACGCCGGGCACGACGAGAGAGCATGAGGAGGAGTTCCGTTGCAGTACACGCATTTTGGTGCAGTAGCTGCGCAGGCGCCATCCTCATGCTTCTCCCCGCATGTGGAGCAGCGTGCCTTGTTGCCGCAGTGGGAGGCCGTATGTCCCAACCGCTTACAATTCTGGCAGTTCATGACCCGAGGTACAAACAACCGCACAGGAAGACGAAGTTTTCCCAGCTCGATGTATTTAGGAAGGGCAGATCCAGAAAAGGTCACCCGAAACGAGTCTGTGGGGGTAAAACTCTTTTTACCCTCGCTGAGCGATACTAGTTTCATTCTATGAACGGCCAGTATCTTTACCGGAGGAAGCAAGGGGTTCTTAAATCGGCCAACCGCTTGCTTCTCCAGTATCTCGGGGTTCAGGCTCGCCTCAGTGACCACGCCTTCGATCTCCACATCAGAGGCTGGAATGTACACCCTATATTCCAGTGTGAAAAACTGGGAAGCAGCAATTTCATTGGCCTGTTTCAGGTTAGCGACGGTCACACGAAGTTTGTTGTGCCTAACCTTCGTTATTTCGGTCACGGCAGAGAATCGCTTTGTCAGATCATCAGATATCTGAACAACATTCAAGGGTTTGTTTTTGGGCTGAAAATAGACAACCCATGGGCCAGTCGAGTCATTCGGGTAGGCCCGCAATCTGGAGCTTTTCTCAGCCTGCCCATTGTCAGACTGAGACGACGAACCAGGGATGACATCATCATTTTTCTTAGATGAATGGTCATTCATGTCGTCTTCTGACAAAACATCCATTTTGTTCAACTAGTGGGAGCGCAAAACGCTCTCCCACTGAACGCACAGACACAATACACAGAAAACACTACAAACGCAGAAATACAAAATGAAAATTTAACTAATGGGGGAGGAAAAGAAACAAAAAAAAACAAAAACTTATCTGATAATTCTATACTACTACCACCGAGCGTTATATGTGTAGGCGTTTACGCAGATGGCTGGAAGAGATGCGCTGCGTGGATGACCTTCGTTGTGGTGCACTTGATCGAGGCTCGGTACTCAGCGCACACAGGCGCACGATGATTGATGAACGATGTAGATGTAGAAACGGGTGCTCACACTCGATGATGATGATATGTGAGCGGGTATGCGTGACCACGCAACGATGATGCCCAAATTGGTTTGCGAATTTTCAATAGCACGGATTAATCTTTCCGAAAATGACACTTTCTACTAAAAAAAAACTCACTTTTCGATCAATTTACCGGGAACTATGCCAGGAGTCACTTAGTGAGAAAAAAAAAACTGATAATTTATATCAAGCGAATACCGAGAAAACTTCCAAAACAACGGAGCGCGAAACAAGTCGACCGTACTTCTTGCTAGGACGCAGTGAGTCAAGGCAGTAATGTTTTAGTGACGATGTTTTGCAGTGAGACATATTCAATGTGTTATGTCTGTTTGTCTGTGATCCTTAGTTGAAGCTGAACTTGATGTTATTCTTTATTTCACAAATATCGCTTCTAAAGGCAGCGACAAAAGTGACCAAGCTGCTAACAGTGAACAACTGCTGCTGCCGACAGCTGAGAGACAACTGATTAGTTTACCTTTTTAAGACTCAATTTAAATTTTCTGTTGCCAATTTTCAATAATTTGCTTTTCATGTGGTTTTGCTGGTGAAAATATTTTATACTATTGCTGCTTTTTAATTTTCAATTGCTACTTTCCTACTACATCTTATTGAAAATTTCGAATTACAATATGAGAGTTTTTCCTTCATTTAGTGAGCGTTAATTAGGCTGCCATCTTCTCAAATGTTCCCAGAAAAATAATATTAATGTTTTAGTTATTTTTTTATTCTTGTTTCACACTCATACATTTCAACTGAGGTTAGTAATTGAAATTTGAATTAGTCGGAATAATTGTAGTATAAGGCATCCCTGGAGTTTTTTTTATCGCCTATCCAGAACCCAATTAGCAAAACTGATGTTAATTAAGGTTGGTATCCTATTTTCTAGTTCAAAGGCCCGATATTTTTTTTACCATGCATGACCGATACACTGTACTCATTATCTAGAATTTCAAAACAATACCAAAAACTCCCTGTACACAACCGGTGCACAGATCACCATACCATGGTTCATAATCCTCGCATATCCAAGCTGACATATCATGCCATCTATTTTCTGGTTGTGCTCCGTCTGCCAATTTTAGCAATTAGGGATAACGAGCTCATCGGAAAGCTAATCTATTGATTTGTTGGTTCCTTCATCTCGCCAGCGCAGAGTGATAAGGAGGCGAGCTCTACTTTTGAAGTGGACTCCTAAAACGATACAGTTTACCATGGCGCATACGGTGATTCAAATTAGAGAACCACAGGGAGGCGTGCCGGATCCATTTTCGACCAACGAACGGAGACGAGCACGGGATGTGAAGATTGTGTGGGTAAGTTGGCGGTAAGGGTAATCAGGAAATTAAACTTTGGATAATGGCATCGGGTCGGAGCATATTCTAGTAGGTTGACACTGGCAGGGAACATCAAACAGAAACCACAAGTAGGTACATGTGTAGCATTTGGCTCGGTTCGTTTAGGGTGTCTAGATTTTGGTAATCGAAATTGCTCTTTTTTTCAAGGGATTTGATTGCACATATGTGCGAATTGTTTGGTAAGCAAATTGATACAATTTTATTTACCTTTGTTTTGCAAATAAAAACTATAACGATCGATCAATACTAAATTGATATAGATATTCCTACTATGATGATATGATGTCGAGGCATATTAATTATTTACTGCCATAGGACTCAATTGGATTTCATTCCAATCGGTCATTTATTTCAGAGACCTGTTACCAAATTTTATAACATTATTATCTAAATTATTATCCAGAACGGTGGGCTTCTCTGGAGCAATGGCATCTACGCCAGCGCAAAGAAAGGGTCGAGCACATTAGCGTACACAGAGGGGGAAATGTTTGGAAAATGCCCAACCTTTTTATATGCAAGGTTTTTAATTTAACTTTAATTGCCTCCTTATGATGCTGTTCACATATATATAAATTTGAGTGAAGATTGTTTGTCACTCCTTGTACCACCTCGATTGATCTTCAATTGCTATCTCATTCATTATTCATCATGTATATTTTATTTTTAACTTTTTTATATGTTCCAAATTCAAATCAATTGACATTCATGTTTTAACCTAGGTGCTCCACCAACGAACCATTTGAGTTGATTAACAGCTGAATAAACAATTTTTAGCTAAAAAAGCTTAGTTTTGCCTGAATAAGCTTTTATTAAACATTCAATGTCTGTTGGGCAGTTTCAAAAGTAACTAACCAACCTTATTCGTTATTTTTTTTTTCAAAAATTTTTTTTTTTTAAATCATAACTTTTGAACCATCACTATGTTGTGAAGAAAAGCCTAAACTTTCAAAGAAAATATGAAAACGTGTTAAGCCCATTGCATTGTCTACAAAACATGAAAACCATAAAAAAAACAAATACAATCAAAGTTCTTCTATACAAAATCCCAATTCTTAAAACTTTTTATATTTTTTTCTGAATAGTATTTTTAATACCCTTTTATTTGATATTTTGATCATTCAAATCGGCCCAGTGGTTCAAAAGTTATGATTTAAAAAAAAATTTAATTTTTGGAAAGAATAGAGAAAAATCAATTTTTTTGGACCACCCTAACATGGAAATGGTCACCCTAATGAGAAAATAAAAAATGTGGTTCATGGGGTTGTAATTATTTATTTATTTATTGCACACCTTCTTCGACTTCGTCGTACAGACCGATTACTTAAAACTAAAACTTGTTTAATCTAAACCTCTTATTCTATTAAAAAAACACATGGACATAGTAAAATTAAATTCGTTACAAACATCATTATAGGAACGCAAACAGGAATTAAAACAGTTATTGGGTGCGAATCAAAAAATATGTGTGGTGAAATAGTGTTAGGTTTTGAACGCTTGTCACTTTGTCATTTATAGATGAAAATTAAATCCAAATACAACAATCGATAGGATATTACATTACGAATCTGCTGAAATAAATATTTTTTTTTTCGAAATATATTTCTCCACAAAAACATTTGAAGAATGTACAAATGATAATTGTATCTCTGTTATCATGAAATAAACGAGTTTTCCTCACCCAGTCGTCATAATCGAGTACCATTTGGTTGTACATCGTTCTGCTTGAACCTGAAAAGATATTAAACAGCACTGTTTATTACCGTTTCGGACGGCGTGGAACTTGGTCCTGCAGCAAGCAGGAGCAATTCAGCGGATTAATGTGGATCATGGCGTGACCACTTACCACAATGAGGAAATGAGGAACTTGGAAAAGTTAAACATGCAAACCCCCCCCCCCCCTCCCCTGCCTTAAACGACAACCCGAAAAAACGTGGACTTATCACTTTATTCCGGGAAATAAATTATAAGCAAACTACAATTATATGTAAAAGCAAAAGTTAAATTCCGTTAATTTTTTACCCGCCTACCATAGAGCCAAAACTTTCAAATTTGAGAAAAATTTTGCTTAAAAAAGGCATACATTCTATTCTGTTGGTGAATTACCAACAACTGACTTTAAAACATATCTGGTACCTCTATATATGCAATTAGGTTAACATCCGAAGTCCAGCCTTTTTTACATATTCTGCACAAAAGATACTTTCTGTCCCGCACCATTCATAAAAAACGGTGGGAAATCCTATCAGGTGCGGTTGAACATCGTTCTGCTTGAACCTGAAGAAGATATAAAACAGCGCTGCTGTCGTGCTTTTCCTCATTACCGCTTCGTAAGGCGTGGCACTTGGTCCTGTAACAATCAGGATCAAGTCAGCGGCTAAAGGTGGATGGTGTGATCACCTTTCACAATTGGGAATGAGCCTTGGGTCCCGTTTCACTAAACCGAAACGCGGAAAAGTTATATGTGTCAAACCGGTTCATGAGTTGATGGGTCGATAGGTAGGGTCCTGGTTAGGGAGCTGCTTCCCTAGCGTCGGTAGCATCGGTGCTCAGCACGGAAAACAAATCAAGGAAAAAAAGTGAACCATAACCGAAACATTGAAATACTTGAAAATTTAAGATAAAGTATAATAGTCAAAACTGCATGACATAGGGGAAATGACGGCTTCGGCATGCCAGACTATTTTGGGCACCCAAATTGAAATACTATTTTCACTGGATTTTCTTCCGAAAACACTTCGCTGAATGCATGCAAACGATTCTTTATGCTTTCAGCTTCAATTTGACTATATTTTTACCACTGAGAAAAAGCAATCTAGCAAGGTTTTCTTGAAATGAAACACACGCACTAAAAATTGTAGCTGATTTCAAGTTGCCGATAATAGAACAGCAGATTTACATGCAGTTCAAATGGAACGGTTGCTGAAGAAAAACTGGTTGCCGACAATACTCGCTCTCACTAGAGAAGATTGGAGCTTTGTAAAAGCGTTTCAAAACAGTTTTTGACAATTCTTTCGACTGAAATTGTTAGAGCAGCTGGCAGCAAAAGATTGTAAACAAACCAATACTGCATATGTGTGCGTTCCTTAGAGAAAAAGGCTATAGAAAGAAGGTCGCTGCTTAGGTTGCCGAGAATACGTAAATTCCCCTACATCAATTTTGCGTGGTTCTACGTCATACTGCGGTCGTGTATAGGACACAACCCTTTAATTTTTTAAAAAGAAGTTATACTTGATGGAAGCCGTGATTCGAAAATTAATTTTGGACACCCACTTGCAAAACCCGACGTTGTCAGGTTCAAAATCGCGAAGTTGTAGAAATTGGCTCAATCGACCGTGTGCAGTGTTCTCAAATGTTTCCGAAAAGTTCGTAAATCTTCCAAGAGCTCCATTGAAAAGCCAAGAAGTCTGCAGAGCTTCCAAAAATACCGTAGAACTTCCGAGCAGATTGTTGAACTTTTGAGAAGTTCGTTAAACTTTTAAGAAGTTCGTTGAATTTTTGAGAAGTTTTTTTGTACTTTTGAGAAGATCGTAGAACTACCGAAAGTCAGTTGAATATCTGAAAGGACCTTAGATCTTCCGAGAAGTTCGTAGAAAATCCGAGAAGCTCATATAACTTTTGAGAAGTTCGGTGAAATTCCGAGAAGTCCATAGAAATTCCTAGAGGTCCATTATTATTAAAAATCTAACACTGCTTCTTGGCTTTAAATTGAAACGCCATTAGATTTTCTTCGTCCTTCAGATACTGGTAGAAAAAGTGGATTCGCTAGGAGCACTTCTTTTGATTTGAGAACAATGAGTGTAAATATTCATACAATGCGCTGTAATAGGCTTCATGTTGTGGCGTATTATTGTTTTGTGCATGGTGAAATCATTGAATTTCAAATCAAAATTTGGGAAGATAAAGTGTTTATTGTGTTGTACCTTTTGACTATAGTTTTAAGATGTTTTGTACTGTATACGTGATAATGTTGGCACCATCGTACAAATAAGGTTCCCGTTTCACCTGTGCATACAATGCCTTGGTTTTCTTTGCATGCACGTAACCTATAGCTCATACCGTAGTAGGCTGTGTATAAAAGAAAATGCTTTACTTAGTTTGACAGTTGCACCATGACGAAGTGGCAGCATTTTCGTGATTTGTCCCACGCGCAAATGTCGCAAAAAGACATTTCAATCGCCGTGGGAATGTCCTGGTGGACTGTCAAAAGGGTTTTAGACCGAGAAAAGAAACGACAACTATCAGCGAAGGTGGTCACAGGTCGTCCGAGGTCAGCTCGGGTTCCGAGGGTTATCGCTGCTATCAAAAGGAAGATTCGGTGAATCCAGTGCGTTCAATAAGGAAAATGGCAAATGAACGTGGGATCATTGACTTTACGGCACGGAATATTGCGGGGCGAAGCCGAGGGCACGAAAAAAAAATCATATGATTACCAACCACATCCGGGAGCTACGAGTCGAATGATGCAAGAAAAACTTGAACTTCTTTATGCGAAAAAATCCGGTAATCCTGTTCACCGACGAGAATATGTTTACCGTCGATCCCGTATCAAATTCCAGAACCGACCGGTATATTAGTTCTCTTCCGGTAAAAGCATCAACACCACCCGAGTACAGCAAGCCTCAGAAAAACATTGACCCGTACGTGGAGAGAGTAAGTAAGTAAAGGGTTGTGTCCTAGACACGACCGCAGTATGACGTAGAACCACACAAAATTGTTGTTTTTCATGCATTTTTGACTATTATACTTTATCTTAAAATTTTCAAGTATTTCAATGTTTCGGTTATGGTTGATTCAAAACAATTTACACATTTTCTTTACAAATATCCATGTGAAATTCCACATGATTTTCATTTGACCACACATAAACAGAATCCACTCAGAAGTACACATGAAATTTACACGCAAATGAATAGTATGTGTGGTCACTAGACTGATGCAAAATTTGAAATTTTCGCTCCACAGTGCTCAAACGGTGCCAAATCGGGTCCTGATTAGCCTCCAAAAGAGAAAACTCATTTTATAAGAAACTGACTTGGCACAAACCATTTGAAGTTTACATGGAAATTACTATGGGAAAACAAAACTTTTTGTTCATTGTCTTCTTGCCTTTTTACACATTGTACTGCTATTCTTATGGGAATTTTTATCAGCTACAACTTTGCAGAAGATCATTTTTCATCCAAACGTCAAATTAAATAGTTATTAATTTTTTAAGAGATTGATAATCTTATGGCAAGATTAAGCAACTGTATTGTGGGCAACACTGTATTCTGCAGTGTGACATAGTAGCCATGATTTTTGTCCTCTATTCTACGCGCCATAAACACCAATGTTGCCTGCTGAACAGTTGATTGAGCATAATCATAAGACATCAGGGACTTGAATCATTAATAATTTTTGTTCCTTACGTTTGATCGAAAAGTGGTTTTCAACAAGTTCAGCTATCATTTTCTAAAGTAGAGTGAACTGGTGAATTTTGAGATAGATATAAACTGAAATTATGGTTTCTCCATAGTAATTCCCATATAAACTTCAAATGGTTTGTGCCAAGTCAGTTTCTCACTAAATGAGTTCAAATTTTGGGGGCTTATCAGGGCCCAATTTGGAACCATTTGAGCACTGTGGAGCGAAAATTTCAAATTTTGCATCAGTCTAGTGGTCACGCATGGTTTTTAAATGTACATATTTTAAGTAGGGGAATTTACGTATTCTCGGCAACCTAAGCAGCGACCTTCTTTCTATAGCCTTTTTCTCTGAGGAACGCACACATATGCAGTATTGGTTTGTTTACAATCTTTTGCTGCCAGCTGCTCTAACAATTTCAGTCGAAAGAATTGTCAAAAACTGTTTTGAAACGCTTTTAAAAAGCTCCAATCTTCTCTAGTGAGAGCGAGTATTGTCGGCAACCAGTTTTTCTTCGGCAACCGTTCCATTTGAACTGCATGTAAATCTGCTGTTCTATTATCGGCAACTCGAAATCAGCTACAATTTGTAGTGTGTGTGTTTCATTTCAAGAAAACCTTGCTAGATTGCTTTTTCCCAGTGGTAAAAATATAGTCAAATTGAAGCTGAAAGCATAAAGAATCGTTTGCATGCATTCAGCGAAGTGTTTTCGTAAGAAAATCCAGTGAAAATAGTGTTTCAATTTGGGTTGCCGAAAATAGTCTTGCAAGCCGAAGGCGTCATTTCCCCTATGTGGCTGACACATAGATATTGTTTTGTTAGGAGCGGTATTTGAGGGGTGGGGGGGGGGGGGGTTAGGAAAGGTTGTTGAGGGGTGGGGAGGGGGTTGGTTAGGAAAGGTTGTTGATGAGTGGGGGAGGGGTTAGGAAAGGTTGTTGATGAGTGGTGGTGGGGGGTTAGGAGAGGTCGTTGAGGGAGGGGAAGAGATTGTTGTGAAGGGGGGAGAGGGAGAGATTGTTGTGAAGGGGGAGGGGGAGAGGTTGTTGTGAAAGGGGGAGGGGGTTTCATCATTATTGTGGTCACGCCGTGATCCACCTTAAGTCGCTGATTTGGTCCTGCTTACTGCAGGACCAAGCGCCACGCCGTCCGAAGCGACAATGAGCAAAAGCATGACAGCAGCGCTGTTTTATATCTTTTCAGGTTCAGAACCTGATAGGATTTCCCGCAGTTTTTTATGAATGGGGCGGAGCAGAAAGTTTCTTTTGTGCAGAATATGTAAAATAGGATGGACTTTGGATGTTAATATAATTGCATATATAGAGGCACCAGATATGTTTTACCGTCAGTTGTGTGTAATTCACCAACTGAATGTCATCAAACATGTCTTCAATGCAATTTTTTGTTCAAATTTGGTAAAACTTGGTTTTACTAATGATTGTGGTATGTTTAAAATTTATTTCCCGGAAAAAAGGGATCATTAAAGTCTGTCTCGTTTTCGGGTTATTGATGAGGGGGGTTTTAGAAGTGGTATTTGAGGGGGGGCGCCACGCCGTCCGAAGCGTTAATGAGCAGTGGCATGAGACCAGCGATGATTTATATCTTTTCAGATTCAAGCAGAATGATGTGCAACCAAGTGGTATTCGTTTATGATGACTGGGTTTGCGAAAAAGGCTTATTTCATGAAAACAGTGATAAAATTATCATTTGTACATTTTCAAAAGTTTAATTACAGAAAAATTGGAAAAATATTTATTTCAACAGGTTCGTAATGTAATATCCTATCGATTGGCGTATTTGGATTTTAATTTCATCTATAAATGACAAAGTTACAAGCGTTCAAAACCTAACACTCCTTCACCACACATATTTTTTGACTTGCACCCCAGTATAGTCGACAAAGACGTAGTTCTACGTCAAAACACATGGACATAGTAAAATTAAATTCGTTACAAACATCATTATAGGAACGCAAACAGGAATTAAAACAGTTATTGAATCCAAAGTTAGTTCTGTGCTGTGGAATGGAATTGCCAGTAACGTGGAGCTACGAAATCTGCGAGGAGGAATGTTCCATGTAATCCGTTCCATGAGTTCGGGACAGTCCACATTGCCGGTAATTAGGTCGAAGATGAACAGTCGTTACAGTTTGATACGGCTAGCTGAGAGAGATTCCAAATCAATCAGGATGCATCGGTCTGGATAACTAGGAAGGATGGCTGGATCATTCCATGGGAGTTGACGCAAAGCGAACCTCTTGAAACTTTTCTGAATCCGTTTAATTGTAAGAATATGCGTAGTGTAAAATGGAGACCACAGCAGAAAGAATATTCTAAGATACTACGAACCAGCGAGCAGAATAGTGAATTCCATCTGGAATTTATTAAATCACCGCGTATGGTGAGTGGTGATGTTCTCCAGCACACAATGAAAGGCTCCCCGCAATCAGCTAGCTATCAAGGCGAATTCAGCTGCTCGTCGTGAATCGGTGTGGGCCATCTATGCCAAGCGCGTCACCCTCGTTCCAAACAACATACAGCTCACCAACCTCATCCATGTTGAACACCCTAATAGCTCAGCATTACTCAACCATCACGACAAAACGGTTCTTTTCAGGACCACCATACATTATTGTTGTTTAAGAGTTAATTTTCATTGAACGTTCGCTCACCTTGCTCCCAGCCACATTACCCTCAAAGCTCTTTGATAATGTACCCAGCAACCAAACGTTTGTGGTCAAATGCGTAACAGTATTGAAGTGTTACATTAAAATTCTCGCAATGACCACATGACCTTGTCAATTAACCAGAAAAAAACTTCGAATTAAGGTAAGTTTTTCACCAGGACGCTAGAAAAAAGCATGTATGTATGGTAGATTAATGTTATGAGACTGCTTGACGTTGAACGGGTGATGCTTTACTAAATATGCTCTCAAAGAAATTAAGAAAGAGATTAGCTGTCTCCGAGCTTGAGCGAGAAGTGGTTCCTTCGAAGTTGACCGAGCCAGGGATGCCGTATTCAGTTTTGTGTTACTTGATGAAATCCTAGAAGCGCGAAGGATTTTCCTTGACGGTTGTCTGTATCCTTCACAAATATTTTTCGTGTGTTGCAGAAAGGGCGGCTTTGTACTCGTATGGAAAAACCTGTTGCGCAGCTTACGAAGTGTACGTAGCTCTGCAGTCCACCACGGTTTGTTGAAAGCAGAAATCGGTGCTTGTCTCTTACGATATGATTTATAACATCAGAGAGAATCGTAGAAAGCTGATAACATATGGTTGTAGCCGACACTGGCCGATCTCGGTTAAGCCTGCGGCTTAAGCGCCACTCCGGTAAAGGAGACCGCAGGCCACGTTGAGTTTGCCCGGATGAGACTGCCCCAGGGCGAGTCCAAGTGAAAATCTTCCTAAAAAGAAGAGATCGAGCCAGCTTGACTACTACCGAATTTGATCGATTAGAAACCTCTATTTCGAAACAGCATAATCTCTCACAACATCGAAATAACTCCAAAAAGCTCCCGGTAAGAGAATACACAAACCCTAAACGACGTTCCACGTCAAGTTCTCCTCATCGGTAGTTTCCCTTAAATTCCGCCAGATGCGCAGCTGCCGTAAAAGAGGTACGCAACATAACAGTCAAATTCCGACCACGCGGAAGACAACAACATAATTAAACGGATCCGAAAACAACGTAAAGATACTTTTTTCCTCCCATTCTAACCTTTGATAGGACTGATCAACAACATTACATCAATTTCAAATCAAACATTTATTTCACAACGGAAAACGGTAAGTTGAGATTCTATTATGAACTAATGCATGCTTTTACGAAATTTCCATTGTTTGTATATTTTCTACTCCTCTTTATTCTATTTCTCTATCTGGTCCTATCCTTGTGTGCGTAACTACCTATCTGTGCTGTGCTCTTGTATCTCTTCTTGACGAATCCCACGACGATGTAGCAAGCGGGGAACGGCAAAGCTTGGCACCCGGGTGTCTAGCATTGATGGGTTGGGTGGGCATCCATGTATGACGTTACGTGCGCACGTTTGTCTTACCGACACCCAACCTTACAATTCTTGGACTTCTCCAAATGTTAGCAATTCATGCTCTTCGACCTTATGGTCGGCAAAAAATGTCCTCCGTGGCGCCCTCGCCGGACGCCACACTCAACGAAAAAAACAGAACGGACTCACCAGTTGGTTTAGCTGCTGATGATTGCTGCGCTGCTGTTACTGGCGCGGCGACGATGCTACCGTCGATCGATGCGCGTTCGACCGTTGGTGTGAACGGCCAACGATTTCCACGTGGGTGGATGAACCACAAAGCCCCAAAGATGCGGATCGCTTTCCACCGAACAAGGTGACGGTTGCCGGGATTATTCGCCCCGGGGATGCAGATGCTGACGTTGGAAGCGTAAACGTAGCCGTTGGCTAGGGGAAAGAACATTAAGCACAATGCACAGATTTCTTTTAACGAGCACATTACCTGGTCTAGCTTATTTTTCGCACACACAAAGCCTAGCCTAAGACGCACACTACGTTTAGATTTATAACTATAACTAAACAAACGACGAGGAGAAATTAGAATTGAAGTATAAAAGTACAACCACGTTGCTTTAACTCACTTTAGAAAACGAAACAATCACGCGAACAAAACGAAACACTTCCACTGCAATCTGCGGTTCGGACGAAAGTGAAGCGAAACCGTGACCTCAGATTAGGGAAGGTGACCTCGGCCGAACTTAACGGAAGTTCGATTTTCCCGCGAACTTCTTCGAACGAGATCGGTAATGCGAGAGATTATTCCGATCGCTGGTCCTTCGTTCAAAGTCGGGTGTAGCCACACTCTCTCTTTTCCCAACTTTCCCGAAGATTTCACTGGACTCGGCCTTGGGAGAAATTGTACAAGGTCGAGTGGCTTTACTCACGAGGCATTCTATTTTTATAGTAAATCGACCAGTGTCGTTTTGCTACTGGCATAGTTTTTGGCGTATGGATTAGATCTATTTCATTCTTATTTTACTATTTACTATTTACAACATGTACGTACACTTGGTGTACCTGCTACATCACTCCATGCTTAGAGTACGAAAATTTAGTTGAATTGATTCAACTAAATTTTCGTAGAGAAATTACTAGTTTTAACAATTTTAAAATGATTTCTACAATAGCTAGGTATATAACTCAATTCATCAAAGTATCTGAACATTCGGGGTCATATGTTATCATCATCAACCACGAAGGTCAACTCCTCCTCTATTTCCAGCACACGGTCTATCACGGATCGTGCCTGTTACTGACCATCAGCGTCTCTCGACTCCGGTCTCCAACGAATGTCAAAATAACTTCATTCAATATCGATATACACCACATTTAAACAAGTTTCCAGTAGTTTGCGGATTTACAAAATTACTAAACTGCATTTACTTTTTAAAAAAAATATTTGACAGTCTGATATCAACGGTATCGATTGCATTACTTTACACTTCCAACAAATACTTAACCAACACTACACAACTATCTTCAGCTGAATTCCTTTGAATTCAATGAAAACATTACTATATAATTCCCCTCAATGAATTCCCATCAGGCTCATTCAGTTTTGAGAACTACCCCAATCATTGCGTTGAGCACCGAACTCATTACTGAATTTACCGCAAAACTATTTCATAGAAAACTGGCCCACCCCGAAGCTTTCCCTCAGGCAAATTGTCCACTTCTCTATGAAACGTAATCACAACCTTCTTATTCAAACTTCTACACCAGATTCAAATCTGATATGGCGAAATTTGAAAAGAAAAAACCCCATAGTACCCCTCGGTTTACCATGCTTCACACCTAGCTTCACACCAAAGCGCAGAACGCACCGCACGATACCGAATCATTCGAACTGTCAAACGCCGGAACCAAAGCTAAAGTGAAATTTTAACAAGCGTGTCTATATATTCTATTTGCTGCAAAAAAGTTAATTTCCTCTATTTTTTCATCTTCAAAGGCCCAAATCGGAAGAAGTGACCTGAGAAATCTTCGGAACTGATTGTGAATTACGGGGGGAGTATTTATTTACTTCCTCCATTGCAAGAATTAAAATGCTTTGTGTTTTTTATCTTTTAGGAGCTGCGGCGTGGGAGTAAAAAAGGACTGCTGACGGATTACTATGCGAGGACGAAAAACTTATGGTGAACTGATTAGGACTGGCTATTGTACGCTAAACTGCAAATATGAAGAGGAAATCATGTAAACAACTATGGATCAACAAATGGATGGACTTGAGAGTGGCTGACAACCTGATCTGCTGTGTGGAGCCAACATATATATAATTATGCGACATCAACATCGAAGCTGCAATGTAACAGACGATGCAACTTAAAACGAAACCTACGAGCTACTATTTACATCTTTACATGGAATGCTACAACAACAACAAATTGCAACACCCGTAAACCAACGATAATGAGGAAGGAATTCAACTAGAACTTACGCTAACGAAGGATGAAAATGTGAAAATGGATAATCGAAAAAAGACGGGTATGAATTTAGGTAATAGTACTAATAATAATTTTAGATACTAACCTAGAATAATGATAGGAAAACTAACAACTAATATTTACAAATTCAAGTTAGGTAGGATCCATTCCTTCTTTTCATTCAACTAATCTCTACCGGTCAATGTTGTCTCATCAGGGTTTGTTCTACATTACTTGTCACGGTTGATACATAGCTGTTTTATCAGGAGATACTGCTATCTCTCCCCAGATTTCTCCTACTTCTAATCTTCGGAGCGATCTTTAATCTACCTAAGCTCATTCTTGAATGTCGTTACCAGTAAATTGATTGTTGTTGTGGAACGGCTCAACTCAATGAATGAGGAGCACTTCAAGAATGGCTGGTGATATTTTGGTGCAAGCCAGTAGCTGCATGGTCCACTCATAGAGCGTTCATAGCTTTACCGTAGTGAACTCAACTCGATAAACGAGGAAATAATGAATTTTGCAATTTTAATTGATTTTTATGCACGAAAACGATTCATGCTTCGTTCCCTTCGAAAGGTACCATAGCTTTATCAAAATATGCATCATCTCGACTCATTCTCAAGGAGTGTGATTTGATGCCAAAATTGTTTTTTCATGCATTTCAAGATGCGTTGTTACCTCCTAAAGGATGCATAGCTCTAACAGCAATGTTTCTATGAGGCCGATGAATGTAGCTTCTTGAGGTATCGGCAATTGTACACCCCAAGTCGCTTACCTTTCTCGTCCTCCAATTCATAGCAGTGTTCTCCGATTTTCCTCTTAACAATCGCAGGGATGTATTTAGGGGCAAGTTTAGCGCAATAGCCTTTTCCTTTATCGGACAATTCCGTATTCTTTTTTAATAACTTTTCTCTTAACGTGAACTTCGGACAATTTGCATTTGCTCTCAGGTTGTAGTATCTCGAGTGTTTGTCGAATGCTTTTTTGAGGTTTTCCCTGATTTCAGCATAAAGTTTCTCCCGTTCTAGATTCGCTGGTCTACTAGTCTCGTTGGAAGTGTCCCGTAAATGGCGGTACTCTCGTCCGTCTGAAACAATGTTCCTTCCGAACATCACGAAGTAGGGCGAGTAATGTGTAGCTTCATGTACTGAGTTCCTAATTGCATTGGCAATAGTCTGGACATTGTTTGCCCAATCCTTGTGGTCCTTTTTGATGGATGCTCTAATGGCCGTCGTCAGTACACGGTTCACTCTCTCGGCATCGTTCACCTGTGGGTGGTAATTCGGAGTTCGCCAGTGAGTTACGTTGTACCGTTTCAGAAGTTCCTGGAACGACTTACCTACGAACTGGGTCCCATTATCTGTTAGGATAACTTCTGGTACGCCAAACAATTGGAATACCATATTTTCGACAAAAGGAACTAAAGAGTCTGCTGTAGCTTGCCTAAAAGGTTGGACAAGTACAAATTTACTAAAGATATCAGTTATCACTAGTAGACATGTACTCCTCCCTTTCCCTGAGACTGGCAGAGGTCCAACATAGTCCATTGTTAGGAACTGCCAGGGGTAGTCAGCGATTTTTTTCTGCGAGTTCAACGGAGCGGTCGTGTTGATGTTCGTAGCTTTGCTGGTTTGGCAAGTTAAACAATCCCGACAATAGTTCTTAATTTGAGAGTTCATTCGAGGCCAAAAATACCTCTCTCTAATGGCAGCCAACGTTTTCTCGAATCCTAAATGCGCCTTGCTATGAATGGTTTTCATGACCTCCTCTCGTTCGTTTTTGGACAGGTACTGCTTCCATAGAAAACGAGTGTCCTCCAATTTTCCTTGGTTTTTTACCAGCTTATATATCCGATTATCGATGACTCGGAAGTCCGCGAAACTTTGTGGGTCGCTTGTGATCTGTTTTGCAAGGTCTTCGTAGTCAGGGTCGACAGGAGCTATGGATATGGCATCTAATGATCGTGATAAGCAATCCGCGGTTATGTTGAGTTTCCCTTTCCTATACTCCAACTCGATGTCGTAGGATTGGAGTTTAAGTGCCCATCTGAGCAATTTGGAATTTCCGGATTCGATGCCAATTGTAAACAGCCAAAGCAAGCTTCTTGCATCTGTTACAACCTTAAACTTTGTCCCTTCCACAAAGTGGCGAAAATGTTCGATGGCTAGTAACACCCCCAAACATTCTTTTTCCACGCTCGCGTATTTGCGCTGAGTGCTACTTAGCTTTTTACTAAAATATGCAACCACTCGTGTTCCTCCTTCAAACTTTTGAACCAATGCTGCACCAACTGCATTGTCGGATGCATCAGACTCAATGACGAATGGTTGTGAGAAATCGGGGTTTACGAGTATCGGTGCCGATATTAACGCTGATTTTAGGTACTGGAAGGCCTCCTCTGCTGCTTCAGTCCATGCGAATTTCTTTGGATTTTTCTTCAAAAGGTCCGATATCGGGGCAGCGATTTTACTATAGTTTTTAATAAACTTTTGATAAAAACCTGCTAACCCCAAAAGCCGGCGTATGTCCTTCACACATTTAGGTCTGCTGTAGTTTAAAATAGGCTCAATCCTGGCGCTGTCAATAGCCACACCTTTCTCAGTCAATAGGTAGCCTAAGTAGCTAACTTGTTTGCGACCGAATCGCGACTTATCCAGCGATATAGTCAAGTTCGCTTTCCGTAACCTTTCTGCTACAAGTCTCAATAGTCTGAAGTGCTCTGCTAGTGTCTTGGTAGCCACGACTATGTCGTCTAAATAGACAAAAACACAGGGCTCTAAATCGAAACCTATTACCTTGTCCATCAGTCTACACATACTGAATGGCGCATTCGTTAATCCGAACGGACAGACCTTAAACCTGTAGAGTCCTTTCGAGGTTCTGAATGCCGTATAATCACGAGATTCTTCCTTTAGAGGAATCTGGAAATACGCATCTTTCAGGTCTATGACTGAAAAGAACTTTGCACTTTCTAGACGGTGAAAGATGCCTCTCATATCCCGCATGGGATACGAGTCTTTCTTCGTCATCGCATTTATCCTTCGGGAATCCAAACACACTCTTAGTTTACCGTTTGCTTTACGAACCGGTACTAGAGGGTTTGCCCATTCACTCGAACATTCTTCAATGGCGTCTACCTTCCTGTATCGCTCAATTTCACGATCCATCTCCGCCTGAATTGCTGGGGAACATTTGTAGACAGGTTGTCGCCTAGGTTTTGCATCTTCTCGCAGGACAATTTCATGCTCCAATAGAGTTGTTCGACCAAGACGGTCGTCTGTGGTGCACGGAAATAGCCGGATGATCTCCTCTAACTCTTGTCGCTCTTCTTCGGTTAAGTTGTGCTCGACTTCTACGGTTTCTGGTGTCGTTGTCGAAGACTCCGGTAAGTCCAGTTCCGGGATGTCTAACGACTCGTCTGGGGTCGTATTTCCAATTACCGGTAACGTCTCGATAGGGTGGATGAAAAAGTGGAACAATTCAGTTGCTGACAACTGTTCCACTCTATCAATCTCTGCAATCTCCTCTAACCCAGTTGCGCCCTGCATCATAGGTTTTATTTCAAAGGCTTTCCAAAAATTTATGCCTAATATCAAATTTCTTGTAATTTCGGGTACTATGACCACAGAAACTACTCTAGTTATACCCCGGAAGGTTATAGGTAAATTTACATAGCCAAGACACGAATATTGAGTCTTGTCTGCCGTACAAATCCGTATAGGGGACGACAAAATGTTCAACCCATGTTGTTCAACTAAATCTTTAGAATTTGTCACGCTGATGCTAGCTCCTGAATCTAGCAACGCTTCGATCTCGTCATCAAAAATTTGCACCGTAATGTGTGGGCAATGGTTTGTCTGGATTTTAATTTCTAGTAAACTTTCTAGGGGATCGATGAAAGAATTCGAAGCTGGAGTGGGAACGGTCTGATTGTTTGGAATGCTAGCGTTCCCTTTACCGCATCCCGAACTTAGTTTCCCGATCCAGTCTGGTTCTGTGGTACCCGTCTAGGGTGTTTGTCGCAAGTTGACGAAATTTTCCCCGGGTTACCACATACGTAGCAGAACGTAGTTTTCTGTTCTCTGCACTCTCTCCAAAAATGACCATTCTGTCTACAATTCCAACAAAGTGGTACCCTCGTCGCCTCCCGACGGTCCTCTCCTCTGGTGGTGTGGTCTGCTCTGTCTTCTGTCGATCCTTGGTTTTGGTTCCTCATCGGCTTTCTGCCAATCGCGTTGACCTCTTCGTCGTTTGATTCCTCCTCTTCATTCCCTTCCAAGTTGTGTACCGAAAATTTCGGTCCCACTGGATGCAATGATGGGTCGTTGGCATCGATCCGATAGTTAACCTGAATCAGTTCTTCAAGGTTTCCAATGGTGAAACATGCAAGTTTAGAGCGGTAATGCTGCCGCATATTTTCCCACACAATTTCAAATTTTCTTCTGTTCGAGATTGGCTTTGTTAGTAGCTTGTTTAGTCGCTCTATTTCCGTGACAAAGGCAATGAACGTTTCTCCTTTTTGTTGTTTCCGGTCATAAATCCGTTGGCGGTTTCCCTGATCTTGATTCGGGTTACCGAATCGGAACCGGATGCTTGCTTCAAACGTTTCCCATGTCCATGCGGGGTGATAATAGGTGAAGAACCAATTAGAAGCTTCACCCCTCAACAATAAATGAATGTTACTAAGCAAATGGTTGTTGGGTATTCCATTCATACTTGCCAATACCTTTACCTTGAAAATGAAATCTTCTAACGAAATGGATCGTGCATCCCCAGCAAAATAGAGATTCCATTTCTCCATTTTCCGATCGTATTGAACTCTGTCCCCTCTATGAGGTCTTTCAAAACCATATGGATTGGGAACCTCCACTTCTGGTGATGTTGCTTCGCCACTACTATAGTCATCTTCGTGTCCATGGTTACTACATCCTCGTTGACCTGGCCTTCCTTGCTGGTTTAGTGGCCACCATAGATTTGGTGCACCTAACCCATTACTCTGCCTGTTGTTTCCATCTAATCGGTTACCCTGCCTTTGGTTGTTTTGTGGTGTTTGCATTTTTTGTTTTAAAAGCGACGTTAAAGATACAATTTGGGCTTCTAATTCTGCCACTTTTGCCTTCATTCTCATGTCTTCCGATTGCTTCTTTTTAATGTCCAGTTCTGATTTTTTTTGTTTCTCCTTGCTACTTTTTTTTATTACCGCCCCTTTCTGTTTCTTTGTTGTCTTAGCTTTTAAAGTAATCTGTTTACCCTTCTTTCTTGTTTTAGGTTCGCGATGATCGGATTCGTCTGTGTCTTCCTCATTTGTCTCTTCTGAGTCGGTAACCTCCAAAGGATCTAATTCTCGTACCATTGGACCTAGAGCGTTATTAACTTCGAGAAGGTCCCTGATGTTCCCGAGTAACGATGATTTCATTGTCTCGGCAGCTTCATCCGAAGCAATACTTCGCTCCACCCTCAAAAAATAGTGTCTTAATCGCGATATTAATCTATCATCGTAACCTTTAGCAAGCCCTGTTCTAATGCTACTAACCCGAGCAAACACGAAATCAAATTCTTGTTCGATTGTATAAGGTGACCGATACTCTCGATTTTCCTTCGCATCTTTATAAAATACTCTCCTAAGCAGCCGTTGTTTAACCTCCATATCACCTCTCAATTCCTCAATGTAATTCCGTAATCTCAGCTCATAATCCACTTCATCGTCAAGTAGATGATTAGCAAAAGGAAATTTAGAACCCATTTTCTAAATATTATGTAAATTCACTTCTATCCAAAGAAATATTATTTTAAAAAAACAAACGAATTAATTTGCGAATTCAATTAATTTTATGAATATATACAAGACCCAATATATTTATATAAGAAAAGAAAAAATAAATGTAATGTAATAAATAAATAATTTAACAGCTAAGGAAAATATTATTCAGTCTGCAAAATCAGTATTTTTGACATCCGAAACTAAGAAGACTCAAATAAAAATTACAAAATCTCGTAAGCATGAAGACTGTACACCAGAAACACCAAAATTACTACCACGAAGAAAAAACTAAACCTAAATCATCATAAATTACAGAAAAATTTTGGCAAATTCTAGCTGTAATTCAAATAAACTTTACTTGACCTGAAACTCCAAATATCCGATATCTGAAAAGAAAGATCTCCAAAAAAAAATCCACAAATCCAGAAATCCAAAACTACTTCAAACAAACCATATCATATTATCACAAGATTTAACACAAATACTCCATAACAATAACTGTAGGTTCGAACTTGCAGTTGGGCGCCAATTTGTAGCCGACACTGGCCGATCTCGGTTAAGCCTGCGGCTTAAGCGCCACTCCGGTAAAGGAGACCGCAGGCCACGTTGAGTTTGCCCGGATGAGACTGCCCCAGGGCGAGTCCAAGTGAAAATCTTCCTAAAAAGAAGAGATCGAGCCAGCTTGACTACTACCGAATTTGATCGATTAGAAACCTCTATTTCGAAACAGCATAATCTCTCACAACATCGAAATAACTCCAAAAAGCTCCCGGTAAGAGAATACACAAACCCTAAACGACGTTCCACGTCAAGTTCTCCTCATCGGTAGTTTCCCTTAAATTCCGCCAGATGCGCAGCTGCCGTAAAAGAGGTACGCAACATAACAGTCAAATTCCGACCACGCGGAAGACAACAACATAATTAAACGGATCCGAAAACAACGTAAAGATACTTTTTTCCTCCCATTCTAACCTTTGATAGGACTGATCAACAACATTACATCAATTTCAAATCAAACATTTATTTCACAACGGAAAACGGTAAGTTGAGATTCTATTATGAACTAATGCATGCTTTTACGAAATTTCCATTGTTTGTATATTTTCTACTCCTCTTTATTCTATTTCTCTATCTGGTCCTATCCTTGTGTGCGTAACTACCTATCTGTGCTGTGCTCTTGTATCTCTTCTTGACGAATCCCACGACGATGTAGCAAGCGGGGAACGGCAAAGCTTGGCACCCGGGTGTCTAGCATTGATGGGTTGGGTGGGCATCCATGTATGACGTTACGTGCGCACGTTTGTCTTACCGACACCCAACCTTACAATTCTTGGACTTCTCCAAATGTTAGCAATTCATGCTCTTCGACCTTATGGTCGGCAAAAAATGTCCTCCGTGGCGCCCTCGCCGGACGCCACACTCAACGAAAAAAACAGAACGGACTCACCAGTTGGTTTAGCTGCTGATGATTGCTGCGCTGCTGTTACTGGCGCGGCGACGATGCTACCGTCGATCGATGCGCGTTCGACCGTTGGTGTGAACGGCCAACGATTTCCACGTGGGTGGATGAACCACAAAGCCCCAAAGATGCGGATCGCTTTCCACCGAACAAGGTGACGGTTGCCGGGATTATTCGCCCCGGGGATGCAGATGCTGACGTTGGAAGCGTAAACGTAGCCGTTGGCTAGGGGAAAGAACATTAAGCACAATGCACAGATTTCTTTTAACGAGCACATTACCTGGTCTAGCTTATTTTTCGCACACACAAAGCCTAGCCTAAGACGCACACTACGTTTAGATTTATAACTATAACTAAACAAACGACGAGGAGAAATTAGAATTGAAGTATAAAAGTACAACCACGTTGCTTTAACTCACTTTAGAAAACGAAACAATCACGCGAACAAAACGAAACACTTCCACTGCAATCTGCGGTTCGGACGAAAGTGAAGCGAAACCGTGACCTCAGATTAGGGAAGGTGACCTCGGCCGAACTTAACGGAAGTTCGATTTTCCCGCGAACTTCTTCGAACGAGATCGGTAATGCGAGAGATTATTCCGATCGCTGGTCCTTCGTTCAAAGTCGGGTGTAGCCACACTCTCTCTTTTCCCAACTTTCCCGAAGATTTCACTGGACTCGGCCTTGGGAGAAATTGTACAAGGTCGAGTGGCTTTACTCACGAGGCATTCTATTTTTATAGTAAATCGACCAGTGTCGTTTTGCTACTGGCATAGTTTTTGGCGTATGGATTAGATCTATTTCATTCTTATTTTACTATTTACTATTTACAACATGTACGTACACTTGGTGTACCTGCTACATGGTCTACTGAAGCATAACTGCCGGTGCCAGAACGATTGCTCCATTTAGAGAGACAAACATGAAGTGGCTGGCTAGAAACGACGGACGTATCAGGTACATAATTGCTGTTACTGAGAGCGTACTTGCCTGAAGTAGCGGATTGGAAGACCCCTTCACCAGACCCAAACACAGGACCGGAACGACTGCTGAACGCTGGCAGGAGAGGCACAACTGTGATGGGTAGGAGGGGGGGGGGGGGGTGGTTGGGATCAGGGGCTTCCGAAGTTCTTAAGCTGGTGCGTCCCGGGATGAAGCTGATCAACTTGCAGAAGTGATCGAAGGAGTATCTGTTGTCGGTTTCTGGACCTATGCTCGCAGATAGGCGAACCCCGTCTCAGCTTCCGACTTGAGAGCCGGGACGACTAAGACGAAGGTATCTAACGGAAAGCGTACCGAAGTTTGATTCGTATTCGAGAAACTCGTTTTCCGTAGTTTATTAACCAACGAATGCTATTAAAAGCGAGATACTTGCCTGTGAGAGGATTTTGGAGGACCCCGACACCTTCCTCGACCACAGGAAGCATGACTGGGTCGGGAGGACTAGGGGCTTCCATGATGCTACATGCAGTGCGTTCTGGGTTGACTTCGGCGAAAGAGATGATCAGCGGAGGATCTATTGGTTCCAATCGTATTGGCCACCGGTGTCTGCAGGAGGCTTCGTACCGATCCGAATGACTCGACGGTTTTTTAGTTGTTCTCAAAGTCACGGAACTACACGTTTTCAGACCATGTCTCCTTTGCTAAGGTAACGTCCCTGAGATCCTTGTTCACACCAACTTTGAAAGTAACCAAGCTTAGTATGGCAGGGTCTTTGTCCTTAGGGACCAGACTGATCACCTTACGTTTGACATCAGAACCCAGATTCATACAGTCGGTAGTGATACTCGCAATTTTATCGTCTGAAATACTAGGGTTAAAAGCTGACAAATAAATCCACAGCAGATACTCGCGTTTTGAAACTGTCTTTACAACATTCGAAACTTATTTTGTTTCTTGAATTATCGGAGCCTTTGCCGTCAGTTGATATTCTTCCCGCATCCATTGCAGTGTGTTTGGGACAGGACTAGTGCCGAAAATCTTCCATACTGGGTTCGATCCTAAATCTGCAGGTTCGGAATCAAGTTTTGCGGAAAGAGCATTGCCCATTTCCTTCAGTCCAGCTATGTCGTCCTTCAGCGAATTCAACGAAGCTTCGTCAGGCATATTATCGGCAGTGCAGCTGCATTTTTCAGAAAATGGTTAATATGTGCGATTTTCACTAAGATGAAAGTGGAAATTAAGTGAATTTACTTAGGAAAGGTTGTATCATGCTGGTGGTAATAGAGAATTGGTTGTATGGGACGCCAAAATTCAATAAATGCTCATTTTGGCCTTTTTTAAGCAAACATATTGATGAATCTTCGCGAAACTGCACCAGTGCATGCGACACCTAGGTTTGAAATCCAAAACTACAAAAGTGATGATGTACTAAAAAATATTCCATACGATTTGACAGGTAGCAAAACGTCATTTTCATTTTATCATCATTTCCATCTGCTGGTCGACCGTAACGTAGATTCATCAATTGATACTCACAATTTTTGACGAAAAATGCACCGGAGCTTGATTTACTCAACACGCACCATACTATAAAATGGTGCTAGATGGTCTTCAAAGTGATAACAAGATGACAAATCATCTTTATTTTGAGTAATTGAGCAATTTACTTCTGTTTACCATCATATTTACGATGCAGCATTCATGGAGCCGTGAAATGAAATGAATATATCTTATGAAAATTCACCTGGAAAAGTCAAAGTTGCACATCAGTTTGATCGTAAAAACGTTTTCTTCTTCAATTCGAATGTTATATTGGAAGGATTTCACGCAGGCTTGATGAAAATTATGATTTAATGCTAACTTTCACGAATTTTATATGCAGTCTGTCAACATTATCATGATTATGCAGTGGCGACATCTGCGTTGAGCTTTTGCGGCAATCTTCCAATATTCGGTGATTGTGTTATACCCCGTACAGACTATGCCTTATATCATGTAATATAGGCTGTCTTGCAATGAGCACTCATACATAGGATTTCCAGTGAAAACTAGATGTATGAGTGCTCATTGCAAGACAGCCTATTTTACATGATAATAATATAGGCCATAGTCTGTACTATAGTCGCTATATTCATAGTCTGGCGGATAGAATCTCGGGATCCAATTGGGTTCTTTAAGGGTATTGAGGTAAATGCATATTCGTAATCTGCATTAAAAATAGAACCCAAATCCAAAATTTCATCAATTCTGGTACACTGGAACTATTTTAAATAAGTACGATTACATTTGCTAAAATTACCACCTTAGGGCCCCTCGGTGGCACTTTGCATGGGAGCGAGCTGTCAGTCTATTAGTTAAGTGTCAAAGAGTGAAGTTATAATTTTGCTTTAAATATTGATTTAAAAATCGAGATGAAAGTGTATGTTTTCGAAAAAACTATCGCTGTACTCAGAAAACGAAGCTCTTTCAGATGATGATGAAAAACCGATACATTTTTAAAAATTAAAGAACCCAATTGAGCTGTCAAATAGCGGAACCAATCGAGCAAATCACGACCAACAACAGAAAAGAGCACATCAGCTATTGCGATCAAAACTTTGGAAACCCTTTGCTCGTGACTCAAGGCTCGCCTACGCAAACTAACACCATCTTTGGGTTGGGGAAAGTATCCCCTATCTGATGCTGGTAATTTTCGTTCGATTAGCGAGGAAAGAATAATCAACGTTTTGTGTATAAAAGTTGAGAGTACCTTTTCAATTGTTGGTCAACAATATATTTAATTGGTTCCGCTTTTTTATAGAGCGAAATTCTATCCGCCAGACTATTAATATAGCGACTATAGTCTGTACGGGGTATTAGGGAAACCACTTTTTCCATCCTTCACGGAAGCACCTCGTTTTTTGATGACAAAATTACGTATTTTCGTGCACAAAACGCACGGAATTTTTGGTTTATTCAATAGATAATAAAAAAAAGCGAAAATTTATTGGAGGAATTTCAAGCTAAATTTTTTTTTAGCGTCCTGGGGAAAACGTTACCGTAATTTGAAGTGTTTCTGGTTAATTGACAAGGTCATGTGGTACCACTTCAATACTGTTACGCATTTGACCACAAACGTTTTGCTGCTGCGTTCATTATCAAAGAGCTTTGGGGGTGATGTGGCTGGCAGCAAAGTGAGCGAACGTTCAATGAAAATTAACTCTCAAACAACAATAATTTATCCTGGTCCTGGAAAATAACCGTTTTGTCGTGATGGTTGAGTAATGCTGAGCTATTGGGGTGTTCAACACGAATGAGGCTGGGGAGCTAAGACGTAATCCTACGTCAAAAATTGCACAAGGAGATGCTAGGTAGAAGCCAAACGGTGTCAAAACAAAGCAAAAAGCACCCACGACGCGATTTATGCGCTATCGGCACTATGGTGCACTGTAATTCACCGGTGGGGAGAGAACGACGAAATAAGCAAACGGATGAGCAACGAAAAACGAATTAAAAAGCAATACGTTGTTTGAAAATCGAACACAAATAATCACAATAAAAAAACCGCATCAAGAACGCAATATTCCGCGTTGCAAACTGTAAATAGGATAGAATCAAGAAACGGTTAATACAATTAAAAAAAAAAATGCGGCATTCAGGGCATTTCCAACTGCTTGCAGCTTAATTTCTTAATTAAACAGATATAACTCATGGAACATCCACAGACAAACATACGTAACTCTTTGAATAAAAGTATCTTCAAAACATAGTACCGCCAAACATAGGATTTCAGTAACGACATCTCGCGGGTTTCTCGCGGAAAACAAGCTTGTTCGCTGATTCGCAAATAATGTTGCATGCAAGAAAAACTGAATATAAAGAAACGTCAAAGTGATCAGATACCAGCGCTTCAGCGAGTAGTTCGCGAAAACGATAACATTCAATCCAATCGTTAAACGCGTTGCGCAAACGATGATCCAGAATGAAGAGTTACGTCTGTTTGTCTGTGGAACATCTAGCACTGAAAAACACCGTCGCCCATACAAATATAAATGGAGCAGAATATGATGATGATGATGGTCCCACCTCTTACCCCTACAAAGGTTTGAGCTGGACGATTTATCTTTAAGATAATTAATCAACAAGCAGTGTTGCCAGAAATTGGAGTAGTAACCGCGGGCAGTCAATAATGCTCATGCTTATGGTTATGCAACAACTAGACCATTTTGGCACAGCGTAAAGCATGACCGGTCTAAACATTTGTTTAAATATTGGAAGTTTGTTCTTCAAGCAAAGTTTAGATTTTCTGTTTATAAGAGGATACAAACATTTTATATATTTGCTACATTTGGCTGGGATGCCCTATGGGATCTTTAAAAGTTAATTTTTGGTCAAGTACTAGTCCAAGATATTTCACTTGACTGGACCAAGGAATTGGAACTTCATTCATAATGAATATTTGACCACTAGTGGGTTTCAAAATGGAAGATTTGGACTTTTATGTGTGAATATTAAAACTTGAGTTTTGGAAGCGTTGAGTGAAATCTTCCATTTTTGCAAATAAGAAAATATGTGTTCAAAAGTTGCCTGCGATATATAATTCGTGCCTGGTTGTCTCACAACTGATGATGTTCTGAACATTTATCATAAAATTGCTAATTGTGACTCTTATAACGCAAAATTTATAGGTTTTATGTGCCAAACACATATTTTGCAACCTCTTCTTGTAACTTACAAGTAAAGCATGTGATCATAACATCTTTTGAGTTCATAATTACGAAAATCATGTTTTGATGTGAAATGAGCATTTGCAACATTGCTTATTACCTTCTCGACAAACATACATTGAAAAAGTACAAACATACATTGAACTAAGTACTAAAAGTACTAAAAAAGTTTTTCAAAGCTACCTGAATTGGTAACACATTGGCTATAAAGGTGTGGAATTCGAATCACGAGAATTCCATTTAAATGGAATGGAGTGTTTCCTAAAACAACCCACATTAGAAAACGTCTGGGTGTCGGAAACCACCCCAAATTGAAACTTCTAGTTTATGTAAACCGGTAGCCCTCCTCATGCACATTGGCACGCTAGTTTCCTGTAGGCGGAAATTGTGTTGCTATCGAGATCCATGGAGAGAAAAGAAAAACAAGGATATTGTGTGAGCCTTGCTAACCAGTGTTTTTGTTTTCATCTCTGCGTTGGTCTGTTGGCAATGTCTCTAAATATTATAAATACGCAGTGCTACAATATTACGGCAAAACAGAGCGGGTAATAATAACCAAACTATTTTCCAGGCATACAAAAATTGCATCGAACTCTCATTGAACAAAACTGTTATGTAAACAACAACACACTGTCTTGAATACTTATCGGAAATTACAAGAAGCGCCAACAATTGTCATTAGTTATTGCCATTTCGTACCAAAATAGACTCTTGCGCTAAAAATAATTCCTTCAAAATGTTTTCACACATTTATTTAGTATGTCACTGTTCTATCATCATTAGTATGTAAATGTGACATTTTACTACTATTATAAAATGTACGACTATTATAAAGTAATATACGATGATGCATAAATAAATAAAACGACTATTGTAAAATGTAGCATTCAAAATGGTAGATTTTTATTTTTGCTGGGCTGAGTGAAATAAAAACTTCAAGGATTATTTTCAGCGCAGGAGTCTACTTTGGAACAAATTGCGCAATAGTTGAATGACATGTGAATGTACGAAAAAGTAAAATTTATAACAAAAAAGTCAAAGAGCCATTTCTTGCGAATTTCTCACTCAATCAAAGATCCTGATCACCTCCGGTGGTATATGGGGCCAACGTGAATGATTTCCACCCTGGGCGGCTGCTTACTTTTGCCTTGACCTGAGCTCAGGGCAAATTTCTTTCAATTTATTTGTTTTCTTTGTTGAGGCTCGACCTTGCGAATATTACTGCTATGTGTGTTATTGAGAAAAATGTAGTAGACGAATTTCATCCCAATGCTTCTATGAGATTTCAATGAAACTATGTGGAAGTACAGACTTCGTCTACTTAAGCATACCTTTTTTCCTGAATATAAATCTAGGCTACTCTTTGAAACGGGCTTAACTTTTAAAAAAATACTACACATAAATGAACAGACCAAAACATATTTCTTCATAGAATGAATTGCAGACAATTGACAAAATTTTAAGAAAAAAGTATATTGCGTCAAGTTATATTGTCAATGAAGTTTGTTTTGGATGTGCTAGACGTAAAGTGAACAAACCTTTGTGTGCAGGAAAATTGTTCAATTGAATGTTTTGCAGATTTGTTTTCATTAAAATAAAACTGATAATTTTCAATATAAAAGTGATTTGTTTGACTTAACAGTGTTTTTTTTTTGCCGGTTCTGTTGTTGTTTTATTTCAACGTGAAAATTGCAGAACTGTCAAATCTTAAGGCCGGCGCACAATAGATACGTTTTCAGGTTTTTTGACAGTTAGCCCATGCATTATCTGTCAAAAAACCCGAAAACGTATCTATTGTGCGCCGGCCTTTACAGCTCAACCTCAACATCACATATTGCGAGTACGACCATGTGGAATAGAAGATTGCCGCAAAAGCTCAACGCAGATGTCGCCACTGCATGATGATGATAATGTTGACAGACTGCATATAAAATTCGTGAAAATTAGCATTAAATCATAATTTTCATCAAGCCTGTGTGAAATCCTTCCAATATAACATTCGAATTGAAGAAGAAAACGTTTTTACGATCAGACTGATGTGCATCTTTGATTTTTCCAGGTGAACTTTCATAAGATATATTCATTTCATTTCACGGCTCCATCAATGCTGCAACGTAAATATGATGGTAAACAGAAGTAAATTGCTCAATTACTCAAAATAAAGATGATTTGTCATCTTGCTATCACTTCTAGCACCATTTTATTAGTATGGTGCGTGTTGAGTAAATCAAGTTTTGGTGCGTTTTCCGTCGAAAATTGTGAGTATCAATATGTTTGCTTAAAAAAGGCCAAAATGAACATTTATTGAATATTGGCGTCCTATACAACCAATTCTCTATTACCACCAGCATGATACAACCTTTCCTAAGTAAATTCACTAAATTTCCACTTTCATCTTAGTGAAAATCGCACATATTTACCATTTTCTGAAAAATGCAGTTGCGCAGGAGGTAACCTCTCCCTGTGGGTGCAAACTTGTTATGCATAATTTTCCATGAAAACATCTCCGATCCATACCGAAATAATAACAAATAGTTTTCAAACACGTTTTCTTTCACGATTCAAGCAAAAGTTTCCACGGGAAATTCTTAGTTTTTCTTTATGGACCGATTTGCCCCAAAAAGCATCTGTTTTACTTGGAAAATTTGGAAACTATCCTCCTTCTAGTAGTTCTCACTTCGAAATGTAGGTGGCGAAAGCTTGGAAAAGTTTTACTGCAAGACGCCAAACTCGTTATCTCTTTCGTTCCTCTGTTTTTGATAAGGTACATAGAGTATGACCACACATTAGTTGATTCATAAGAACAGCATGGGAATAAAACGGACAAACAACTCACATTACCAAGTGCTGGATACACAAAAAGCGAGTCGTCGTGGTCGGCACGGCATTCACAAGTCTTCATCTGTCCTGTATAGTGGAAGCAACGGTTGGATTTTATGGGTGCCCTGGAAAAAAGGTAAATGTTTTGTCACTGCTCGTTTGCGCATTCTTATTAAAGGGTTACGCCTACCTGCAAACTTTCAAAAAATCGATTTTTTTATTGTCCTAATCGAAAGTATATCAAGTCAAGAATATTTCCTCAAAAGATCAAGTTGATCCGATGAAAATTGTGAAAGTTATGCGACGTACAAAAATATTCACTTATAGTGGACTAAACCCAACTTGAAACTTTAAACGCGATTATCTCGGAATCATATTTTCAAAAACGGTGCCAAAAATTTCTCGAAATGTATACATTCGATTCGTCCGATTCGTTTTGATTTCTGTTCAGTACTATTTTTTGCAGTCCACGATCGTTCGGATTTCGTCTATCATTTAATTTCGATTTTTTACAGACAAATTTTAAGGATCAAAAATCGGCACTTCAACTTTGCAAGGCCGCCATTTTTTCAAAAAAAATTAAAAAAAAACCGAACTATCAAGGACTAGTTTAACACATGCTTAACGATTTGGCATGTTTTTTTTTTTTATTTCAGATGATTACATCACAAACCGCAGTTGGCACCGCAAAAAGCGTTTTTTAGAACATCGTCCACGGGGAGCAGCCGTGCGGGGCACTAAGACCACGTTTTTACAGCATCGACTGATAAATGTACCATTTAATGTGTGTTCAATAAACGGCAGAAAACCGATTTTCAATATGTTGCGTCGTTTTCGAGAAAAAAAATCCAGGTAGGTAGGCGTAACCCCTTAAGTAAAAGTGCATTCAGTACTAAGTTGGAAATGAATAGATCAAATCAAGAGCAAATTTTCATTATGTCGTAAGTAACATTCGCACCAATCCGAGAAAAATAAAGTTTTGTTTTGATGACCGAAAAGTTATTCCTATTTCCAAGTAAACACATATAATCTCATAGTGATAGCAATGTTTAACATATTTAGCAGGGTTTTAATCATACAAATGCAAATCGCTAGCTTTCATGCTAAAAATACTGGTTTTTGAGTCAAAAGTTATTATAAGTCGTTTGGTGGCCCCTATTGTTACTTAAGTCAAAGTGTATTTACCAGGATATTCGGGAGAATTATCAATTACGTCTCCTTACGTGCAGCCCATTCATCATTTTAGGACCACCGAAATCATCTTAGCAACAAACAGTTCGATTTATTCACTTTAATAATGAGAAAGCGAAACGACGAACGTACACTTTTCACGGGTTTCTCAGCGCTGTTACTTAAGTCAAACGGCATCTCCATAGAAATTGGGTGACTTAAGTAACATCGAAAACTATTTTGATCGGAAGGTGATTACGTCAAAAAGCAATTTGACTGGTAAATAAATTTAAAAATTGGATTTGATCCTATATTCGGACAGTATATAGTGTAATAGCAGGAGAATCGATTGACACTGATAGCTCGACTTTGTTTACCTTTGTTACTTTCGACGTAATGAAAATTTGCTCTTGAAATACGATATCAGTGCCAGTATTTCAGGACGTAGAAATTGATGAAGAGGAAGCGATAGGATAGGATATACAGGATTCTATACATTTTCTGTATTTGGTGTTATCAGGCTAGTATGTGGACGAGCAATCAAAAATAGAACAAATCTGAACGTAGATAAAGGTGATCCAAAAATGTTGCAAATATCAAATCCTATTTATTGGCTATTCAAAATCGCTTATGATTGAATCAACGGATTTGCTTCATCAGTGGACAGAATATAAGAAGCAGATTAGCAGATAGTTAATTAATTATATAATGATGATTTTGTACACATAATCCTTCAGAGGGCGCTGTTAGGCACAGTAGTGACATCTGTTGCGAACGAACCACACCATAAATAAAGCAATAGCGTTACCAACAATCAATAAGAAACTAACGATTTTAAATTGGCTCACTACTTGACTAGTCTATTGGTCCCAAGCAAACGATCAACGTAGCTCATTCTAGTCGAAATTCTAGTACTACGCAATGTTTGTTTTGATTCGCTATGAAAGTTTGACAGATAAAATGAGGGGTTAGTGGATTTTCATATGTTTCGAGGGGTGAATCGATTAGCTTGGGACCGAAGAGAGTACCAGAGCTGAGCCAAAAAGTTAAGCACGTTATTACGGGACCTTCTAGTCTTAGAGTTACCTCTATGGCGTTACTGAGCATAACAAGAAGTACCGTAGTGGATGATTGTTGGATCTTGTTTGAATTATAATGTTAAATCCTTTAAAACATCATTCTTGCTAGGCAAATGCTTGCTTGGTATATAAAAAAAACTTCATGTGGGTGATTCAAATTTTAAATTTGTACAAAAAGCATTGTTCATCCTGTTTTCAGATACATTACCATTGACTGTAATTGTTTACATTCCGCATCAAAACATGCGGTGTTCGATCAATAAAAGCAAAAACAATTGGTTGATTGAGTAAGTTCATTCGATTACTTTTATCATGCCTACGAGTTGTTGTGCATTCGGATGCAAAAGTGTTAGCCTTAAATCATCAAGTGTTTCGTTTCATCGCTTTCCATCTCCTGATTATCGTTAAAGGAAGTGGTTGTGGGCGCTGCGAATAGTAGGAAAATTTAAATACCGATCAGCTCGTGTGTGCTCACTGCATTTCTTGGATCGGAATATTTGAAAAGTAACACAAGTACCATTAACTTTATATCTATTTATCTATTAACTATCTGTTTGTAGATGGGAGATTGCAGCTACTAGCTGTTCCGGATTTAAATCTTCTGCTTCCGAAGAAAAGCAAAAATAAATCAAAGGTAAGTGAATTGTCATGCTATATATTTCACTTCAGTTTATTTTATTCGTGTTAAAGAACTTTTCACAAGTGGCGATATCACCATTCGCCGAAATGAACGATAAGGAGGGAATTGATCCACTTGGTGAATCCATACTGGATAGTATTATCAACGATGTGCCATGTAGTTCCAACTATCCTGAAAGTTTGAACCTCTTTAACGGTCGAACATATGAAGGTAAATTACAATTACACACTAATCGGAATACGCTCACGCAAACCATCAAGGGACTGTCCATTAACTACGTAGAACAGCCCCCAACATAATCTGGTAGGGGAAGTTCTCCCCTTTTTGATAGTGGTATTGGTTGCGTGGGCGTACTTCGGTTTGCGTGAAAAGGGTCTTACAATTTTTTGTTATAAAAGATTGTGTGCCGTTTTCAAATTTTACGCCTCATTTATTAGCAGTCTGAACAATAGCTCAACAAAACTTACTAACCATTTTCAGCCCACTCCCCCAGAAGTCTAAGGAGCAATGCAACAGCTACTGACCGCGTTCCTATAGTCATTTCGGAAAACGAAGATGTTGCTGGAGAATGTGAGGTAAATAGAAGATGACGGCAGAGAAGCAAGGTACGTTTTTCACGATTATGCTATAATAAATAAAATATATAAATAAACCTTCTATTTAATATAACTAGTTAAATTCTTAAGTTTGAAAAGGGCC
The DNA here is from genome assembly GCF_037179485.1 of Ochlerotatus camptorhynchus. Taxonomy (NCBI): domain Eukaryota; kingdom Metazoa; phylum Arthropoda; class Insecta; order Diptera; family Culicidae; genus Ochlerotatus; species Ochlerotatus camptorhynchus. Next base: position 1,858,996 of record NW_027040495.1, on the reverse strand, counting down.
TATTATCTATTGTAAATAAAACTTGTTACGCGCTTTTTGCAAAGGTGAACTTCGATTCTCACGAAACGGGCATTTCAAGTTTTGTTTATAAAAGCTATCACAATTGGTACGCGATAATTATAATTTATGCAGTTATATAAATTAAGGTATTTCATGGAAGTATGCTTATTTATTTACATAATTTATTGCAGAGACACACAAGAATCAACGGATGTACTTTTGGAGTCTACTGAAGAACGTGAATCTTGCCTTAAGATGAAAAATTTGGCCACTGGAAAAATGGAAAGCCTGTCGGATGACGACATGAAATATCTCACGGGTCATTCTATTTCGGAATTCAATCCTATTTTTGTTTTACCGTTAAGAATCAATTGGACGCGGATTGGCCAATCCAAAATCTACCACTAAAGGCACAGCTATTACTTACGCTCATTAAATATAGATTAAAATTTGATTTTCAAGTGTTGGACAATATTATTGAGTGACAAATTTAATAAGGTCGATTTTTGGGGGATGAGAGTAAGTGGGGAAAATTTGTATACGGTTATATTAGACTATACAGAGCAATGCGCTAAAAAGATTCGTATCAAGAAGGAACAATGAACCATTGAGTGAAGACTATTAACACAAATCGCGCTGTTCCATTGGTAGGAAGTAAAACAAATCCACATATAGATTTTTTTAAAGTGAAAGAAAACAATACGCTATTGATGCATATTCAGGTAAAAAAAGTAAGAGGTTGTATCGAAGACACGACCGTAGATTTGACGTAGGATTACGTGCTCACTTTTTCCCATCACGGAAACGCCTCGTTTTCTGATGACAAAACGACGCATATTTGTGCACGAAAATTTTGGTTTCTTTAATAGATAATAAAAAAAGCGAAAATTTATTGGAGGAATTTCTCGCTAAAATTTTCCAATCGTCAGATATTCGCGATCAATCATACAAATTCGAGATTTTTTTTTTTGCTTTTTCTTACATCCTGGATAAAACCGAAGACAACATATCAAGAAGACTGGCAACTTTGCCTGAATCCAAGCTACAGACAGAGTAGCGCCGCGCTCGAGCAAATATGGAAGTCATGCATAGAAGAATGAGCAAATACACAAACCTTTATTCTGAGGCTGGAACCTTCGCTGTCCAATTCATTCGAATCATTTACCTTTGAGCGGCAGATGACGCGACGTATGAGAAAATGGAAGAGTTGCCAGTCTTCTTGATATTTTGTTTTCGATAAAACTTTACCTTAATTCGAAGTGTTTCCGGTTTATTGACAAGGTCATGTGGTATTTGGTCATTGCAAAAATTTGGATGTACCACTTCAATACTGTTAAGCATTTGATCACAAACGTTTAGTTGCTGGGTACACATTATCAAAGTGCTTTGAGCCCAAGTCCCTGGCAAGGTGAAGGATAACCTTAGTTTCACGTACCCACTTGCAAATAGTAGATGTCGCCACCTGGGTACTGCGGAGTGGTTCAATTTTATTTTGCAAGTCAATGGAAACTTGCTTGAAAATTTTCTAAAGTTAAAAACTGTTTTGCTCGTTCTCAGTTGATTCCCGCCAAAAGCTCTGAGCCAGGAGGGCTCGAGCCCTCATGACTCTATCAAAGTTTGTTTAAATGCATTTTCACCGCAGTATGTTTTACTGCAAGTGCAAAAGCAGCTGAGGCGTAAAAACTATCCTGGTTTATATACTTTCATCTCTGAGCTGCTGGTTTTTGGCTTTGAGCTTAAACTTGAGAATGTATTATGAAAAAGTATGGATAATTTTTATGAGATTACAATGGTTGACGATGGATAAGAACAGTAACTGCTTTTGATGCTGCTGATTGTTTGGCTCCCGTTTGACAGTTCACATTGGCTCCCAAGTGACAAGCACATTGAGTGAGTCCGCAGCACAAACGAAGTGACAGACGACTAACTGGCGAAGAAATCCATTTAAATAATGTGGTTCACTGTAATAGAATTTTCTTGGAAGCTTGTGCCACCATCCACCAGATGGGTTAGTTTTTTTGTTTTGATTTGAACAAAGTTGATTTTGTGTACAATGATTCTTTGACAGTGTGCAAAGAGTGCGTATCATTTTGTCATTTTTTTATGCATTTCAGTTTTGAGTAGAGTGAAAGAGATAGAACCAAAACATTCTAGTACATTTGGTGAAAATGCTAGTTCAATCTAGTAGTAGTGTTGCCATGTGGTACAATCCAAAAGTAGCGGTGTTGCCATGTGGTACACTGAAAAATTGCAATAGCAGGTTAGTCACCAAAGTTTTCGAGCCGCTTCGTCTGTCACTTCGTTTGTGGTCCGCAGTACTCAGGTCGTCACATGACGTAAACAAAGGGATTATCCTTCACCGCCGCAATGGTATTTCTCTATGGGAAACTAACTTTTTGTTTCACGATGTGTGTATGTCAAACAGCAAGCAAGAATGCTATATGAAAAGAGCGAATTTATGATTTTCGTGGTGAAATGAAATGAATTGAAACCGATTGATGGTTTATTTTTTTTATTAATATAATCAAATAGCAATAAAAATACTTTACTGTCTTGTATTGTATTATCCTCTCGAATATAACCAGCCTTGGGATACATAGCGGTATGATTAAAAAGAGTTTACTCTCCTGTGTTTCTTTTACGGGGTAAGTAAACTGCCTCTTGTTTTTCAGTGCAGTTGTTTTTTTTTCTCTTCTTTTCCTTCTGTGGACTGTCGGGCCTCTTGGAAGTGTCTGCGTGTGTGTGTGCTACTTCAGTTGAGCGGTAAAAAGGATTCGTTTCAGCTTCATTCCAATCATGTCTCTACTTGTTTCCGGATGCAAAGTTCGATTGTGCAATCACATAATTCGAGTGCATTCAATTGGAAGTTAACGTGGCATGTTGAATAGATTCGTTCAGTTTCGTTTATCTAGAACGTAATTTATTTTGCATTTCATTTTGAGACCTTGTTTTTATTTCAAAATACTAATTTTATAAGTAGTTTAAGATTATATCAAGTGTAAATATGATTTAAAAATAGTTCTGGTGCACAAATGGTTTAATAGTAGATTAAGTGTTGAGAAAAAAGAAGTTAATTCGTATATAACCATATCAGTGTAAATATAAGACAAAGAATATAAGTTTTTAAACATCTTCGAAACTGTGAAACATTAATTTGAAATTGCGTTGTGTGATCGAACAATGTTTACGAAACCTCAGTGATTCGTTGAATGTGAGAAGTCATAGGTAAGAAATTACTAAACAAATTTAAATCAAGTCTACGTCAAGTATGAAGTTTAAAAATTATCCAGAATTCCAACAAGTACACATGAAAGAAAAAAATGGATTCGATCAATTCTTATACTTACGGGACAGCAAATAGATGCTAAAACTTCAATAAAATCTCGGATTTGTGGTAATCATTTTGCGGAAAACGATTACCAAATCAGCGGGAACAAACAAATTTTACTTAAAAATACTGTACCAGTTATCTTCGACAAAACAACAACGGAAGAAACGTATGTTATTACCTATTAAATTTAAATGAAAATTTAATTTAAATTTTTGTTACAGTCAAAATTTTGAATTTATTTGCTTGGATGACGAATCTTCGGTTGATTCACTTGATTCAAGTGTGATGAGGTGAGAATAAATTTTTTAGTTGAAATTTCATGCAAAGTTTGTGTTAATCGTCTTAATGAACTTAATTTAGGAAAAAGCTAAATAAAGCTGGACACAAGAAACTGGATATTACACCTCAAGAAGCGTGTCAAGCTTATCCCCGTCTCCTTAAAGCTAACGAGAAACTAAAGAAATCGAAGAACACCTACAAGCAGAGATGCAGACGTCTACATAAACAAGTTAGTACCTTAGAACAAGCGCTTCTAGAGGCTCAAAACAGGAATATGGTTTCAAAATGTACAGCGGATCATTTGAAAGTACTTTAATTAATTAACAATAATTTTGACTGTTTATAACGATTAAACCTTTGTGCAGGTGCATTCTGAAAATCATTCGTTGTTGGAGGAGCTGAAGTTCACTCAAGGGCAAGGTCGAGAGTATAGTGAAGAATTAAGATGCTTCGCTGTAACATTGCATTATTATTCCCCACGAGCGTATCAGTTCGTCAGGCAATCCTTTGAAAATCGTTTGCCTCATCCAAGGACCATTACAAGATGGTATCATTCTATTAATGGTGAGCCAGGCATCACGTCAGAATCAATGGCTGCATTGCAGATATTAGCTCACGAACAAAAAGCAACAGGTGAACGTACATTGGTCTGCCTTATGATGGACGAGGTTTCCATAAGACGGCAAATTGAGTGGAATCACCGGACGAAGAAGTTTGAAGGAACTGTCCAGTTTGCTGGGTATCTACCAGAAGGGACAGACGAGTTACCAATGGCAAAGGATGCAATCGTATTCATGGTTACTGGTATCAAGCAAAAGTTTAAAATTCCTGTGGCCTACTTTTTCACGGACTCGTTGAATACTGAACAGAAAAGTAGTCTAATTGAAAACATTTTGACAAGTCTTCATGAAATTGGTATTACCGTTATTGCCTTCACATTTGATGGCTTAAATACTAATATCAGCACCGCCAAATCCCTGGGTGCCTCGCTTAAATTTGATGAAAACTTCAAAACCAACTTTGACCATCCATGTACTAATGAGCCGGTGTACGTAATAATGGATATTTGTCACATGTTGAAACTTTTCCGCAATACGCTCTCAGCCAAAGAATCTTTGAAGGCTGGGTCGAATTTGATTGAGTGGAGATATATCGCGTTACTGAACGATTTACAGAATCTGAGTGGATTGAAGATTGGTAAGCTTACGGATAAACACATCAACTTCCACAATGAGAAGATGCGAGTAGACTTAGCGGCTCAAACTCTAAGTCGAAGTGTGGCAGATGCATTACAGAAATTGAAATCAAACAAGAAAGAATTTCAGGACTGCGATGAAACCATTAAATGCGTTGAATTAATTAACGATTTATTTGACATCTTCAACAGTAAACATCAACACGCTAATGGTTTCAAGTGGCCAATGAATCCAGAAAACATCAATCAATATCGAGAATGCTTCAAAATTGCAGTTGATTATATATCCAAACTTCAAGTGCAACAGGAAAAGAAAGGGAGGAAAATTTGGACCAATATTATTGATACGATCAACAAAACGGGATTCATCGGATTCCTTGTCGCGATACAAAGCTTCATGGATATGTATGACCGACATGTGGAGCAACTAAAGGAGCTGGATGAAATACCATGCTATAGGTGCAGCCAAGATCACTTGGAAACTTTCTTTGCAGCCATCCGAGCGAAAGGTGGCAACAACAATAATCCAACCACGGGGCGGTTTAAGGCTGCATATAAAAGAATGATCGTTCATAATGATGTTACTTCCTCGGCGTTTGCTAATTGCCGAAATTTCGATGAGGGGAAAATGCTGCATGCTGAGGAAAAATCATTTTTCTACCTTGAATCAATGAAGAATTCAATGACCAGTGAACCTAATGATGACGACAATATTCCTGCTCCGATTGATGAAATGCTTGCTTTCGCTTCAGTAGACGACGATTTCTTAACACATTCGTTGACATATTCGGCAACACACGTCCAAAAGCAGCTAATTGTAAAACTGAAATGTGAGCAGTGTTTGCATGAACTAATAGGAAACTCGGAAATTGAAGTAAACAAAGATGTTCTTCTGATATGCAAGATTTCTGAAACTGAACTAAAACTACTCATTGATCACCACAAAAATTTCAACGTGGGGAAATATTACGAACGGCTTGAAAACAGAATCCTAATGAGCATCTGTAACATTCATCAACATGTTTTTTTGCAACTATCAGGACATATTTTGGAGCAAGATGCAGTAAACAATCATCGCAATATCTTGATAAAATTGTGCATTGATTTTTATTTAAAACTACGGCTAGAGGAATACGCCAAAAACATGGGAGGCACTAAGAACTCTATCCGTAAAAAACTTACAAAATTGATTCTGTTTCGCGGTGAGTAGCAGATTTGCTGGATGAAGACGAGCAATTTGTACATGCATTTAAAATTGAAGAAATAAATAAAATGATAGAAACTAAATCAAATAAGGGTCTCACAAAAAAATATTTACAATGAGCTTCTAAAACGAATAAATTTAAATCATTGCCTTTTGTTCCAACCATCCGTATCATCAACCTTATTCCTCACTAATCTTGAAGCTTCAAGAAACAGATGAATCCATAAGCTGGTATGTTCTATTATTAAGTTACACAGTTATGGGCAAAGTGACAATGACAACACAAATACCATGAAAAACCCTAAAAAATGCACTGATCATATAAGTGAAGAGGATGTTAACCAGAATTTTCAAGAATATCAGCTAAAATTGAGTTCTGACGATTTTTGTATATATTTTTGCAAAGATCCGTTGTCGCAAGAAATTAAAAAAAAATCAAATCATATGTGTAAGCTTTTCGTTATGAACTGCTCAAATACAAACGCTACACCAAATTAAACAAAAAATGTTTCATATACTGATTACGTATTGTATTGATTATGTCATAACGACATTTCTCGCTGGCATCACTGTAGTTCGTATGTTGCTAATGTTAATTTTTACATCGGACGTCACGTGTCCAAACCGGTGGACGCGCGAAAATAAGATGAATTTTAAATTTTATTTTTATTTACTGTATATCATTTCCGAATTCGCCCTATCCAGATAACACTTCTGAAATTTGTGAGTTTGACAGAACCACCAGCACCAAATTGTCGGGGTACACTGGAAATATACTGAAGTTGTCAAGTTGCCAGGGAGTTTTTTGGGCCACTCACCACAGATGGAACTCGATTTTGAAATCTGTTATAGGGAGAGCGCTTTTTGCAGGTAATCGGTGATAATTTTTATTATCATAGCAACAGTTGCACATTCGTGCAATTTTCAATAGTGACCTATTGAACATTGATAAAGTGGCCATTTTATTAGATTTTTAGAAATATTTCCAATCGATTGGGTTATTTAGAATTAAAATCCATCCTCTATTGACCTAGTTATAAGTGGTCGAAACCTTACCACTTTGGTTTTTTGAAATTGCGCCCCCAATATGTTGCCAGAAGACATCAAAAAAGTTAACGACAATTTAAAAAAATCATGCATGATCTTCGACGTTCATTTTTTTCCCGGAAATTATTGTTAAACAGGCTACATTTAAATAAAACAAGTTTTCTCCCATTCAATTTTACCTGCTTTCCTACCAGTCACAGCCTACAAAATAGAGTACCTGCCACTGCAGCACATGTCTGGTACCTCTATATATGCATTTAGATTCACATTCGAAGATTCACATTGTTTGCATACTCGACGTTTATATGAATGTGTTCTAACGTTTTGTTAAGAATACGGAAAAAAAAGTGACGCCTTGTTGAATCTATGATTGACAGACACAATTTTGGCATTTGTATCTCTTGAATAATTTTAGCTCTACTCATATTTAGATCACGGATTAAAGTTCAACTGTCATGAGACAGTACGCCACACACTTACAGTCACCAAGGCGTTAAAATCAGGGTTGCTCCTATTTACATCGCAATACACATACTTCACAACCTTGTTGAATTGTGGTGATAATTTGCGTGAGCGAGCTAAGAGTTGCGACAAATTGGCATTTGAATCATTGTTAGCAGATACGACTATTTAAAATACACTCTTTATTTTGTTTCAATGGATTTCATGTTTATAGCATTCATAGTAACCTGATTCCATACAAACAAAACAAAAGATGTAAAAAGCGTTTAACTTTACGTCTCTGGCTATGCTATGTATTCTATCTTTTTATTTTATAAATCGATCACATGTTCCACCATACGATGTTCAACTTTGTCTCCTGCGGGGCACAATTAAAACGAACTTCTCGTACTTGACATTGCATGTAATAGTTTTTCACAAGCAATATTTTATCTTTCTCACTTTCTTCGTCTCGCAAATGGTGCTACAAAGACAGATAAATACTGGGAGTAACTTTTTTTTCCACTCCCTCTATCCACCACCACCCGTTTCAAACTTTCATTTGGATGGTAGATTTCATTTGCCGTCAACTTTTCACGATGATGATGATGATTTTACAATGACCACTATCGTTATCCTACCGGCAATCAGTCACGTTCGAAAGTTTTACCATCTCACGAACAGGACTCGATCTTGGTCTCGAACCAATGCTCTATGCATCCGGAGTATTTAAAGCTGGCGGTAGATTGTTACTTTTTTAGCCTTCTATCGGCGGAGATATCAGAATATAAGTGCAAAGTTGAAACTTATCGAACAGCTGGTTAACTTAGTCGATAACTTCCGTAAAAGTATTATGTTCTACTTGGATACACTCTGGCTTGTGCGTTGGAAATAAGCTGATACCGTGGATTACCCCCGGTAATCTGACCGTTTTTAATCTGTGCACTTTTTAATTTGAATCCCGCTTATCTGTACGCCGTGCAAATTAAAAAATAGTTCAAACTATAGATACTATAGATTCCATAGATAAGCGGAGGAAAAGTATAATGTAGCCAAACGAACTGTCAGTTAGTGTAGCCAAACGAGCATGACGTCATCATGGTGTTGTTTGAGGGAGAAGTATTGTAATATTACGACCACAAAACGCTTTCCACACTCCACATTCCGATTTATTTCGTGGACAACGGAAGAAGGAAAGATAAAGCAAACCATTCCTCGATTCATTGTTGCAAATACTTGCTCTGCACTTCATTTTGAACTTTAACGCACGAAACAAACAAAAAAACTGCACAACGAAGAGCTATTCGATGGCATGAACTTTTTTCACGGATGCCAGTAAGATCATTTAATTTTCATGGGTGCCAAAACAACTTTTTGTGCCTCCGCTTATCTATGGAACCTATAGTATCTATAGTTCAAACGTCATTTAGCTCATGGAATGAAGCAAAGTGAAATGGAACTTTGTGAAACGGAACGCAGAATCAAAACAAAACAGCAAATAAGGCTACCAGAAACACTCTTTTCTGATGCTCATAGGCCGGCGCCGGTGGTGTAGTGGTAAGCGTGACTGTTTTCTAACACCCGAATGGGTCTGGGTTCAATCACAGCCGAGGTCGGTGGGATTTTTCTGAGGCATAAAAATCTCTGGTCACGTCTTCCTTCGGAAAGGAAGTAAAGTCGTTGGTCCTAACCCATGTGTGTTGAATGGGTGCGATATCCTACGCAGGTGTGGAAGCTGCCTTCCTGCACATTCGGTTGCCGTCAATGGATGGCAATCGATGTCCGTCGGTGATTGGCACTATATTGCGGAACAGAGACCGACGTTAAATAAAGGAAAAAGAAGAAGAAGAAGAAGAAGATGCTCATAGGGCTACTACAAGTTTATATTAATGAAGTATCGTCTACGGTAAAGCTATGTTGATTACACACTGAGACATTAAAACGTAAGAATTACCGTAGAACAACGTTAGTTTGAATAGCTAAAAACGGCGCTCATTTAGAATCAGTTTAACTTGAACACTTAGAAGAATTCATGATAATCTAGGTGCTCTGAGAGTGACATATACGAGCGTCAATTTTGACATAAATTTGAGTCATAATATACGCGAAATATAGCTTAATCAACCGTACTTTCAACCGTTTGAGCCACGAACTTTTCAGTCTCGGAGCAGTCAATATTACATGACATGTTTGTTTACGTCTAATCTTTTATGTCAAATATGGATTCCGTCACGTGTAAAAATAGTTATTTCTAAGTGTGTGGTACCCCAACACAGATGCCCAATGGCGTTACCATTTCTAAATGTGCACCGTACAATTGCCATTTTAGCTATTCAAACTAACGTTGTTCTACGGTACACACGAACCGCTTATGAATTTTATCCTCAACAATTTTTTTATGAATTTCATTGATTTGTATTATGAAAAATAATGTTGACATAAAAATAATAAAACGGAACAGACGCCGAACCATGGCCGTTGAGATTATGGGGCCCGTGGGTTGACCACTCGTCTTTCAACGCTTGGGAAAATCATTCATAATTCGCGCTTATGATATTTATATGTGTCGTTGATAATTTGAGCCTTATGAAATTCTTAAGTTTATTTGTCTCAGTGTATCACTAGCCTTGGTTACACAGAGAAAAAAATACCCAAAATTTAAGTTCTTTTTACTTAATTTTGGGTATTGTTGAGTTTTGCATCCCACTCTCACTTTTTGTTGTTGTTAAAAACAGAACGAGAGATTCGATTTTCTCATGACTATCGTTCAATAAGCTACTAGTGAGTATATGAGATATTCTCAAATTTGAGTCAATTGAACTTAATTTTTGGTAGAAAATACTCACTTATTTACTACTACAAGCGGTTTACTGAAAATTAGCTTATTGAACGGAACATGGGAGATGAGTGAAAAGAGCTTAATTTTGAGTAATTTTTAGGTTCCATGTACGTATTGTTACATACATTCCAGTGGGAATAGTTTGTATTGAACCAATCGGGCTACATTTTTGGGATTCTGTAATTTTGAAAAAAATATCGGTTTTTATACTGAAAAAGCTTAATATAGTTAGAACAATGATATTTTTTTGTTTCAAAGGTCATTGTGAAGATTGCACAATAGACCCACCCATTCCATGAGGGTATGCACCACCATGCCAAATTTCACTTCAAGTTTAAGCAGGGCATCTGATCGTTCCTTTTTTATAGCGAACGGCAGCAGCAGTATGAATTCAATTTCACCACTCCCTTATGTGCGGTACTTTGTATACCATTCAATACCCCCACACTACGCTTTGCATTCATACATACCGATGCACAGCAGGCTTGCTTCCACTCACTTGCTATAAAAACATGATTTTATGAATTTTAAAATCATTAGATGTTATAATCATATTTTGTACTTATTAGATACAAGAAGAGGTTGAAATGCAAGCATTTGACACATGAAACCTGTTAAATTCGCTTTCAGATAGTCACAATCAGCGATTTTACGACTCGCGAGCGCTCACTCTGAGTGAACGCTCACGAATCATAAAATCGCTTATTGTAACACTCTGGTAGCAAAATTGACAGGTTTTATGAGTCAAACACTTGCCTTTCATCCTCTTCTTGTATCTAACAAGCACAAAATATCATTATAACATCTAATGATTTCAAAATTCAGAAAATCATTTTTTTTATAGCAAGTGAGTGGAAGCAACCCTGATGCACAGTAAAGCGAATAGATACCAAAAAGCATTCCCACTTTCTCTTCTTCAAAATCCTCTCCCGTACAGTCGCTCCCTTTCGCTCTGGTTTCATTCCCATTTTGATTTCATTCGGGTTCCTTTTTTCGTTTTGGGTTGGGAATGTCCGAAAAAACAGTCAATGAACGGCATTCATCGAGCAAAGTGGTTGGTGTGTTAGATGCTAAAAATTAATATGTTGGTTTGAAAGAACAATGTTTGGTTTTTGAATAATAACATTCAAGAATCAATATGATTTTTGTTTATCAGAATGAGAGTATTTGAATGAATCTATAGTGCCTTTTCATATAGGATTGTTTAATAAATTTTATTTTTATTAAATTGTCAACCTATTAACTTCTACCTTTTAGAAATTCATCATAAATACATTCGCACGGATTTCAGACCTTGCACTCAGCATGCCACGTTTACTGAGCCAGCTGTTCAACAGGATGAACTGGACAGTTTTTTAGCGGACATGTTTGGAGGCTGTCTAGCAGGTTCAAGCGGAGACCCGAAATGTATCCCAAACAAAACGCTTCCAGAACAGTTAAGTGTGTTGGATGTTGGATTGCGACAACCACACCATGTCAACGTTTGGGAGTACTGGGTACAGAAGAAAATCATGCAAAAGGATTTGAAGCAGCTGCTGTAATTTAGGCCGTTCCATCGATGCAAGTATCAGTGGAACGTGCTTTCAGTGCTCTGGCGTTAACGATTTTAGATCAGCGCACATCCTTGGGTGAAAACACCCTAGAAGATTTGCTCACTATCAAAATAAACCAACCAACTCAAATAATAGAAGTAATGGAATGGTGATGATTTAATGAACTTCAAGGCAACGTGCAATCATTTTTTAACAAGCAGAGACATAAAAACCTAAGTCTACTCTACTTAGGTTTTTTATTTCTATGCTTGTTAAAAATGATTGCACGTTGCCTTGAAGTTCATTAAATCATCACCCTTCCATTACTTCTATTATTTGAGTTCAACAAGTAGTAGAGTAGATGTTTGGGGCCTCCCTTAGCTCAGTCGATAAGGAGCAGCTACAAAGCAAGATCATGCTGGAGGTGGCTGGGTTCGATTCCTGGTCTGGTCAAGGAATTATTCGGGTTGGAAAATTTCTCGACTTTCCTGAGCAGAGAGTATGATTGGACTTGCCACACAATTATACTACTGCAAAAATGGTACAGGCATCGGAAGCGCTCAATTAATAACTGTGGAAGTGCATCTAGAACACTAAGTTGAGAGCACGAAATAAGCTAATATGCGATAAGCAATAAGCTTGAAATGCGAAGAAGAAAAAGAAGAGTAGATATTTGTATATTTTTTGACTTATTAATGTCATGCCGAGTTCTTATATATCATCATCGTATGACATTTGACGAGTTTAGTCACGTTAGCTCCGTAAATATGGTATGGTATATGGTAAAAAAAATGGTATCAAACATGCATTTCCGACTTCTACAAGTTACGCTGTTTCCGGAAATATCCATGTTGTATGGTATTTGCAGATTCATAGTGTTCTAGTACATCGGAAGTCGTTATCTTGTATTCCAAAATGGCGTCAAAGATCCATTTCTGGCATCTACATTCTGCACCGGTTCCAAAAATATCCATATTGTATGGTATTTGACGAGTATTCATAGTGTTCTAGCATATCGGAGGTCACCATCTTGGATTTCAAAATGGCATCGAACATCCATTTCTGGCATCTACATTCCACACCGGTTCCGGAAATATCCATATTGTAAGGTTTTTGACGAGTATTTATAGTATTCTAGCATACCTGAAGTCGCCATCTTGGATTCCAAAATGGCGTCAAACACCCATTTCTGGCATCTAAATTCCGCACCGGTTCCGGAAATATCCATATTGTATGGTATTTATCCAGTATTCATAGTATTCTAGAATATCGGAAGTCACCATCTTGAATTCCAAAATGGCGTCGAACATACATTTCTGGCATCTACATTCCGCACCAGTTCCGGAAATACCCATATTGCATAATGTTTGACGAGTTTTCACAGTTTTATAGCAAACATAGGTCGTTATCTTGGATTCCAAAATGGCGTCAAACTTCCATTTCCTGCATCTACATGTCACACCGGTTCCAAAAATACTCATATTGTGTGGTATTTGACAAGTTTAATTGTTTGCCTAATCGTGCGGGAGTCCTTCATTTACGCGTAATCCGCGTCGCGGATCGCTGTTTTCCAACGCTTAACCCGCTTAATATGACTGCCGATATATAAAAAAAAGATATCATCGAGATGAATCGTATCATACGTATATATTCCAAGCGCTGCTATTTCATACTGGAAAGGAAAATAATGTGTGTGCGAAATGCTTCCGTGTGGTAGCCGATAGGTAATCCGTCTGAATTTACAGCTCCCGCAGTTGGCGATCAACTTGACCAAAGCAGAAGGAATGAATTTAAAAATCGGCATCTGCAAAGCAACTGCACAAAGCACAATTAGGTTCTGCAGCGTGACGTCACAAATGAACTCAGTGTTAATCGGCTGAACCTTTTTGACAGTTCAGTGGTACTGTTTACAAGCACTTAGTCGTTTTTTCGAAAAAAAAAATTCTAAAATTTCCGAATTTTAACTTGAAAATTGTCGAGGAACAGCGCGATGAAAGGATGTTGCTCGTGGACATTGCAGAAGTGTGGTTTGCATCTCACTGCAGTCTGAAAAATTATCGAGAAAATCCACCCAAGAAAAAAACGACTAAGTCCACGTAAACAGTACCACTAAACTGTCATCAGATTGAGGTTAACCCCGACGGTGCAAAACCTAATGCAGCGTAGAAAGGAAATCTGACTGTTTTTAGATCCCATTCAGTGCGACTGTTTTTTCATCAGGTTCAGTGAATGCCGATCACTGCGAATGATGAATGCGGAAAATGTACAAGTTCATGCAGTCACAGGCAGAATGCGTTCCCTTTTCAAGCCCTGAGTTTAAGTAGAGTTTTGATTACGTAATAATTTTTCACCTTGTAAATTCAAATTTGCATGAGCTAGATCAACAATTAGGATTGCAATGGGTGTATAGTGGAAACTGCACAATTTATATTGGATTTTTTTTTGTTTTTCATTCGTTTCATACATATCATTGCCAGTTGGACCAAATTCTGATATCTTAATTGCATTTTTACAACAATGATGTTTAACGAGCATTGATGTGAATTCATTTTGCATTACGTTTTTGAGAAATAAGAATTTGAAAAATGTGTTGTATGTATGTATGTATGTAAGTAGCCACCATCCTAGCTTGGTTCTTGCCCTGCATGCGGCTCCACTCAACAGCAAGATCAAATTCCGTCATCATTCTGAATTCAAAATACTGCTGTATGAAGGGCCAAAAAGGGTTGGACGGGCCCGTAAGCAGAGGCACTTACGCGAAACCCGCCGGAATAAGAGAATCTCCTTCCAACAATATGATCCAACAAAATGAATAACGAAATTCGCAATACATGTTAAGCTTTCCACGGGATGGTTTGTTTAAGAAGAGCGCGTCAAATTCATTGCAACTGTTGGAGTGAAATGTAACTATCAAAATAACAGTACACATTCCCTCCTAGACTCCGGTTGGCACTCCACTCCATTGTCCAGTTACAACTTCAATGATGCCCTGATGCTCCCTCTCCTTCCAATATTTATTGGAATTTACATTATGAATTTATATATAATCATGTAATAGGGGAAATGACGGCTTCGGCATGACAGACTATTTTCGGCAACCCAAATTGAAACACTATTTTCACTGGATTTTCTTACGAAAACACTTCGCTGAATGCATGCAAACGATTCTTTATGCTTTCAGCTTCAATTTGACTATATTTTTACCACTGAGAAAAAGCAATCTAGCAAGGTTTTCTTGAAATGCAACACACGCACTACAAATTGTAGCAGATTTCGAGTTGCCGATAATAGAACAGTAGATTTACATGCAGTTCAAATGGAACGGTTGCCGAAGAAAAACTGGTTGCCGACAATACTCGCTCTCACTAGAGAAGATTGGAGCTTTGTAAAAGCGTTTCAAAACAGTTTTTGACCATTCTTTCGATTGAAATTGTTAGAGCAGCTGGCAGCACAAGATTGTAAACAAACCAATACTGCATATGTGTGCGTTCCTTAGAGAAAAAGGCTATAGAAAGAACGTCACTGCTTAGGTTGCCGAGAATACGTAAATTCCCCTATATAATGAATATAAAATATGTAGTAAAATGAAAAATATAATAAAAAATAAAGATGTTTTACAAAATACAAATAACCTAGATTATTGGGTCCTATAAACACACTTTTTGTTTTATGTGCCATGAAATGACATAATGCATCATTGTATGTTTCGAAAATATAATACTAAAGTATTGAATCAATAGACCGAAAATCGAGGTTATTTGGACATGAGACATTATATTTAAAAGGATACTACCAAACCGACCATCAAACGCACTGCCCACAAGAGCAGACACGTCCCCTCGAAAATGCATTCGAGAAAGGTACAAGAACAATCCTCAACTGGAACGTACTCACCAAATCAATATATCCCGGAGCGCATTCCCGATGTCGTCGAACGGCAAAAAAAAGGAACTCGGTGAGAAAATTTGTGATACGGAATTTTCACAGAAAACAACCGCGAATTTCACCACCCAACTGCGAAACACGTTCAGAAGCACTTTTGGTACACTTTCGATATCAATTTCTTTCGAAAAAACTTATTTTTTTTTTTGCAAAAATTGTTGCAAGTGCCAAGTTCTTTCACGCACCTTGCAGCGCGTACATAAACTGAAATGAAACAAGATGCCACAAATATCTGGTCCGGGAGAAAAAAAAAATCAAACAACGCAGAAAGCGCCAAATCTTCTGATGCTTGCAAACATGATGAATCACGTTTTCTTTCTCGATTCTAAAACTTCCCAGAAAGCGAGAAAACCATCAATCACACACGTATAACCGTCCGGGAGGCAGAGTGCCAGCGCTAATCCGGCAAATGCAGCCGAAAACTATGAAAGCGAACGCACGCACAAAACAGAGAACAAACACAACCGTTTCCAAAGGGGTTCCGTGCGCGACTGAGAATTTGAAAAATGTGTTGTCAGGTCACAAAAATTAATGAACAAATGAACTTAAGTTCAATAATTTTGATTGACAACTACTATTCGGGCGCCCTAAGCAACGATCGCTCCAGTGCCCAAAACAGTCTGGTTCAATAAGTCATTTTCATATGAATATGAACAGCTATCCGCCGCATCATTCACTGCCTCGAGAGAGTCTGAGCTGAGCTCAGTCAGCACGTTTATTCTTCCGTGATAGTCGTTTTGAAACGGACTGAAGTCGAGCTAAATGAAACGAACTGTAGTTTTTTAAGCAAGCCAGTTGCCTTCGCGAATAGAGGTTAGCCAAAACGTATTACTTACTTACGTTGCTATCTCCGAAGGGCTTCACTATTCGTGTTTTCGTTTCTCGTGTAGAGAAAACCGATTGACTGAACTCTGGAATTAGTTATCAGTAAAAAGAACAAGGTGGGCAGACTGAGATTGACTGAAGAGGGAAGTAGGTACTTTCGTTTGATATCTCACGACCGTGACTAACGAAGTCCGTTGGATTTCCATTTCAGGGAATCATGCCTTGGGCCTTTTCTGAGGAGAATCAGCAATCGCCTCTTTCACTTTGATCCTGACTGTGGTTGAAGAAGGGCGCAATTGTATAACTCTATTCTGCGGTGTGATTCGGTTAGTCTTGAAAAAACGAGAAGTGTCGTTAAGATATAATTAAAGTAGTTAGATTTGTTGTGCGAGTTCTGGAAAGTGTTCTAGATAAGTCGAAGGTAAAGGTAGTCAGAATTTGTGTGTTCCGATAAATGTGATAATTGCTACGCCTGTGGTGTAGTGGTAAGCGTGATTACCTCTCACCCCAGCAGGCCTGGGTTCAATCTCAGTCGGCGCCACCGGGATGTTCTGAGGCATAACATCTCTGATCACGCCTTCCTTCGGAAGGGAAGTAAAGCTGTTGGTCCCCGGTTCATGAGTTGATGGGTCGATAGGTAGGGTCCAGGGTGTGGTAGCTGCCTCCCTGGCGTCGGTAGCATTGGTGCTCAGCACGGAAAACAAGATCGATGGAAAACAAATCAAGGAAAAAAAAACGCTTGCAACGCTTTGGATTCACAGCTTCCCGGTCTGCATATCGGATGGGAGTTGTCACATCACCAGTGCACTCCGGCTAGCATCCACCAAGTCATCATCCACTGACCGAGTCGGCGACCCGTTACCAGGACCAATTCATGGCACCATGTGCGTGAACTAGAATTGTTTGTGCACGCATCGTAAATTCAAGCACCATCGTTACATTGACCGGGCGGAAGCCCGCAAAAGCATAACGTAAGTAGCGAACACCACTTGCATGCAAGACCGTTAGCACGGACACAATTTCATACAGGCGCAATAGGCGAAGAGTAGTATCGACCGCACAAGATAGGAAGCTAGAGGGGAACAAAGGTAGGCCGGCCAAGTCCAAAATCATGTATGCACATGTATCCAATTAATTATATGATTTGAGTAGTAGCTATACTGAAGATCCGAGAGATGTCACCCCTTCAGTGGAAGGAAAATCATTTTTGCAGTATGGAGAAAATCAGAAAATCCACGATTTGTGACTAAACATGCTTTCACAGAAGGAAACAAATAAACGAGTTTTACCGATTTTTTGCAGTAAATTTCAAATAGTAATTTCTCATGCTTGTGCATCATGATTTAGATATATTTGGCAGCACTGGATAGCTTATACTGTAAGGTGTAAGATTTAAACAAACAATGTTGAGTAAACGTAAAGATGTCGAAACAAGAGAGCAATCTGTCAGCCGTTGTCGCTTTATTGCGCGCCGGAGTATGCATGAAAGAAATAATTCGGTCGGTAAATGTGTCTGAAAGAACAGTGTATAATATTAAAAAAGGCTTGGGAAAATGATAAGACGGAGCACCTGCTCATACTGCTAATAAAGCACAGAAATGGCTTACGGAAAATATTTCGTAAATTTGGGAGGAAGAAATTTGGCCCCCAAGTAGTCCCGATATCAATCCGTTGGATTATTTTGTATAGGGCATCGTCCAACGGGATACCAATAGAACCCCTCACACCACACTTAAGTCGCTAAAAGCTAAAATCAAGGCAGTGATGACATCTATGGATCGAAACATTTTAAAACGTGCATACTGCAGTTTCCGGAAGCGTCTAACTACAGTCGTCGAAAGGGAAGGCATTTTTTTTAAATAAATTTACTAACAACTTCCATATGTTGCGAAAGAAAATAAATCGCACAAAATTCATTGCTAGAATAACTAACTGGTGTATTTTTTCTCAAATATGCCATTTACTGCAAACATTCGTCACGCACCCTGTACTCTTGCAATTTTTGTGCATCTAAAACTGCTCATAAATACGATAATGAATAAAAACTGAAAATTTTCATGCATTTCCAAATGGTTTCCTACCATTCCCATACATTCGAAAGTGACTGGCCCTCTGGATGTGGATGATGTCAAAAACAACAAAACATGATTAATTTACTGAAAAAATGTAGTTGATGATTTTTACAGTCCCCAAAGTTAATCAGGTTCAGTGTTAAAGAGTTTTGATTGAGATAGCCTGTAGGTTATTTCACTTTTCGTTTGGTTATGTCTATTTGCCAATACATTGGATTGGTTGTTCGTCTTCTTAAAAAAAAAACAATAACATTATACCTGATACTTGTCCGGTTTCCGTAGCTGGGCATGTAGTTTGGATGCCGGAAAAGCGTCAACTGATTAAAATATTCAGCAGAGAACCCAGTAGATGTCGTCGACTGCGGTTTAGACCTAGCACACGTTGGCTTTTTACAGTTGAGGAGGACATTACGACCTTGATTAGATCGTATAACGTTCATGGCGACTGGAAACGATTGGATCAGAACCGAGTCCAGCGAAAAAAAAATCTTCGTTCAGCGCAGATTCAACGAAGTGGATTGTAGCCCAAAAAGTCAGTAAAATCAGTGGCTTTACCACTGTAGTAGTGTATTACAATGAATTATTTAATAAGTACTGAATTACTCACAATATGTATAATTCAACAAAGTATAATCACTGCTATACCGTCGTGCTTTTTGTTTCAGGTGGCTACTTTGGACACTTTCGAATTTGTCGGACCAAATGAAGTAGATTAAAGAATCGATTGAATGCTTATCCACAACTTGCTACTGGGACCAGGCTTCCGGAAATCTCACGCGTACACAAATGCGACAGCGAGCTGTGAGACGGAGCGTCGCATGACTCTCAAATCCATGGTGTGCTACATTATTGTACAAAAGAGAGACCAGAACGATGCGCGCGACAAGCTACACGCTCTCAACAAATTCGAGCGTTTCAATTTTTGTTTGTCTCATCGCATTGCTCTCTCAATGCGACGCATGTATTCAATCACATGCGACTGTTTCATTGAAACATCTCAATGCGCTCTCTCAGGGCGCCATCGCCGTGCGCTGTTTCGCATGCTTTGACTCTCGCGGTCCCATCATAAGTGATGTTGTCGGGTGACGAGATAAGGGATTGCAAGGGTTTGTTCACAGAAGACTTGTGGCCCTTTGCACATGTGGATTTTGAAATGGGGTAAAGTTTTAAGCAAGGTTGCAAAGACTCATTTCAGCTAAAATAATGTTTTTCGGAATAATAAAACCAAAAGATGGTATGATGGCATGTTTTACTTGTAACTTACAAGAAGAGGTTACAAAGTATGCGTTGGAAACATGAAACCTGTAAATTTTGCTTTCTATGAGTCACAATCAGCGATTTGCTGATCGCTGAGTGAGTGAGTGAGTGAGTGAGTGAGTGAGTGAGTTTGTGAAAAATCGCTGATTGTGACTCTCATGAAGTGAAATAAACAGGTTTAATATGTCAAACACATTCTTTGCAACCTCTTCTTGTATCCTACCAATTCAAAATTTGATCATGGCATCTAATTATTTCATAATTTAGAAAAACATTGTTTTAGCTGAAATGAGTCTTTGCAACCTTGGTTTTTAGATGGTTCCAGAAATATCTTCTAGTATAGATTCAAGCAGACTCAACTCATGGTTCCAGAGATATACTGGAATCACCGTAAGCTCACCACTAATGATCCTAGGAAGACGCAATTGCTTGTCGAAAGGATGCTAAAGGAAGGTAGAGGAAGGCTTAAGGTAAGGCAACCTTACGGTAGTTGGGATACCGTTAGCATGTTAGCACCCAAATAATACCGGAATATCTGTGGAACTATGTGTCCTTCAACAAGTCCTTATGCGGAAATCTTCTAAAATACATTTTTTGGAAGCCTCTGAAGCTTTCAGCCCATTTGGTGGAAAAATAAACAAGTTATTGCGCATTTGCACCAAATTAAACTCAGAATCCCTCAGAATACTTTTACTCAGACCAGTAAAAATATAAATGGACGATTTTGAATGTAAAACAGCACTATACTATACAAGATCATATGGTCGGCCTTAAGTCAGAAGGGACTAAGTAGCAAAATAAAAACAAAAAATGAGTTAACTTATTTTGACTTATATCATAAGATCAAGAATTCCCTCAGCTACATTTCAATTTTTCAGCCAGATTTGAAAAATTAGTGTAGCACGAGAAAACGGTCAAATGATTTTTCCCATTACATAAGACACAATATTGAACAGCCAACTTTAAATTCGTTTTTCTCAAAATCAAATAAAAAATTCACATTTCGGTCTGACTTGACCGATCATATCAACACGCTAGTATTGATAGAACTCTGAAGATTAATATTTTTATTTGTCTGGCTTGAGTGAACACTATTTTAAGGGATTATTTTCAACGCAGAAGTGTACTTTGCTGCAAAAACGTTGGTGGTGACTTCTCATTGCATACACACAAGTCTGCACTTAAAAATTAACCAAGTTTAACATGTTGTAAATGTGTTCTGTCAGATCAATTGAGTTGAAATTTTTGACACAAAACTTGCTTTTTCATTGACCTTTGTCCGATCAGCTATGCACAAATTTTATTTTTATTGTCACCTTCCAGCAGGTGCTTCAAAAAATTTGGTATTTCTTACACGTGAAATTCAACATATTTGTAGTTTTGCGTCAAAATTTCAGCCCAATTGATCATAACAGAACACATTTATAACATGTTAAACTTGGCTAGTTTGTATGAAAACGACCTTTGTCCGATCAACTTTGCACCACAGTGTACGTTAGGTACGAAATGCTGGATTAAGGTTAAAGTAATAAATTTAGGAACAATTTGTGTCATATCTGTATTACGGATTGTTGCTAAGCTTCTTGCTTCAGGAATTGTATTGAATACCTGTCAATCAACAAAACTTACTACGGCAGCAACTGAATTCTTCAGATGTGTTAGCGCTCACAAGATAGTTCATATCAGCCACCATGATGCTGAATTGAAACAATAAATTTGCGACGACATATTTCTAAATAGTCCTAGTGTTAGTACCGTGGACCCTCAGTGAAATTAAAAAAAAGCATATTAACGAGCAAATAAACCACAACTTGATTGTACATTTCGTTTACCAAAGCCACATCTCTTACTTCGTTCGTTATGAATGGGCTATTTTTCAAGTTAATTCTTTAATCAACGAAATTGTTGGTCATAACCATCCGACAACTCTTTTCCATGTTCGATAAGAGTGTAGTAGCTAGGTCGCTTTCCATCATTTCCAAAACAAAACAACACTTTCCCCACATCAAGAACACGAGTTGGTCTTCCAGTTGAGTTTGTTATTTCGATGTCGCATTGAAACGTCGCTTAGCGACGTCTCATTGCGAAAAGCGCATGAGCTTCGGCTCACGCGACGTCGCATGATACTCGTTCTCATGAAACGCATACATCCGGAAATGTGCTGTGCTTACAAAACAGTGCGACACACAGACATTATGAGAATGTGAGATGCGACAAAACTGAAGAGAGAGAAACAGAATGCTACAAATCTCTTACGCATGAGACTGCTATGATTATGAGACTATTCGTATTGCGTCTCGCGTACGGTAGCGCGCGCACTGGAAGCCTGACTGGGACTGCTGAATTCTCGATCATATGAAACCCTCAGCAAATATCATTAAGCGTTTCTCAGAACTAAGCGGAAAAGTTTACCAACGAGGTTTTTAAAAAGTGTACTTTCTCAAACATTTTTTTTTTTTTTTTTTTATTAATTTATTTGTACAGGCTCAATCGAATAAACTTTACAGAGCCGAGTTATCATTTGCATTATACATGATTCATGTCTTAAATCTAGAGTTAAAGGAATTGAACCGATTACTCGCGGTCGTCTCGAGGTTAGTGGAGATTTACAATTTTTTGGATGGGGAAAGGGAGAAGGAGGTTTGAAATATGATTTATTATACAAATATTTAATTTATCCTAAAACATGAACTTATTTCTATTCATCTTGAAGACAAACATTAAAAAAAAAACTACACGCACAATACACAAACTAAACACAAGGTTAATCAAACTTACAATCTAAGGTTAGTATTCTTAAAGTAAACATATATGAGTTTCATAAACTCCAGATCACGTCTAGCCAAAATATCCCGAACTGGAACATTAGGTTGTCTACCTCGAGCCCGAAGGGAATCGCATAGCTCAGATCTGACTCCACGATGCTCAGCACAAGACCAAAGGATGTGATCGGCGTCTTGGTAACCTTGTCCACATTCACAGAGATTGCTGTCTCCCAGCCCAACACGAAACAAGTGAGCGTTTAACGAATAGTGATTGGACATGAGGCGAGACATCAGACGAATGAAGTCTCGACCCACATCCAACCCCTTGAACCAAGGACTCTTCGACACCTTAGGGATGATCGAGAATAGCCATCGTCCCAAACTTCCTTCACTCCATTTATTTTGCCAGCTGGCGAGCGACTGTTGACCATTAATGAAGAAAAGATCGTTGAAGGCGATCTGTCGATCGTAAATATCGCCTTCCATAGCGCCCACCTTTGCAAGTGAGTCCGCTTTCTCATTGCCCGGAATCGAGCAATGAGATGGGACCCATGCAAAGGTGATGACAAAATATCTTAAAGATAAAACCCTTAGAAGCTCTCGTATTTTCATGAGAAAATACGAGGAGTGCTTTACCGGCCTCATGGATCGAATAGCCTCGACAGAACTGAGACTATCCGTAAAAATAAAATAATGATCAGGTGCAAGTGAGGCGATCGTTTCTAGCGTATAATGTATTGCCGCCAGCTCAGTAACATATACGGAACAAGGAGCTTGAAGCATTCGAGAGGCGCTATGAAATTCGTTAAAAATACCAAAACCAGCGGACGACTCTATTAGTGATCCATCTGTGAAGAACGATCTTGCGGAATCAACTTGGCCAAACTTTGCAGCGTAAATTGACGGAACAATCATGGAACGATGATGTTCTGGGATCCCACGAATCTCCCGCGTCATGGATAAATCAAAACTAACTGAATTGCCGAAGTCGGAGAAGCATACACGATGAGGATTATGCTGTGAAGGGCTGACATCCTGAGTTATGTACACGTAGTACAATAACATAAAACGAGTTTGAGGGTTTAGCTCAAGAAGCTTCTCAAAGTTTTCGATTACCAGTGGGTTCATAACTTCACAACGGGTGAGGAGCCTGAGGGACAATTCCGAAAACCGATCCGATAGTGGCAACATGCCCGCCAACACTTCAAGACTCATCGTATGAGTCGAGTGCATGCATCCTAACGCGATACGAAGACAACGATACTGGATACGTTCCAGTTTGATGATGTGCGTTTTAGCCGCCGACTGGAAGCAAAAACTACCGTACTCTAAAACCGATAAAATCGTTGTCCGGTACAACGTTAGAAGATCTTGCGGATGAGCTCCCCACCACGTTCCGGTAATTGTTCGGAGAAAATTGATCCTTTGTTGGCATTTTCGTCTCAGATACTCAATGTGGGATCTCCAGGTGCATTTTGAATCGAACCAGACCCCAAGATATTTGAAAGACATGGAATGAGTGATCGGTTTACCCAAAAGTTGAAGCTTTGGTTGTGCTGGGCTATGCTTCCTAGAAAAAACGACCAACTCAGTTTTCTCCGTGGAGAATTCGATACCTAGCTGGATAGCCCAAGTAGACAAATTGTCTAAGGTATCCTGTAAGGGTCCTTGCAGGTTGACCCCTTTGGGCCCTGTCGTAGACACTACGCCATCATCTGCAAGTTGTCTCAACGTGCAGTTGTCACTTAGACAATTGTCAATTTCTCTGACATAGAAATTGTACAAAAGGGGGCTTAAACATGAGCCCTGGGGGAGACCCATGTAACTAAATCGAGAAGCTGTAGAGTTTCCATGAGAAAAGCTCATATGTTTCTCTGACAGCAAATTGTACAAAAAGTTATTAATTAATGGGGAAAGGCCACAAGCGTGGAGTTTGTCTGAAAGGACTTCAACCGATACTGAATCAAAAGCCCCCTTAATATCCAAGAACACAGAAGCCATTTGCTCTTTTTTAGCAAAAGCCAACTGGATTTCTGTGGAAAGCAACGCGAGACAGTCGTTCGTTCCCTTACCCCTACGGAAACCAAATTGAGTATCTGAGAGTAGGTGGTTCGTCTCAACCCATTTGTCGAGGCGAAAAAGGATCATTTTCTCCAACAATTTTCGAATGCACGATAACATCGCGATGGGACGATACGAGTTATGATCTGATGCGGGTTTTCCAGGCTTTTTAATGGCTATAACTCTCACTCGCCTCCAATCATCTGGAACAATATTGAACTCCAGGAACTGACAAAACAAGTTCAACATGCGCCTCTTAGCGACGTCTGGGAGGTTCTTCAACAAGTCGAACTTGATCCTATCAGCCCCCGGAGCCGAATTGCGACACGAAAGGAGCGCGAGTGAGAGCTCTAGCATTGAAAAAGGCTGGCTGATCTCGTCTACCGAATTCGTCGTTTCGCGAGGAATCATCTGTGCCGGCACGGAATCAGGACATACTTTTCGCGCGAACTTGAGAATCCACCGATCCGAGTACTCCTCGCTCTCGTTGTTTGAAGACCGGTTACGCATCCTTCGCGCCGTGTTCCAAAGCGTATTCATCGACGTTTCGCGCGATAAACCGTCCACGAATTGCCGCCAGTATCCGCGTTTCTTGGCTTTGATGAGGCTCTTGAGTTCGTGTTCAAGAGTCGAGTACGCTTCGAAATACTCGGGTGTTCCGCGTTTCCGGAAAAGCTTAAACGCGTCGGACTTTTTATGATAAACCTCAGTGCATTGCTGGTCCCACCAA
This sequence comes from Ochlerotatus camptorhynchus, assembly GCF_037179485.1. Lineage (NCBI taxonomy): Eukaryota > Metazoa > Arthropoda > Insecta > Diptera > Culicidae > Ochlerotatus > Ochlerotatus camptorhynchus. The sequence continues at coordinate 1,833,476 of NW_027040495.1, read as the reverse complement.
GGGGTAGGAGGTTTCCTACGAAAAGACGTTCCTGGAACCGGCCGAGTTTGAGCTCGAAGCGCGCTGTCCAAGATCAGATTGGAGAGGAAGTTATATTCCTCCAACGGTGGAAGCTCTTCTACCGACGACACGGCTTCATCTATCGCGGTCTTGAACGTTGTCCAATCGATATTACGGGTGAGGTCGTACGCGACGTTAACGGATTCCGACGGATTGAACCCACTGGCAATCGAAATGCCGATCGGCAAGTGATCACTACCGTGGGGATCCTGGATCACATTCCACGTGCAATCCAACGATAATGAATTAGAGCAAAGTGTGAGGTCTAATCTACTTCCATTTGAGGATGGACCAGCCAGACGTGTTACTTCTCCATTGTTAAGAATTGTCATATTGAAGTTATCACAGAGGTCATATATCAAAGTAGAACGGTTGTCATCATACAGTTCCCCCCAGCCTGTACCGTGGGAATTAAAATCTCCCATAATCAACCGTGGAGTAGGAAGAACTGAACAGATATCTGAAAGTTGTTTTTGACTAATCGAAACTCGGGGAGGAATATACACAGAAGCAATACAAAGGCTCTTGCCTTTAACAAAAGCCTGACATGCGACAACTTCAATACCTGGAAATTGTGGAAGATTCACTCTATAGAAGGAATGGCACTTTTTGATCCCCAAAAGTACTCCTCCTCCACGCGAATCCTCACGATCCAGTCGAATAATGTTAAAATCATGAAAAGGAAGATCGATATCTGAAGAGAGCCAAGTTTCACACAGAGCAAATGCATCACAATCATTATTGTGAACCAAAAACTTAAACGATTCTATCTTAGGAATAAGACTTCGACAATTCCACTGTAGAACAGTGATCAAATCCCCGACCTCGTTTGGAAAATTATCCATCGAAGGAGATGATTGCTGCAAGGAGGGGCCACTTCAATGTCAACTGCTTCAAGAGGGTTTTCACAGTAGGAAGCATTGCCAGAACAATGCTTTTCAGAGGATCAGAAATATCGAGGTAATTGAGGATACTGTCCACAATGTTATCAAATGAGAACAACCCAGATGAAGAAGGGGCTTGTGTTCTGAAAATTGGGGCATCGGGGGTTTTGGATGTCCCCGGGAGAGGTGGAAAATCCTGGGTATAATCAGTTCTGCGGAATCCAGGAGGAGTAGAAGTCTCCTTTTTTCCACCACTCCTTGATTTGGGCAAGCTGATTTGGGGTTCTTGATCTGCAACTTTCCGCGAACGGATGCGTTTTCGTTTCCGGGCAGAACCTTCCGGAAAATTGAAAGAAACTCCCTCCTCAGCCAAGTCAGAGCCAGACTCGTCATCTGACAAAAGAGCGAAGGGATTTTTGTCGTTGGTCGATGGCTTGGCTGTCTTAAGCATTTCTGCAAAAGACCGCCTGGAACGTTCTTTAAGAGAGCGCTCTAGTTTTTCTCCGCGTTGTTTGTACACCGGGCACGACGAGAGACCATGAGGAGGAGATCCTTTGCAGTACACGCATTTTGGTGCCGTGACTGTGCAGGCGCCATCCTCGTGCTTCTCCCCGCATTTGGAACAGCGTGCCTTGCTGCCACAGTGAGAGGCCGTATGTCCCAACTGTTTGCAGTTTTGGCAGATCATGGCCCGAGGAACAAACAAGCGCACAGGTAGCCGAAGTTTTCCCAACTCGATGTACTGAGGAAGGGCTGAACCAGAAAAGGTCACGCGAAACGAGTCTGTGGGGGTAAAACTCTTTTTACCCTCGCTGACAGATACTGAGCCCAGTTTTTGGACATCCAGTATCTTCACCGGGGGGAGCAAGGGGTTCTTGAAACGGCCAACCGCCTGCTTCTCCAAGATCTCGGGGGTCAGACTCGCTTCGGTGACCACACCTTCGATCTCTACATCACGAGCTGGTATGTAAACTCTGTACTCAATCGTAAAGAGCTGGGAGGCAGCAATCTCGTTAGCCTGCTTCAGGTTAGAAACGACAACACGAAGTTTATTATGCCTAACCTTCGTGATTTCGGTCACGGCCGAGTATCGCTTCGTCAGATCAGTGGAAATTTGCATCAAGTTCAAAGGTTTGTTTTTGGGCTGAAAGTAGACAACCCATGGCCCAGTCGAGTCATCTGGATAGGCTCGCGATCGGGGGCTTTTCTGAGACGAACCATGAATGACAGGACGTTTTCGTCTTTTCTTGCCATCGAGTGGCAAACTGGTGTCATCTTCCGACAAAATGTCCATATCGTCTTCTGACGAGACGTCCATTTTGCCGTACTAGTGGGAGCGGTTAACGCTCTACCACTGAAACGATGCTTAAAACCACACAGACACAATAAACAGAATAAACTACAAACACAGAAACACAAAATTAAATTTAACTGATGGGCGAGAGAAAGAAACAGGAAAAAAAAACTTATCTGCTATACTACTACCACCGAGTGATTACACAGCAGCAGCGGAGCGACGCGCAGCGTGGGTGACCTTCGATGCGCGTGTGCGGGCGATCTTTGTAGTGGTGTGCTTGTATGAGGTTCGGCACTCAGCTGGACACACGATGATGGATGACCGGTATAAATGCGGAGGCAGATGCTCGATGACGATGATCTGTGTGCAGGTATGCGTGATCACGCACCGATGAAGCGCAAATTTGTTTGCGAATATCCAATTGCAAGTGAACAATTTTCTTTCCGATGACGCCGAAAACCACTTTCTTCTCAGAAAAACTCACTTTCAGATAATTGTTTAGCCGGGTACTATGCCAGTAATCACTAAGCGAGAAAAAACTGATACTTTAAACCAACCGAATACCGAGAAAACTTCCGAAATACCGGAGCGCAAAACAAGTCGACTATACTTCTTGCTAGGTCGCAGTGGTTTCTCAAACATATTTCCCAAAAATGTTGTTGAAACTTGTGAAAACATTCACAAGTTCCTCTCAGGAGTCGATACGTATTCGTAGCACCAGATAGTGCAGGATTTTCCATGTGAACATTGTTTATAGTAAACTATGGCCAGATAAAGAAAAGAGAGTTGATGTTTCTCCATATTAAATCTCCACCATACTAAAAAATCATGATTGATTGATGACTGATCTGACTATTAATTGTTATTTGAGGGCTTTTTAAGCCTGTACCATATTTGCATTACTATAATTGTGTGGCAAGTTCAATCATACTCTATGATGCCGAAGGAAGTCGAAAATTTTTTCAACCCGAAATATTCCTAGACCGGACCGTGAATCAAACCCTATCGCCAAAATAGTCTTGCTTTATACACACTAAGATTATTTTACAGATTTCTGTTAAATTTTACCGAAATCTCAACAGCTGAACAATTTTACAGTTTTCCTGTAATTATTCACAGATATCTGTGAAAAATTTACACATATTTGTGAAAAATTACAGGAAATCTGCGAAACTGTTTACCGAACGTTCAGCTGTTGAGATTTCGGTAAAATTTTACAGATTTCTGTAAATTTTTTTAAGTGTGTAGCTGCGCCTATACCGACTGAGCTATGGAGGCCCCATTTATCAACTTGGTGATGGATTGATATTTTTTCTATGTTTTTTAAGCGAAAAATACTGTTAGATACAATTTCTTTAAAAACAAAAAATATTTATTGGAATACTGGATATCAACATATTTTATAAAATAAGGAATCCAGTCCCTCTATGGTGTGGATACTTGGTCCGCTATTCCAGCTTTCAGAAAATCGGTTTAATCTTCACTAAAAATAGTTTTCTCCAACTACTATGGCCATTGAACTGTGTCTTAGTAAAGAATCTTTAATGTGACAGGCAAAAACATTAAATTTCACAAAACTTACTCCCGTAAGTTCGCTCCAGAAAAGTTTCATAGCTGTGCCAATCCCAACAAACAATTTTAGCTGCAGACTAGCTTATACAGCTAATATGTGCAGCTAAAATTGTATTAGCTTTATAAGCTAATATGCAGCTAAAATTATTAGTTGGGATGCTCTTCCCATGACTTCTTTAAAATTTGCTCATTAAATTTCGTTAAAAATTTTCTAGAACTTGCTCAAGAACTCATAATTTATTGCTATAAAAAAAATTAAATATTTTCTATCAATTTGTTTGATGATTTGTATATGTTTTATATCTCATCTCGAAACAATTCTGAACTGTAGTATAAATCATCGCCCTCATAGTCAATTAATTTTCAGTAAGATAGCCATTATCTCCTTTTTATGCAATCTTCCTTGAAACGCAACTGTCTACAACCCTCATCAAATTGGACCGTTTCGATCACATGGCTGTCAGAAAACAATCATCATTTAAAAACGCAACCCATTAATTATCACTCCTCAACAATAAGAAAGGGCAATCGAAACGGGTTCGGAAATCCAGCAAACATCTTAATCATTCGATGGATCCCTGACCCTGAGTTGATCACTGATATTATTATTCATCATTGACCAGCCGACCTACACGCATTTGGGTCAGGACTGTATGTTTGACCTACGTTTCATTGCCCATTCATCAAACTGATATAGGTTTCGCAAATTTGAAAACTGGAGTGAGAACATTTTAGGGTTCCATTTTGAAACAATAAATCAGCCATGTAGGCTGGCAAACGAGGATTGGAATAGATGTATTGTATTATTGGTATAGAGAGAGATAATGCCTGCCTAAAGTACACAAGCAGATGAATACTAGCTGAAATCGATAATGGGAAGGTCTTCAATGCTATTGACCAAACTTTTTTCAAATAGAAAAAAAAGTTATTCAATCTGTGCGGTTCGGTTGAGTTGCACTTGTTTTGATCAGACGGTACGTCTCCAGAACACCTTCTTCTCATTTTCTTCTGCTGCATGTTACCTATCGTTGCACAACCACGTGTTAACAGACGGCACAGAAAGTTTCCATAATTACATTAAGTTATTGATAAACTTTTGTGAAAACTTCCTTACTCACTCACCATGGCACAGACCATAGTCAGCCAACAGTATAAAACAATCTAGTTCTGGACACAATCTGGGGGAAAACTTTCTAGCTCCGTAAACTATTCATGTGACATCAGGAGACATACCATTAACATCAATCTTGAATGCAGTCAGTTGTGGTATCATGAGCCATGTAGTTGCTGATGAACTCATCTGAAATTGTGAACGTATGTGGTAGATTGTATGGGCAACATCATCGTTGTATAAACATATTTGTCTTTTGAATGCGGATTGTACAATGAAGAGTTATATAACTCTTAAACTTATACTTTGCCGATTGTTGCCCTTTGTTGATATATCTCAACCAGAGCTCTAAATTTTCGAAACTCTAAAATAAGCTCGAGTTTTGATTATTGCGTACCACGTGCTCCCGAGCAGGAACGAATATCTCTACCTTAAATGTATATAGATGAGCCTGACATAAGAGGTAAAATACCAAACAATAATACCAAAAACATGTTCTCACAATACCAAATTATGCCAATGCAATACCAAAAAATTACCACACAGGTATTCTTTTGGTATCCAAATATTTTTTTTTTTGTTTTTTACAAAATATTTTGCATGCAATTTTTTGGTATTATTCTTTTACTTACCTCTTATGGCAGGCTGCTCAACACCACATTTTGGTATCAGGTCAGAATTAAGTATTCATTAGTTATTTTCTTCTGCTTGGGTTTATATAACGCTGACCTAGACTATCAGCATGAAACTAAAATGAAAAAGAAGCACACTTAGAATGATAGGTTGACTGTGGATTTTCTCGTCGTTGCTTTGCTCATCCCTTTCAATGAAAGTAACGTCGATTTTCGAGTTGAAATGAAGCCTCATTATGGCTTTCAATCCCTTTCACACTGTCACCGGCTCTGTCAATTTGTTTAATATGCGTTATGTAGCATACTCGTAAATTTTTTTTATAGATTAATATGTGTATAGAAGATACATTAAACATATTATTCATTTTCCGTCATATATGTAACGAAACCTCGGTTGATGTGTTTCATGAAAGATGAAACTTTAAAAGTCGACCGTGTAGTGGACACGGTTTGATTTGATAACAATGATTAATATGTAAGTACATTACGTGTTGTAATTACATAATGAAACTCTATAAAATAGTGCAGCAGCGAGACCGCTCAGTCAAGTGGCTTCAATAATAGGGAAAGTGCACCAGTATTGGCCGTAGGTTCCTATTTTGGCCACTTATCAGAAAACCGATTAAATTACAATATTCGTGCATTTTGTGGTCGAAATTTTTATGTACACCGATTAATATGATTTATACCAACAAACGCAACTGAACATAAAACTGAAGCCGAAGAGATCACTAGGGTCAATGGGTCATTACTAAGACAGCAGCATATTTCCTCGATCTTGAATCTCGTTCTGCGACACGTTCAAAGTCATCACAATTTGTATATGTATTTACAGAGTTCTTTTCATACTTCTTTTAAAATAAATTAGAAATTCTCTTAGAAAGTCATTGAAAATTTCTCTATAACTCTCCAGATTATTCCAGAATAAATCATAAAATATGTCCTTAGAATCTCTTTAAATTTAGGCTATTTCTAAGAAGCTTTAATTTTTTTTTAAATCACTTGAATTCTCCATAGAGTTCTCATGCTATTCACCTCAGAATTATCGAATAATTTAAAAAGGCTTTTTGTGAGCAAAGCAGGAACAATTTTCCTGTGGAGAATTTTGCACAGAATTACGTTCGAGTACTTTCTGAATAATTAGGAAATTGCTTAAAACTCTCTAGAAATTCTTTTCAAAATGCGCTTGGAATTATCTTCGGAATTTCCGTACAGACCTTTGCAGAATTGCTTTGGAATTGTCCCCTTCTGTATTCGATTCACTTGATATTTTTCGGTATCCTCTTTTGGAACGTTATAGAATTTTCCAGGCAGTTACTATTTTTTTACTCTTAACTCACTCAATTGGCTAGGCTAGTTCTAGTCAAAACTTTCTTACAGTTTTTCCTAAAATTCCCAAGAAAATATTCGTTGAAATATGTTGAATGCAAAAGCAAATATCCCAATAAACTAATGGGATTCATAATGCAGCCTTCAGTAGAGTTGTTACTTATTTGTTGAACTACAAGTTTTGAAAATCAAATCGAGAATATGGAAACTTTTTTATGAGCGAATTAGTAAAAGGGTGTCATTTTTTCATATATTTTAACCAAAATCCCCATACATAATTCAAACTAAAAGCGCCAGCTCATCTTACAACAAAGTATGCTGAAACTTCCAAAGAGTAGTTTTCTCACCCGAAAGCACAAACCTAGGGGTTGGCCCGGAAACAATGTAATTAATTATAACGAAGGTTGATAATTCAGGCCTACTGGAATGACAGCGTTCAGACTTTTTCAATTGGCTAGGTGCAAATAGACCCTTAAAATTCCACCCAAACGATTTCTGTCAACCATTTATAAACTGCATGAAGAGGTTAAATGCTATGGAAGTTGAAGTTTATAAACTATCATTTGTGGGTGTTGTGTAGGCATAGAATGACAAATTTTCCTACCGAAAACTATCCTTGCACAGCTAGATTGTGGTAATGCTGCTAGGGGGCTACGCAAAAGTACAGTCAACTATTTCTAACTGGATACTTAAGGAATACCAGAGCTATCGGATATTATATGAAAGAATTAGAAAATGATGATTAGAAAAAAATTTATGGGAAAATTGGTTGAAGCAACCTGGATTTCTATCGCGTTAGAAAGAGTTGACTGTATAAACAATCTGTGTGCACACGTATGGGGCACGGAACTCGACGCTGTGTCATAATTTTCTTTAATTTTTTTCTTGTCTCAAGAGGGAGGAGGAAAGTTTGTCGAGAAATAGAAAATACCTACACCGATACAAATAGAAGATAAAAATCTGCTCGTGTCTACACAATGAGGAAACTTTTTAACTCTTTCGTAATTTATTTAACTTGCAAGTTAGTCGTTGACACCTTTCTCACCTGTTTTCTGTTGTATGAAACTGACTCAAAAGTTGATGCCTGTTACGGTGAGCGTATGCAAGTATAACTTGAACGCAGTAGCTTGGCCTCGGCCTGTTGAGGAGGCTGGTCCGCCTTGGTTGTCACACATCACGAGGGGTGAAACATGTAACATCACAAACTAATAGCGAATTCGTTTATTATTCAGTTCCAACCTGGATCGGGTATCAAGATTGGGTCTGCTTGTTTTCTAGCAAACGTCAGTTTGATCGTTTGTTTTTAAAACCTGGCACGGGTCGAGGTTCGCACTGACAAAAAGTTCGGGTTCGCACGGGTTGGAACTGGTTCCAACCCCGATAATAAACGAATTCGCTATAAGTTATCGGATAAAAAACACTATGCGTTATTTTTAGGCATTTTGTGGGTTACAGTTTAAAATTTCAATCTGTAGTTTTATTTTGGCTTGACACCAGTTTTTCATAGTTACATACCGCAGCATTGTATTCTAGAACAATCATTTCACTTTTTGCCAACCGAGAAGAAATCATGCATCAAAAGGCTCCTTTGCTTAGGGTTTGATGATAATCGATTCAACGAGATAAGGCATAACCAGCCTTGGGCGAAATCAGTCACCCAATTCCTCTTCAAAGGTAAAAGCACGCTTCACTGACAATGAATTGCAGCATATTGATTTGCCACATAAACACCGGTTTTATTTATTCTCTTTGGTACAGCTAGAGTGACTTAACACTATTATACGAAGAACTCACTCAAACACTATGTATAAGGGCGATTTCATAAACTAAATACACGTCCTCACATTGGCACCCGAAAGATTTTCAACCGGACCGAAAATCCAACAACGAAATTAATTTAAGACATAATACATTGTAACGAGGTTACAAAAGTATCCCACCTATTATATGCACAATATGGCATCACTTATAATAAACCGTTCTTGGCCGCTAAGTTCATTTGCGTTTGGTAACTTAGGGCACATCTGTCAAACAGATTGAAAATGGGAGTTTGGTTAGCCCACCGGATAAATACGTCCGAGTCCGAGCCGAATCAACGAATGCCCTAGGGTATTGTAGCTCCTTAAAGGGTAGAGTCATTATTGTTCCAGATGCGAACTCCAAAACCTTTCCAACCACGAAACAGTGAGCACGGTGATCAGTAGAACAAGTTCAAGTAGCTATTAAATCAAACAAGATGACGGTTAGACAGTGAGACATACCAGGCAGTTAAAGTGACGTAAAATAAATATAAGCGGAGGTTTGTAACATGGAAAATTAGGTTAAACAAGGACAGTAACAGTGGTAGTACTTACAGAGCTGTAGATTTTATAAATAGCTGCAGGAATACTAGCACCATCGTTGTGTAAGGTTTCACCATACTTTTTATTAATTATATATAAATTAAAACTTTACAAAAACTACAGATTCTGTAACATTAACACAGTAACACGCTACAACTCGTTTGAAGGAAAATCCTTCAACCGAAGGTCCTACCCTTACACGGTAACTATAAAATACTCAATAATGACTACAAAGTAAGCATTTTTGAGGGCTACTGGGACTACCCATTAAATTAGTAAATGTTAATGAGTAATTTCAACTACAAAAATAAGTAGAAAGTATTCATTTGTGAATAACAAATCAACCTGAACATTGCATTAGGTCCTAGGTAACATTAACAGATTCTCTTCGTCATTCGTCGTCGTCGAAACATTCCCAGGTATTTTCAGCACATAGATCGATAAAATAAGCTTTTATCTAGCATCTAATATGACAAACACAACAAGAAACGGTTATGTGCTCAAGTTATTAACGAAAGAGACAGTCGACGAAGAGAATCGTTCAATGTTACTTAGGACCTAATTCAATGTTCAGCTTGAAATACTCATAAATGGGTAATTTTTTTACTCATTTAATGGGTAGTCCCAGTCTCCCTCGAAAATGCTTACTTTGTAGTCAATATCGAGTCTTTTATAATCATTATTGGGTACTATGCGGTTACCGTGTAGGTCGTAGATCCTAACCCTCGGTGTTGTGTGTTGCACGTGTCGACTTCCGACGTGCATACACGCTCAAAAGCGCTTTGTCGGCCTAGTTGGTCGAATAAAACCCTGCCAACTCTTTGTCACCGCACCAATCCGGCGTAGTCTAAAAGCTCCTTGCTGCGAGTTCGTCGACCAACATCAGTATCGCCATCTTGTGTCACAACAAAAGTGATTAGAAAAGGTTTCTGCTACACCTACTCGTCACCAACGCCGCAGGTACGACCAGCATGCAAAAACGCGCGCAATGAAACATGAATTGACATGAATTGGTTGTCATAGAGTCCCTAAATGCGCATTGCAAGCAATATCCAAGTACAGATCAACACGGATTCATAACTGGGCGTTCCACAACTACGAACCTGCTGTGCCTAACGTCTTACATCACAGACAGTTTGATTGCTCGGACCTAAACGGACGTTATCTACACAGATCTTACGGCAGCCTTCGATAAGCTGAACCACGAAATTGCGATCGCTAATCTTGATAGGCTAGGGATCGGTGGAAATCTTTTGAGATGGTTTCGTTCATACCTCACGGAGCGCCAATTGACAGTAACTTTGGGTACTTGTCGCTCAGCAAGCTTCTGCGCAAAGTCCGGTATACCTCAGGGCAGCCATCCGGGACCATTGGTATTTCTCCTCTACTTCGACGACGTTCACCATGTTATCACAGAGCAACGATTATCGTTTGCAGACGATCTGAAAGTTTTTCTGCGCATCCGCTCACTTGCCGACTGCCGTTCTCTCCAAAATCAGATTGACATCTTTGCTGACTGGTGTAGTCTAAACCGACTGGTGGTCAACCCAGCTAAGTGTACAGTTCCCGAATAGAAATTTACATTAGCCCAACGTTTGATTTTGATGTCTACATCAGCATCGAAATCAAATGTATGCCTGATGTCAAACATTAGAAAACATTATGATTTAGTTGTATTTAAGCAACGTAACATGGTGTATACATCAGAAATTTTGGAACAAAATTTTGCCATTCTAATGTCGGTCTGACGTCAAAAATTTCAATCTCTTGACATTAGAACCAAACGTTTTAAGGATGTTTTCTGATGTACATTACGTTAGAACTAAACGTTGTTCGGATGTTTTTATATGTAAACGTTTTCTGATGTTTTCTAATGTAGATGTTTCCCGATGTTAGAACCAAACGTTTTCGGATGTTCTCGGATGTAAAAAACGTTAGAACTAAACGTTGTTTAAATGTTTTTATATGTAAATGTTTTCTGATGTTTTTTAATGTAGAAGTTTCCTGATGTTAGAACCAAACGTTTTTGGATGTTTTCGGATGTAAAAAACGTTAGAACTAAACGTTGTTCGGATGTTTTTATATGTAAATGTATTCTAATGTTTTCTTATGTAGATGTTTCCCGATGCTAGAACCAAACGTTTTTTGGATGTTTTCGGATGTACACAACGTTAGAACTAAACGTTGTTCGGATGTTTTCAATTGTACTTCCTGTTTGTTGTTCTCTGATGTTTTCAGATGTACAAAACGTTTAAAGTAAACGTTGTTTGAATGTTTTAAAATGTAGATGTTTACTTATGTTTTAAGTAGTATAACCACTAGAATCTTACTTTTCAAATGCTTTCAATTATATTTACAACACATTAGAATTAGTAACATAATCGTGTAAACACTACACACCATTGTTGTTAGATAACATCATAAAAATGCGTACATAACTGTCAATGCTGAAGCTCCCGTTTCCCACCAGTCAGTTAACTGACCTTAGCTAACCTAATGTCATTGCGGCAACTCTCTATGCGGCAGGGGAACTATGCCATTAGCGCGCTAAGAGTTATTAGACCACTGACATAGGCGCCAATTTGTAGGTGACGAGGCACTAGGTGACGTTACAGCGAGCTTGACGATTGTTGTATCATTTTTGAACGAACTACCAGACAAAGATGCCTAGTGTTTACATAATCAAGTTTCCAAATCTACAGGGCCACCCACATTAGATCCGGATCTGGCGCGATGCAGCAAAGTGACAGCTAAATATATTGTCTAACTATAAAATTTACGACAACGCAACGCAAGCAGATCTAATGTGGGTTACCCTTAAGGCCTGTGGAAGAGTGAAAACTGGTGGCCGCGTGAAACTTTAGGGAAATTCCCCAATAATTTGCAAAATTTAGCAAAACACAAATGCTCCGTCCATGTGTCGAACCACAAACGAAACTCGTCAGTTGGTGGGGATTGATGACTTCCTTGGTTGCTTTGGTGGTGTCATGCCTTCCTTCGAAAAGAAGCACAGCCGTGGATCCTGGCCCTTGAGTTGATGAGTCCAGGTCTAGGTGTTCAATTGCCTCCCTAGCGTAAGTGGTTGCCACTCGGTTGCAGAACATAGAACGATAGAAAATAAACAAGAAAACAAAGCCAAATTGAAGATTAATCCAGGGATTTTGCAATAAATATTTAGATGAGCTAAGACTAGAGAATGCTAGAGAAACTGAAAGACTATCAAAGCAAACTATGCACCTAGATCCAAATCTTTTCAGAAAACTTATCAATACGCATAGTTTGAACCGATGTATAAACATCATGCAGACATTGTTGTCTTTGAAATGTCTACGAGCCAGGTAAAGGGCCGAACCCAATGACACCAGGACAGCGGCATAGCGGTATAGGGGTAAATGTACATTTTAAGGTTAGTTAGAAGAACTACTAGGACTTCAGGGTAGTTCCATAGAGGTAACTCTAAGACCACTGGGTCCCGAAGAAAATCATTATTATTTTTGGCTCACTCAGTACCAGAACAACGGTCCCAAGCAGTCCCAAGCTATTTCACTCACCCCTGCATGTTCTGCATGAATCCACACACCCCTGATATTATCTGTCAAACTTTCATAGCGAATCAAAACAAACATAGTGTAGTAATAGAATTTCAACTAGAATAGGGTACGTTAATCGTTTGCTTGGGACCAATAGGCTACTAAAGTGGTGAGCCAATTTAAAATCGTTAGTTTCGTATTGATTGTTGGTAGTTCTATAAACATCAGAAAAATACCAGATTTAATTTAATTTAAGTTAATAATTATTCTGAAGACCTACAACTGAACAGAAATTCAAACGATGTCCTTTTGATATTCTTTGAATAGTTTAAATTGATCAGGTATTATTCTGAGAACCTACAACTGATCAATAAATCAATCGAAACTTTTCGGATATTACTACAAGAGATCAAAATAAGCAGGAATTGTTTTGAAGACCTACAACTGATCAGAAATTCAAATAAAGTAATTTAGAAAATATTCGAAGTGGTCAGGTTGATAAGGATTAGAAATTAAAATCTTGAGATATTTTTAGAAGAGGTCAAGTTGATCAGGAATTATTCTGAGGACCAACATCTGATAAAAAATCGAATTGAAGTCGTTTGAAAATTTCTTCAGAACGTAGAATAATCGGAAATTGTTATGAAGATCTTACTACACCGAAGGTCGTAGATCTTCAGAGAAACTAGCAGAACTTTAGGGAAATTAAAAAAAAAAAACTTCAGAGAAGTTTTAAAAAACTGAAATCTTTAGAGAAATCAAAAGAAAATCAGGGAAGTTCGTAGATCTTCTGAGTAATTTACAGCACTACAGTAATGTTTGTCGTCGTTTCGAGAAATAATCACTACTTTATGGATGTTCACAGATCTTCAGGGAAGTTTGAAGATCTTCAGAGAAATTAACAGAACTACAGTGATGTTCGTAAATTTATAGATAATTTTTTAGTTCCTAAGGGAAATTTATAGAACAGAATTTCAGAGAAGTTCGCAGAACTTTAGATAAACTCACAGAACTTCAGGGAAGATCACATAAATTTAAAGATCCTCGTACATCTGAGAGTTATTTTCAGTACTTCAGGGCAGTTCACAGAGCTTTAGGCAAATTGGCAGAACGTCAGGGAAAAATACTGAATTTCAGGGAAGATTGTTGATCCTCAGAGAAATTTGCAGAACTTAAAGGAGGTCTTCAGATAAATTTTTATTGCTTCAGAAAAAAATTGCAGAAATTCAGGAAAGTTTTGTAGACTTTTAGAGAAATTTTTAATATTTTAATGCTTCAGGGTAGTTCGAAGATTTTCAGAGAAATTCACAGACCTTCAGGGAGAAGAATAAATGTAAATGGTATTGAAAATTTGATTTGTGAGAAATTGGATAATATGAAAAGTTCATTTTTTAAAATTGATGCGGAAAACCAATTAGCTGTAAAGAATGATCCGTGCAGTTCATCTAGGACGATTCAGTCGGAATCGGACAAAAATACCAGACGCAAAAAACGTAAATTAGTAATTAGTAATAGTGATCATGATGATGATGTTGTTTTTCAAGAAAATGCGAGTTTTGCGGATGTTGTAAAAAGACATAGTCGTATTAGTCAAAGTAAAACTAATAGTAACAGTAATAGTAAAAGTAACAAACCAGAAAATCGTAAGACTCGTCCAGTCATTGTGATTAAACCGAAAGAGTCCAAACAACCTTGCGAAGATACTCGTAAGTTTTTAAAAACTCAGTTGGATCCAAAAACACACAAAATCAGTAATTTTAGGAATGGTAAAGATGGCTCCATTATTGTTGAGTGTGCAACAGGAGCAAACGTAAGTGATGTGAAAAATGGTATTGAAAGCAATCTGGGTGAAAAATATAGTGCTGTTGTTCCCACTTCGGTGCCAAGATTGAAAATAGTGGGCATGAGCGATCAGTTTTCCTCCGATGTCTTTATTGACTACTTAAAAAGTCAAAATGAAGACATCGCTATTAATGATGTAAAAGTAGTGAACATGTTTGAAAATCCACGCTTCACTTATAACAAGTTTAGTGTTGTAATTGAAGTCGATGTCGAAACTTATAAATGTTTGTTATGTGCGAAAAAAGTAAATGTAGGGTTTGATCGGTGCTCGATAGTTCCCGCGATTAATGTGCTGAGATGCTTCAAATGTGGAGAATTTGGGCACAAGAGCATGGATTGCAAAAATTGTGATAGATGCTCTAGGTGCAGCCAACAACACAAAACGTCGGAGTGTACGTCAACTGTATTGAAATGTATTAATTGTTTGAAAATGAATAAAGAACGAAAAATGAACTTGGACGTCAACCATGCCGCATTTAGCTCGGAATGTTTGCTCTATAAAAGACTTTTTGATCAGAAGAAAAGCAGCTTGCGTTTCAATAAATAGCAGCCAAGTTCCAGGAATGTGAATCAATTCGATTTTTTATATTTGAATATTGCGGGGTTGTCAACAAACTACGTAGCATTACGTCAGATTGTTGAGGAAAAACGTCCTCTTTTAGTTTTCTTATCTGAAACTCATATTGTAGAAACTGAAGCTTTTGATCAGTATAGTATTCCGGGATATATTGTTGCTGCTTGTTTATCACATTCTAGACACACTGGCGGTGTTGCTATTTATGTCAAAGAATCAGTTCAATTCAACCTTCGTACCAACGAAGTTATTGATGGCAACTGGTTCTTGGGCATTACAGTTGTACGTGGCATGAAGATGGGTAATTATGGTGTTTTGTATCATTCTCCCAGTTCTAGTGACCAGCGTTTTGTTGAAGTTTTAGAGAACTGGCTGGAGACATTCCTTGATTCTAGTAAATTAAATATATTGGCTGGTGATTTTAATATTAATTGGCGTGATAACCATAATTCGAATCATTTGAAGCATTTAGCTGAGTTTTTTAATTTAAAGCAAACGGTAAATGAATATACGCGTATTTCCAGGCACAGTAGAACTTTAATTGACCACGTTTATTCCAATTTTGATTCCATTTGTTCAGTTACGGATACTGATTTGAAAATAACCGATCATGAGACTTTAGTGATTAATGTCTTAGACCATGTTAACGATAACGATAATTTTGTAAAATTGAAGTGCTGGAGGAAATATTCGAAGCAAGCTGTTTCAAATCTTGTTGAGAGAAGCCTGGATTTTCCATTCGCGGCCGGTAACTTAGATGAATCTACAGCTGTTCTTAATAACGCTTTGAAAACGTGTACCAATCAACTAGTTGAGCAAAAGTTTGTTTCTTTGAAAAACTCGAACAGCTGGTACAATTTGGATCTTTTGCGTCTTAAACGGAAAAGGGACAAATGGTACAAAAAGTTTTGTAGATCTAATAATGACAATCATTGGACTAGGTACACAATCGCGCGTAATAAGTATTCACAATCGATAAAGAAAACTCGTTGTGAATATGTTCAAAGGAAGATTGATCAGCATCAAAACAACAGCAAAGAGTTATGGAAAATTTTGAAATCTTTATTAAAACCTAGCAATTGCAAACCGCGGTCCATAACTTTTAATGGCACATTAGAACAGTCAGAACAAGTAATTGCATCTAAGTTTAATGATTATTTCGTAGACAGTGTTTCATTGATTAATCAATCTATTGAATTGGTCGATGAACCTGACGAAATAAAACAGCCAGTTAATAGTAGTTGCAGATTTGAAGTTTTTCACCCAATTACATTAGATGAACTTAGAGTTATTTGTTTTTCATTAGGAAAATCGGCTGGAGTAGATAATGTTAATGCTAGAGTTATTCAAGATTGCTTTCATGTCATTGGCCACATCTTTCTGGACCTTATTAATGAATCATTGCAGAATGGACATGTGCCACAAATTTGGAAGGAATCCTTAGTGATTCCTATTCAAAAAGTTGCTGGAACGATTAAAGCCGAAGAGTTTCGTCCCATCAACATGTTGCACACATTAGAGAAAATCTTAGAACTTGTTGTTAAAGGCCAGCTGTTGGAGTATTTGAATAGCAACTCTTTGTTGATACCAGAACAATCGGGATATCGGGAAGGTCATTCTTGTGAAACTGCATTGAATTTGGTGTTAGCAAAGTGGAAAGACAACTTGGAGCGTAAAGATACGATTGTTGCTGTTTTTTTGGATCTGAAACGCGCTTTTGAAACAATTTCTAGGCCCTTACTGTTAAGTACAATCAAGCGCTTTGGAATTACGAGTACTGCATATAAATGGTTTGAAAGCTATTTGTCTGACAGAACTCAACGGACTGTTTTTAATGATTCTGTTTCCAGTCCCGTGGGGAACAACCTTGGAGTGCCCCAGGGAAGTGTATTAGGGCCCCTTTTATTTATTATGTATATTAATGACTTGCGACGTGTTTTACGGTTTTGCGACATTAACCTTTTTGCAGATGATACTGTGTTATTCATTGCAGCTAAGGATTTAGAAGTTGCCGTCTCACACTTGAATGAAGATTTGCAGTATCTAAGTAGATGGTTGAAGTGTAAGCAGTTAAAATTGAATACAAGTAAAACTAAATTTATGGTAATTTCGCGGAATCGATTAAATGAGAACGTCTCTGTTGTAATTGATGATGAGACTATTCATCGCGTTCAGGAGATTAAATATCTTGGCGTGATTATTGATGACAAACTTAAGTTCAACTCTTACATTGACAATGTCATCAAGAAAATTGCCAAGAAGTATGGAATTCTATGTCGATTGAAAAACGATTTAACTATTGCCAGTAAAATACAGCTATACAAATCAATCATCTCTCCTCATCTAGACTTTTGCCCATCCATTTCATTTCTGTCTAATGCAACACAAATATCGAGATTACAGCGCTTGCAGAATAAAATAATGCGTTTGATTTTGAGATGTAATAGATTCACTTCCTCAACTTTGATGCTAGAGTTGTCGGTGAAGCAAAGAATTGTATATTTGACTATGGTGTTCATTTTTAAAATAGTTAACGGTTTGCTGCCTCGATATTTGTGTGATCGAATTGAAAGAGGAAGTGACTTTCATAGATATAATACTAGAAACGCGGATGAAATAAGAACACCACATTTCTTGACTTGTGCTTCACAGAATTCATTATTTTTTAAAGGAATAAATGTTTTCAATTCGATGCCTAGACACATTAAACGTTCAACAACATTAGCAGAATTTAAGAGACATTGCATTTCACACGTTAAAACTGTCTTTTGAACGGTTATCCAGTGATTTTTTTTTTTATGAATTGACAAATTATGTATCTTGACGAAGTTATTTTTAACGGATTACTTTGTATGGATAGCTGTTATAACGACTTTTTAATAATTATTGTAGCACTGCAAAAACTATTTTGTTCGCCACGATGGTGATGATGGATTTTTGATATATGATTTAATAGTAGTAGTAAAAAAAAATAGTAGTCTACAAAGGTTTGAGCCTCGCGCGCGTATTACGGATATAGAGGACTGAATTTAACATTTGATAAAAAAAAAAAATGCAATTTTGAAGCTTATTTGGAAGATACCTTGAGTTAGTAGTAAGTTTTCAGGCAAATGTTGGGGGTTCGTGAGCATTCCTGACATTGCTGAAAATTATGATAGCATCAGATTGCGGGGTTACTAGTGTAATAGGATGCTTTGTTGATTGTTCATTAACTCTTGATTGCTTGTAATACTTATGAATATTTTAGGTGGACAAAAAGGCGGACTAAGAGGTGGACGCCTGAGCTTTTCCACATTTATATCGCTGTGAAGCAACTGTAAACTTTAGAGGGAATCTATATCTGTAACTGAAACCAGTTCGATTTTGTTTGCCAACCTGGTTAAAATGTCATATTTAATTATCTTAAAGATAAATCGTCCAGCTCAAACCTTTGTAGGGGTAAGAGGTGGGACCATCATCATCATTTATTTTATTCAGGGAGTACACAGAACTTCAGGGAAGTTCGAAGATCGTCTAAGTAATTTGCAGATTTTTAGGAAAATTTAACATAACTTTTACTTAACTTTAACTAAACTTTAACATAACCTTAACTTAATTTTAACTGAAATTTATTATAATTTAAATTTTAACATAACTTTAACCTAACATCAACTAACCATATCTTTAACTTCACTTTAGCTTTAACATAAATTTAACTAAACTTTAACATAATCTTAACGTAATTTTAACTTAAATTTAACATAACTTTAATCTAACATTAACTGAACTTTAACTTAACTTAAGCATTAACATAACTCTAAATTAATTTTAACATAACTTTAACTTAATTTTAACTTAGCTTTCACCTAACTTTACCTTGAACATTACGTTAACTTCAAAATTATTTTAACTTTAACTTTAACTTAAACTTAACTTTAAGTTAACTTATACTTAACATAACATAACATAACGTTAACTTAACTTTAACGTAACTTTAACTTAACGTTAATTTAACTTCAACTTAACTTTAACTTACCTATCACAGAACTTTAACTTTAGTTTAACATAACTTTAACTTTAAAATAACTTAAACTTAACTTTAACAAAAAATTAACTTTAAAATAACTTAAACTTAACTTTAACTTTAAAATAACTTTAACTTAACAATCTTTGTACAATTTCACTGGTTCAGATCAATCACGGAGTGCAACTATCGATACGTGCAGTCAGACTAAGCTAAGCTAAGCTAAGCTAAAATAACTTTAACTTAACAATAACTTAAACTTAACTTTAACTTTACTTTAACATAATATTAGCAAAACTTTAATTTAAATTTAATCAAATATAACATAAATTTAATTTATTTTTTGCTTAACTTTACCTTACCTATAACATAACTTTAAATAAAGATTAACATAACATTAACTAAGCTCTAACATAACTTTAACTTTAAAATTACTTTAACTTAACTTTGACACAACTTTAACGTAACTTTAACTTATCTTTAACATTAATTTAACTTAACTTTACTATAAAATAACTTGAACTTAACTTTAAATTTAAAATAACTAAAACTTAACTTTAACTTTAAAATAACTTTAACTTAACCTAAACTTTACTTGAACCTAACTTTAACAAAACTTTAACCTAAATTTTACCAAATCTAACATAAATTTAATTTCTTTTTAGCATAACTTTAATTTTAAGATAGCTTTAACTTACCTATAACACAACTTTAACTTAATTTTAACATAACTTTAACTTTAAAATTACTTTAACATACCTTTAACATAACTTCAACTTAACTTTACCTTACCTTCAGCATAACTTTAACTTAACTTAAACTTTAAAATAACTTAAACTTAACTTTAACTCTAAAATAATCTAGACTTAACTTTAACTTAAAAATAACTTAAACTTTACTTTAACTTTAAATTAACTTAAACTTAACGTTAACTTTACTTGAACATAATTTTAGCAAAACCTAAATTTTACCAAATTTAACATAAATTTAATTTATTTTTAGCATAACTTTAACTTTAAGATAGCATTAACTTACGTATAACACAAATTTAACTTAAGTTTAACATAACTTTAACTTAGCTTTAACTTACCTTTAACATAACTTTAACTTACCTCTAACAAAACTTTCACTTACCTTTAAATTACCTTTAAATTAACTTTAACATCCCGCATAAACAATAACCATAAGAAGCGCCTAACCACCAATTCGGGATATCATCCCAACTTTATGCGGTATGGTCGTACCATCTATGACATCGTTAGTGTATGGTATCCGTTTATTAGGGATAACTTTAACTTAAGTTTAACAAAACTTTATCTTTCCTTTAAAATAACTATAACATAACTTTTTCTCTTACATAACTTTAACTTAACTTTAAACTTACTTTAACATAAATTTCACAAAACTTTAAATTAACTTTAACTCTACCTTAACATAAGTTAAACTTAATTATAACTTAACTTTAACTTTAACATAACTTGAACTTTATTTTAACAAACTCTTATCTTAATTTTAGCTCTCATTTAATTTTAGCTTAACTTTAACATAACTTTTACTTTAACATAACTTTAACTTAAACATAACTTTAACTTTAAAATAACTTTAACTTTAACTTCAAAATAACTTTAACTTTAACATCACTTTTAAACTTAATGAATGATTAAAAAAAACTTAACATTATCATAAAATCAACTTAACTTTAACTTTATAATAACTTTAATTTTAACATAACTTATACTTTAGTTTGAATAAACCTTAACATAACATAATTGAACTAAACATGAACTTAAATTGTGCTCAACTTTAACTCAATTTTAACTTAACTTGAACGTTACTTTAATTTTAAATTAATTATAACTTAACATTATCATAACTTTAAATTTAACATAACTTTAACCTAACTTTAACTTAACTTTAACTAAACTGCAACATAACCTTAACTTAATCTTTACTTAACTTGAAATTTTAACTTAAATTTAACATAAATTTAACTTAACTTTAACCTAACATATACTTAACATATCTTTAACTTAACTTTAGCTCTAACTAAACTTTAACATAACCTCAACGTAATTTTAACTTAAATTTAACATAACTTTAACCTAACATTAACTGAAGCTTAACTTAACTTAAGCATAAACATAACTCTAACTTAATTTTAACATAACTTAATTTTAACTTCGCATTCACATAGCTTAAACTTAACTTTAACTTTAACATAACATAACTTTAAATTAACTTTAACTTATCTTTAAGATAACTTTAACATAACGTTAACATAACTTAACTTTAACTTAACTTGAACATAACTTTAACTTTAACACAACTTTAATTTTAAATTAATGATAACTTAACATTATCATAACTTTAACTTAACTTTAACATAAATTTAATTTAAATTTAACGTTAACATAACTTATAACTAAATTTGAATAAACTTCTACTTAACATAATTTTAACTTACCGTTAACTTAACATTAACTTAAATTTTACTTAACTTTAACTTAACGTTAACTTAACTTCAACATAACTTTAACTTAACTTTATCTTACACATAACTTTAACTTTACTTTATCTTAACTTAAACATAACTTTAACTTAACTTAAACGTAACCTTAACTTAACTCTAACTTACCTTTAACGTAACTTTAAATAAATTTTAACTTTTACTTTAACATAAGTTTATCTTACCATCAACATAACTTTTACTTTAACATAATTTTAACTTAAATTTAGTTGTTACATAACTTAACTTTAAATTTTACTTAACTATAATAAAACTTTAACTTAAACATAAACATCGGGATCCGGTATCGGAATGCGTTACATCAGTAAGGATGCTTAACTCAGCCGGATTCCTCCTGCGGATCAATTTTGGAAAATAGTTACATCAAAATTGATCCGTTGGAGGAATCCGGATGAGTTAATCATCCTTGTTGATGCTTTGCATCAGTCAATTAAATCCGCCGGATTCCTCCAGCGGATCAATTTTTGGAAAATAGTTACATCAAAATTGATCCGTTGGAGGAATCCGGATGAGTTAATCATCCTTGTTGATGCTTTGCATCAGTCAATTAAATCCGCCGGATTCCTCCAGCGGATCAATTTTTGGAAAAAAAAATACATCAAAATTGATCCGCTGGAGGAATCCGGATGAGTTAAACATCCTTACAATAAGGATGCTTAACTCAGCCAGATTCCTCCAGCGGATCAATTTAAAAAAAAAATAATTACACTTAATAACAAATTGTTCAATACTTACCTCTATTCCCGAACACCTCCGGAATTATTGGAAGCAGGCGGCTGAAAAAAAAAAAAACAATTACAAAATAATCAAAATTTTGGATCTGTTTGTTAGAATTTGTAATTATTTTTCAAAATTGATCCGCTGGAGGAATCCGGATGAGTTAAACATCCTTGTTGATGCGTTGCATCAGCAAGGATGCTTAACTCAGCCGGATTCCTCCAGCGGATCAATTTTGGAAAATAGTAACATCAAAATTGATCCGTTGGAGGAATCCGGATGAGTTAAACATCCTTTTTGATGCGTTGCATCAGTAAGGATGCTTAACTCAGTCAGATTCCTCCAGCGGATCAATTTTTAAAAATAATTACACTTAATAAAAACTGTTTAACACCTACCTCTATTCAATTTCCGTACACGTCCCAATCCGGAATTATTGGAAGCAGCCGGCTGAAAAAAAAAATACAAATTAATCAAAATTTTGGATGTTTGTTAGAATTTGTCATTATTTTTCAAAATTGATCCGCTGGAGGAATCCTGATGAGTTAAACATCCTTGTTGATGCGTTGCATCAGCAAGGATGCTTATCTCAACCGGATCAATTTTTGAAAATAATTACATCAAAATTGACCCGCTTGAGAAATCCGGATGAGAAATTACAAATAATAACACTAAATATAACAAATATTTGAATACTTACTGTTAAAGTTGCTACTTTCCTTCGCGGCTCGGGTGAAGGAATTTGCGGTGCGCTCCGTGCACTCAGCCATCTTGTCTAGTTTGTTTATAAACAAACCAGACAAGATGGCTGAGCGCACGACAAAAAAAAACACACCAATTTAAAAACGTCAGTCTTTAAGTCGCCCAATGTCAAATGACGTCACTTTGTCGCCGGCAATTCGTGTGTAAAGCCCTACAGTAAAAGTATGGACGTCTGTCAAAAGTTGTTCCAATCGAACCGTCAAAATGCACCGCTTTGCTCGATTGGAACAGCTTTTTTCAGTTTTGTGGTGTCAGTCGTCCATACTTTTACTGTAGGGCTTTATTCGTGTGGGGTGCTGTATTCGTACACGGTAAGAAAAAAGTACCCAACGGCCAGTTCACTTTTACCTCCTTTTGACTAGTTTGTCTCCTTTTCTAAAGCCCTACAATAAAAGTATGGACGTCTGTCAAAAGTTGTTCCAATCGAACCGTCAAAATGCACCGCTTTGCTCGATTGGAACAGCTTTTTTCAGTTTTGTGGTGACAGTCGTCCATACTTTTACTGTAGGGCTTTATCCTTTTCTCCTTCTATGGCGGTAAGCTCCAACTCGGATTAACTTTTAATACCGTCCCTGTTTGTATGATCTGAAAAATGTTTGCTCAGAGTTATGTTGATTAACTCTGATGTCGACATCAAACCAGCCGGACATTCTTGATCGAGATTTAATCCGAGGATAATACCGGTTGGAGCTTACCACCACTAATGTTGTCAAAAACGGAGGAGCAAAACCACCCAACAGGGGTAGTAAGTGTATTCGTATACACGGATGCGGTATACATGCTAACTTGAAAGTACTCATTAATGAGTAAAAAAAGACCCATTTTGAAGAAAAGTGGTTTAACTCATTGATGATTAAACAATTTTACCCATTAATGAGTATCTGTTACCCATTAATGATTAACAATTACTCATTAATGGGTAACAGATACTCATTAATGGGTAAAAAATTTACTCATTTAATGAGTTAAGCCACTTTTCTTCAAAATGGGTCTTTTTCAACCATTAATAGGTACTTTCAAGTTAGCGTGTACAGCACACTATAGCCGACGTTATGTTTAACGTACAGAACAAGAGTAAAATCGGTTTTCAATTGAAACGATAATAATCAATTAAAACACTAATTAACTCTTGCACTGTAACGTCACCAGGGCATTGTTTTACATACAAATAAACATTGCCCACAGGGCATGCCAAAACTTCTTTCCCACTGCGAAAAAAAAAACTGTACACGGCCAATGAGCTCAACGCAAATTTGAGTACAGTGTACTCAATATCGAAAAAAGTGCAGGATGAGTAAATTTGCCGCATGTTTTCCTGTGGAAAACCTCAAAAATCTGCCCTAAAATAAGGAAAATTTACGAGAATCCAGAGAATCCAATCTTTGCTTTTCTCATATTCGGAACATGAGGGAAATTAATTCAAAACTGAGTTCCTGCACTTTTTGCGATTTATGAGTGAACTAACCTCAAATTTGGGTCGTTCTCATTCGCCGTGTAGTGCTGACTCATCAAAAACAACCCACATACAGCGGGCTAGTCGCCCACGGCTCGCCCCCGGACCGCTCGGCGGACGGGGCGGACTTGGGCGACTCGAACCTCGCGGCGCCGCTTGGTCCAATTTTGCACTGAAACAAATCGACATGTACCGTTTATTGGATCCATCTTATAACATAGCAATGTCAGCAGATTTATTCATTCTATGTGATGATTGATAGATTCCATTGGATTATCACTTAAAAACTATGACTGCGATATGGAATGATTTCTATCGTAATTTCACATACTTAGTACTTGATAATACTTTGCTTCGAACGTGGTTAGCGAAGGTAAGAAGTATATGAATATTTTCTGATATATTTCATGGTGAAAAACTGTTGATATGTCATGGGTGGGAACAGACACCTAGAAACTAATGGAAAATCATATAAGTTTGCACTATGAGAAAATTCAGTAAAATATACCTGTTTTCATGATGAATTTTGCTCACTAAAATATATATCTTATAAGATAATCATGTATATTTTATTGGAGTTGCTTTTACTGATTTTTGACGTTTGTTGATATGTCGCGTGTAAATAGACATGTAGAAACTATTGGACTGTCATTTAACTTTGCAGTATAGGAAAACATGTATATCTCATTGTAATAGCTTGCTTTGATTTTTGACGTTTAAAGATTGTAGACAGATCTATCCCAATCATTAAATAGTCATATAGAAATGCCTTTTAAGAAATCCAACAGCAAGCATTTGTTTTTGCATGTTTTTCTGTGATGAATATCGCTCCCAATAAAATACATCTTACATGATTGTTCTTTATAAATTATTGAAACAATTTTCAACGATGTTAACGTACACTCATTAAAATGATTAGTTGAACTAAATACTACTAACAATAATGATACTGCATTGAATAAGCTTTGTTTGTTATTGTTTCATATGATAATTGGTTCCAGAAAAGAATGTATTGAGATTGAAAAAAAATTATTCTACTGTAATATTTACTTTGCTATGATTCTAATTGTAAGCCTTCTACACGGCTAATTCAGACTCCAGCCCTAAGTAGTATTCGACCTTCATGAGCCAGTTCTATCAAATCATATAATTTAGTCGTTGATTTATTGCACACAGGTGCATTAAGAAAGATTTGAACAAACCACACCACCGAAATGGAACATAAATTTGTCAGTGCTATTTGTCTTCACTCTAGCAAAACGAGCATAAAGTTGCACTACATTCCATGTCGGGAGAGCTGTTCTTACTTCATGCTATTTGAACGAGCTCAATCTTGAAGTCAGCCGTGGCCCAGTGGAATCTAGCGCAGACACCGAATGCATCACACCTCAACAGTTCTCGATCGAATCCCAAATCAGCTACAATAAAAAAGACACAACTTTGAAAGCTCCCACTGCCTGATGTTTATTTTTCGATTTATTTTTAGAAATCGATTAAATATATGTGTCAAAAGAAGAAATAAATTTCATGTGATTTTCACATAAACTTTCCTTCGATTGATTTATGACACATATATTATATTGTGGTGAAAAGTAAAGCTTATGCTTATGGGTTTCAAATCCATTTCAGTTAATTATTATAATTTGATCGATTTTCATTTATCATATGACGATCATATAAAAGTTACCAAATTATCAGCACTGTAAATGTATCAGATATTCATATAGAATTTACCTGACACATTTTCAATCATATCATTTTCAATGGATTATCTTATAGCGCAAATTTATTAGACTTCCACATAACAGGAATATGTCAAATTCGTTCAGTGTGGTCGCCGGCGCGCCGGGGGCGACCATATTTGCAACATTTGGGCGCCTGAGGCGAAAACGATACCTGTCAAAAAACTGATCGTTTCGGCCATTTTGTCCGCCCCCAGGCGCCCCGGCGCGCTCCCGATTGTTCACCACCATTTTCTTTTTCAATGGGTTTTAAATTAATAAAAATGAAAACAGTTGAAGCATAAACATGACTTCATCAATAAATTTTATTTTTCATTTTCTTATAACTAACATGTTTTTTTTATTAAATAGATCTTAACCTAACAATAATATCTTACAAGCTAAGTCAACCGCATCATGCGACACATCAAATTACATGAGAATTCAATTTATGGTTCAATGGAACTCAAATTTAGTTCCAAGAACCACTTTACCCTCATCCGGACACATTCCGGGTATCCCGGGGGAAGAGGCCAACATTTGATTAGGGTCAAACCCATCATGCGACACATCAAATTACATGAGAATTCAACGACTGGTTCAATGGAACTCAAATTTAGTTTCTAGAACCGCTTTGGCCAGATCGGACACATTCCGGGTGTCCCGGGGGAAGAAGCCAACATCTGATTAGGGTCAAACAAATCATGCGACACATCAAAATACATGAGAATTCAATTTCTGGTTCAATGGAACTCATATCTAGTTCCAAGAACCACTTTGGCCACATCCGGACACATTCCGGGTGTCCCGGGGGAAGAGGTAAACATCTGATTAGGGTCAAACAAATCATGCGACACATCAAAATACATGAGAATTCAATTTCTGGTTCAAAGGAACTCAAATCTAGTTCCAAGAACCACTTTGGCCACATCCGGACATATTCCGGGTGTCCCGGGGGATGAGGCCAACATCTGATTAGGGTCAAACAAATCATGCGACACATCAAAATACATGAGAATTCAATTTCTGGTTCAAAGGAACTCATATCTAGTTCCAAGAACCACTTTGGCCACATCCGGACACATTCCAGGTGTCCCGGGGGAAGAGGCCAACATCTGATTAGGGTGAAGCCCATCATGCGACACATCAAAATCCATGAGAATTCAATTTCTGGTTCAATGAAACTCAAATCTAGTTCCAAGAACCACTTTGGCCACATCCGGACATATTCCGGGTGTCCCGGGGGATGAGGCCAACATCTGATTAGGGTCAAACAAATCATGCGACACATCAAAATACATGAGAATTCAATTTCTGGTTCAAAGAAACTCAAATCTAGTTCCAAGAACCACTTTGGCCACATCCGGACATATTCCGGGTGTCCCGGGGGATGAGGCCAACATCTGATTAGGGTCAACCAAATCATGCGACACATCAAAATACATGAGAATTCAATTTCTGGTTCAATGGAACTAAAATTTAGTTCCTAGAACCACTTTGGCCACATCTGGACATATTCCGGGTGTCCCGGGGGAAGAGGCCAACATCTGATTAGGGCCAAACCCATCATGCGACACATCAAATTACATGAGAATTCAACGACTGGTTTAATGGAACTCAAATCTAGTTCATAGAATCACTTTGGCCACATCCGGACACATTCCGGATGTCCCGGGGGAAGAGGCCAACATCTGATTATGGCCAAACCCATCATGCGACTCATCAAAATACATCAGAATTCAATTTCTGGTTCAATGGAACTCAAACCACTACAAGAACCAGAACAAGAACCACTTTGGCCACATCCGGACATATTCCGGGTGTCCCGGGGGAACCCGAATAAAAATTTACGTTTGCCTAACGTTTGATGTCTACATCAGCATCGAAATAAAATATATTCCTGGCATCAAACATTAGAAAACATTGCTATTTAGATGTAACGTGAAATAAAATTTTGCTATTCAAATGTTGTTCTGACGTCGAGAATTTTAATCGAATTTTTATTTTTTAGATGATTTTAGACGTACAAAACGTTAAAATTTAACGTTCTTCGGGTGTTTTCAAATGTAGATGCTCCCTGATGTTGTCAAATGTACAAGACATTAAAACAAAATGATTTTCGGGTGTTTTCAATTGTACTAAGAACTTATTGTTTTCGGATGTTTTCAAATGTGCAAAACATTAAAATCTAACCTTTTCAAATGCTTTCAACCATACAACACATTAGAATTACAAACATGATTTTGTAAACAGTACACACCATTGTTGTTAGATAACGTTATAGAAATGCATACATAATAGTCATAGCTAAAGCTCCCGTTCCCCACCAGTCAGTTAACTGACCTTAGCTAACCTAATATCATTGTAGCAACTCTCTATGCGGCATTGGAACCATGCCATCAGCGCGCTAAGAGTTATTAGACTACTGACATAGGCGCCAATTCGTGGATGACGAGGCACTAGGTGACGTTACAGCGAACTTGACGATTGTTGTATCATTTTTTAACGTACTACCAGACAATGATGCGTAGTGTTTACATGATCAAGTTTCCAACTCTCCTACAATCTACAATCTACAATCAACTGGAAATCGATATCCGACGCCATTTTTAAATCAAATATGGGATATATTGTCATATACCGTTGATACCATTGACATCGATATGGGTATTTTTGGAATCGGGGTGACGTGTAGATATAGGAAATCGATATCCGACGCTACTTTGAAATCCAAGGTGGAGGATTCCTGTTGCAGAAAAAGTGCCAAATATCCATAAATATGGGTATTTTTAGAATCGGGGTAATGACTGAAGGCCGCTAATCAATATCCGATAAGATTTTGAAATTAAAGATGGCGGCTTCTGGTTTAAGAAAAATTGGGAATGCTGTCAATTATCTATAAAATGGGTATTTTTGGGATCGGGTGACGTCTAGAGATTGGAAATAGGCATACGACGCCATTTTGAATTCCGAGATCCAAGAAGAGATTGGGAATTACTATCAAATATCAATCAATATGGGATTTTTTTTAAGGTTTTTGGAGGTTGTCGTCTAGAGAAAATCGATATCCAATGCCATTTTGAAATCAAATGTGGCGGCTTCCAGTTTCATGAAAAGTGAAAAATAATTTCAAAAGTCCATAAATATGGGTATTTTTGGAATTTGGTTCACGAATAGAGGCCAAAAATCAATTTTAACATAACTTTAACCTAACATTTACTTCCCAACAAACAATTGCCTATTGAAGAAACGACTTCTTGACGATTTTATATCACTTCATGCTTAATAATACTTGTACTATTTTAAATATTAACTTCTGTTCAGGCTTTGTTCACACAAATATGGAGAATTTATTCAACTACAACATCGAAGTATTTGGTGTTGAATAAGGTATGTCGAGAAGCTTTTCTTCGACTTACAAAAATTGTAACAGAGCTTATTCGATCAAATTTTTGATTATTCAGCGTTAATTAGACATCATTACTTCCTTAAACAGCGATGATATAAAGGTGTATATAGACGCTTGATTATTATGTGAAATAATGTTTCATTAGACACTATTCTACATTTATTAAACGATTATTAAATTACGGGATAATTTAACTTAAACTTAACTTAAACTTAAGTTAAACTTAACTTAACTTCAACTAAATTTTAACTTAACTTTAAATAAACTTTAACATAACCTTTACTTAATTTTAACATAACTTAAATTTTAACATAACTTTAACCTAACTTTAACTTAACTTTAACTTAACTTTAACTTAACTTTAACTTAACTTTAACTTAACTTTAACTTAACTTTAACTTAACTTTAACTTAACTTTAACCTAACTTTAACTTAACTTTAACTTATCTTTAACTTAACTTTAACTTAATTTAACTGAACTTTAACTTAACTTTAACTTAACTTTAACTTAACTTAACTTTAACCTAACTTTTACTTAACTTTAACTTAACTTTAACTTATCTTTAACTTAACTTTAACTTAAATTTAACTTAACTTTAACTTAACTTTAACTTAACTTTAACTTAACTTTAACTTAACTTTAACCTAACTTTAACTTAACTTTAACTTATCTTTAACTTAACTTTAACTTAACTTTAACTGAACTTTAACTTAACTTTAACTTAACTTTAACTTAATTTTAACTTAACTTTAACTTAACTTTAACTTAACTTAACTTTAACCTAACTTTTACTTAACTTTAACTTAACTTTAACTTATCTTTAACTTAACTTTATCTTAACTTTAACTTAACTTTAACTTAACTTTAACTTAACTTTAACTTAATTTTAACTTAATTTAACTCAACTTTAACTCAACTTTAACTTAACTTTAATTTAACTTTAACTTCAATTTAACTTAACTTTAACTTAACTTTAACTTAACTTTAACTTAAATTTAACTTAACTTTAACTTAACTTTAACTTAACTTTAACTTAACTTTAACTTAACTTTAACCTAACTTTAACTTAACTTTAACTTATCTTTAACTTAACTTTAACTTAACTTTAACTGAACTTTAACTTAACTTTAACTTAACTTTAACTTAACTTTAACTGAACTTTAACTTAACTTTAACTTAACTTTAACTTAATTTTAACTTAACTTTAACTTAACTTTAACTTAACTTAACTTTAACCTAACTTTTACTTAACTTTAACTTAATTTTAACTTATCTTTAACTTAACTTTAACTTAACTTTAACTTAACTTTAACTTAACTTTAACTTAACTTTAACTTAACTTTAACTTAATTTTAACTTAATTTAACTCAACTTTAACTCAACTTTAACTTAACTTTAATTTAACTTTAACTTAAATTTAACTTAACTTTAACTTAACTTTAACTTAACTTTAACTTAAATTTAACTTAACTTTAACCTAACTTTAACTTAACTTTAACTTATCTTTAACTTAACTTTAACTTAACTTTAACTGAACTTTAACTTAACTTTAACTTAACTTTAACTTAACTTTAACTGAACTTTAACTTAACTTTAACTTAACTTTAACTTAACTTTAACCTAACTTTAACTTAACTTTAACTTATCTTTAACTTAACTTTAACTTAACTTTAACTGAACTTTAACTTAACTTTAACTTAACTTTAACTTAACTTTAACTGAACTTTAACTTAACTTTAACTTAACTTTAACTTAATTTTAACTTAACTTTAACTTAACTTTAACTTAACTTAACTTTAACCTAACTTTTACTTAACTTTAACTTAACTTTAACTTATCTTTAACTGAACTTTAACTTAACTTTAACTTAAATTTAACTTAACTTAACTTTAACCTAACTTTAACTTAACTTTAACTTAACTTTAACTTAACTTTAACTTAACTTTAACTTAACTTTAACTTAACTTTAACTTAACTTTAACTTAACTTTAACTTAACTTTAACTTAACTTAACTTTAACTTTACTTAACTTTAACTTAACTTTAACTTAACTTTAACTTAACTTTAACATTAACATAATTTTAACTTAACTTTAGTTTTTACATACTTAATTTTAACGTAACTTAAAAATAACCTTAACTTTAACATTTACTTAATTTTAATAAAACTTTTCCTTAACTTTGTAACACAAACTTTACCTTAACCTTTAACATAAACATCGGGATCCGGCATGCGTTGCATCAGTAAGGATGCTTAACTCAGCCGGGTTCCTCCAGCGGATCAATTTTGGAAAATAATTACATCAAAATTGATCCGCTGGAGGAATCCGGATGAGTTGATGCGTTGCAGTTGAGTTAACTTTAATATAATTTTAACATAGCTGTATTATAAGTTTAATTTACCTACACATAACTTTAACTTAATTTAACATTAACTTTAACTTACTTCTCAATCGGGTTCCGGCATCGGATTCTTATCGGAATCCGGCATCGCATTCTCTATTCGAATCCAGCATCTGATGTCCTAATGTTGTAATCCAGCAGGATGTCCTTGAAAAGAAAACAAAATAAAAATTATTGTACATACTGTGCATCACTTACGAAAATCACAAACAGTTCATTTACCACCAAAGGAATTCCTTCGGATGCCGTATTGGGATCCCGCTTCGGATTCCCAATGTCCACGTATGTCCGGATGTCCTGAAAAACAAAATTTTTGAAACATTATTTCACTGTGAATCACAAACACATTACAGTTCACATTTCCATCATTTAAAAAAAATCACATTTTCAACGCGTATCAGGAATGCTGGAATCCAGATTTCTATGAAAATTTATCTTACCTCTTGACACGATTGACGTCTATCCAGCAAAATGTTCAGCTGCACCAACCGATTCTCACTCCCGGAACTGGCCATCGGAGGCAAAATAAAATGTTTCCCGACACGACCCGACCGAACTGACGTGCGAGATTTGTAAAATGGCTGTCAGCGTAATCAGCCGACGCAAAACAAGAACGCAAAAAAATTGCTAAGTTCCATCCGCCATTTGGTCGCCCGGCGGATGAAATTACTCTAACGGGGCGAGTCGCCCTTCGTCTGCATCCCGGAGCGCCATTTGGTCGCCCGGCGGATGAAATTACTCTAGCAGGGCGAGTCGCCCTTCGTCCGCATCCCGGAGCGCCATTTGGTCGCCCGGCGGATGAAATTACTCTAGCGGGGCGAGTCGCCCTTCGTCCGCATCCCGGACAAAGGGCGAACGATCAGTCTTCAAGTCGCTCAATGTCAAATGACGTCACTTTTTCGCCGGCAATTCGTGTGGGAACCCACATACAGCGGGCTAGTCGCCCACGGCTCGCCCCCGGACCGCTCGGCGGACGGGGCGGACTTGGGCGACTCGAACCTCGCGGCGCCACTTGGTGCAAATTTGGTCGCCGGCGCGCCGGGGGCGACCATATTTGCAACATTTGGGCGCCTGAGGCGAAAACGATACCTGTCAAAAAACTGATCGTTTTAGCCGCTTTGGTCGCCTTTTGTCCGCCCCGGCGCGCTACCCGGCGGCTGTAGTTTGTGCACCACCATTTTCTTTCTTTTTGCGATTTTAATAATAAAAAGTAAATAATGTTGAACCCTTCAAATGACTTTATTTAAAACTCCTTTAAAAATACATACAAAAATAATTCTTATAACTAAAATATTTGATTTTTTTGCAAATACATATCTTAAACTAACAATAATAACAAACAAACTGACAATCTACCCAAAATCAGACGATATTCCCAGGGATGCCTCATCATTCAGGTTCAGGCCAATCCCGGGTGCCCTGGGGGAAGCATCCAGTAACTGATTAGATTTGATTAGGTTTAACCCCATGATGCGACACATCGAATTACATGAGAATTCAATGAATGGTTCAATAGAACTCAAATTTAGTTCCAAGAACCACTTTGGCCACATCCGGACATATTCCGGGTGTCCCGGGGGAAGAAGCCAACATCTAATTAGGGTCCAACCCATCATGCGACACATCGAATTACATGAGAATTCAATGACTGGTTCAATGGAACTCAAATTTAGTTCCAAAAACCACTTTGGCCACATCCGGACATATTCCGGGTGTCCCGGGGGAAGAAGCCAACATCTAATTAGAGTCAAACCTACCATGCGACACATCGAATTACATGAGAATTCTATGACTAGTTCAATGGAACTCAAATTTAGTTCCAAGAACCACTTTGGCCACATCCGGACATATTCCGGGTGTCCCGGGGGAAGAAGCCAACATTTAATTAGGGTCAAACCCATCATGCGACACATCGAATTACATGATAATTCTATGACTGGTTCAATGGAACTCAAATTTAGTTCCAAGAACCACTTTGGCCACATCCGGACATATTCCGGGTGTCCCGGGGGAAGAAGCCAACATTTAATTAGAGTCAAACCCATCATGCGACACATCAAATTACATGAGAATTCAATGACTAGTTCAATGGAACTCAAATTTAGTTCCAAGAACCACTTTGGCCACATCCGGACATATTCCGGGTGTCCCGGGGGAAGAAGCCAACATCTAATTAGGGTCAAACCCATCATGCGACACATCGAATTACATGAGAATTCAATGACTAGTTCAATGGAACTCAAATCTAGTTCCAAGAACCACTTTGGCCACATCCGGACATATTCCGGGTGTCCCGGGGGAAGAGGCCAACATCTGATTAGGGTGAAACCCATCATGCGACACATCAAAATACATGAGAATTCAATTTCTGGTTCAATGGAATTCAAATTTAGTTCCTAGAACCATTTTGGCCACATCTGGACATATTCTGGGTGTCCCGGGGGAAGAGGCCAACATCTGATTAGGGTCAAACCCATCATGCAACACATCAAAATACATGAGAATTCAAAGACGGGTTCAATGGAACTCAAATCTAGTTCCTATAACCACTTTAGAATCTAACTTTTTTCAAATGCTTTCAACCATACAACACATTAGAATTACAAACATGATTTTGTAAACAGTTAACACCATTGTTGTTAGATTACATTATAGAAATGCATACATAATAGTCATTGCTAAAGCTCCCGTTCCCCACCAGTCAGTTAACTGACCTTAGCTAACCTAATATCATTGTAGCAACTCTCTATGCGGCATTGGAACCATGCCATCAGCGCGCTAAGAGTTATTAGACTACTGACATAGGCGCCAATTCGTGGATGACGAGGCACTCGGTGACGTTACAGCGAGCTTGACGATTGTTGTAGCATTTTTTAACGAACTACCAGACAATGATGCGCAGTGTTAACATGATCAAGTTTCCAACTCTACTACAATCTACAATAAACTGGAAATCGATATCCGACGCCATTTTAAATCAAATATGGCCTCTTCCTGTTTCAGAAAAAGTGGGATATATTGTCATATATCCATCTATATGGGTATTTTTGGAATCGGGGTGACGTGTACAGATAGGAAATCGATATCCGACGCTATTTTGAAATCCAAGGTGTAGGATTCCTGTTTCAGAAAAAGTGGGAAATACTGTCAAATATCCATAAATATGGGTATTTTTAGAACCGGGGTAATGACTAGAGGCCGCTAATTAATATCCGATGAGATTTTGAAATCAAAGCTGGCGGCTTCTGGTTTAAGAAAAATTGGGAATACTGTCAATTATTTATAAAATGGGTATTTTTGGGATCGGGTTATGTCTATAGATTGGAAATAGGTATCCGACGTCAGTTTGAATTCCAAGATCCAAGAAGAGTAGGCTTCAGGTTTTAGAAAAAGTGGGAATTACTGTCAAATACCAATCAATATGGGAATTTTTTGAATCAGGTTGTCGTCTAAAGTAAATCGATATCCGATGCCATTGAAAATCGATTGCAGGCGCCTATAATCCGGGAGACTAGTGGACTCTGGAACTCTGGATGAAGTTGGACGACTGCGACATCAGTTGGAGTTCCATTCGTCAATTTGACAGTCAAATACTATTCTGTACAGGATGAATAAAAAAAAACAAAGAATAAGTAATGTTATAAAAAACTTATTTGTCTTATTTGTACCTTGTTGGACTGAGTTAATGATCCAGATTCGTTAGGTCCACCGTCGAGATGGTGCAACCTAAACTAACGCTGTCCGGTGACTTGAAGATAAGCTCGGTGACATTGAATACATAAAATTAAATTAATATTTATGTAGAGAAAAATTAACAAAATTTATCTAGCAATACCGAGGGTACATAGGCGTAAAAAGTGACTCACAGACTGAGTCAAGTTTACTCACTTTCTTTTTTTTTTACATGCAACATTTTACTCACGAAAGTAAGTAAAATTGTGTAATTAAGTAAGTAAAAATTGCGAAATTAAAGTGAAGTTGAATTTGAGATTCAAAAAGCATTAAATATATGAATATGATTCATTCCAAACATTATCAATGTTGAAAGTGATGAATTTGGTTGTAACATAGACTCCCTCGGTAACTATTTATTATATTCCTAAAACTTCCTTTGGCCACTAAGTCCTACTACGTTGTTTAATTTTTAAAATTTATAAATTTTTAAATTTGATATTTTTTTTTGCTTTCGAAACATAGTTTAGTTTAAGTTAAGGTAAATTTGAGTTAATGTTTAGTTAAAGCTAAGTTGTAGTTATTGTTATGTTACATCCGGGAAACTTCAGTTCTAGTTGGAAGTTCTAGTTAAGATAAAATGAAGTCAAAGTTAAATCAAAATTGAGAATTAAAAATTTGATTAGTTCAGATTAAGTAATAGTTGAACATAAGTTTAGTTAATTAGTAATATTTTAGTAAAACATATGTTTATGTTTTATGAAAGATAAAATCAAGTTCAGTTCCCGAAAAATAATAATTATAATAAAACAATGAAATTACAATGATTTTCACTGTTGAATTTTGAGTATATTAAAATTTATTGTTTAGTTATTGAACGGAGAAAAATAAATTTTAGATTTTTAACGATACAATGCTCAAACAATGAAAATTAATGTGATGAGATTAAATTTGTTCTAGAAAAATCAGTTTTTTTTTTTATTGCTAAGATGCTTAACAACCGAGGGGGGCGACTCTATCTACGATGCAAAAAAGATTGTGTTTTGCTGTGGCTAGCTGCGCGCACGCTGAGTAGATAGAAAGAAGATTGATGACGATTCTGAAGATTTCCTGCAAAAAATTGATGAGCGATGCAAGTAGATGCGACAAATGAAAGAAGATTGTTCGAAGATTGATTCGCTAGTGTGAGATTTGTTGACTATCTAAACTTGAGATTTAGATGTGTCGCCCCCCTCGTTAACAACCCCCCTTTTTTATTGTAAATTTCACAAATACCTTGATTTTCATTGTTGTGAACCATGAATTCCGTTGTGATTTCATGGTAATCAACAAAAATGTCCAATGTTTTAACAGTAAATATCATGGTCACAATAACAATGAAATTCATTGTATTTTTATTGGATTTTTTTACGGGGTAAGCTAAAATTTAGTGAAGGTTGGTTAAGCTTAAGATAAAGTTTAGTTAAAGTGAATGTTATGTTAAATTCAAGTTAAAGTTATGATAAAATTATGCTAAAATATGTTAAAGTTCAGTAAAAAATAAGTGGAAGTTAATTTTAACTTGAAGTTATGTTAATTTAATAAGATAATGTTTAATTAAAGTTAAGTTAAAGTATAGTAAAAGTTTAGTTGAAGTTTTTTCAAGAGAGCTTCTGTTCAAGTTATGTTAACGTTAATTAAAATTTATGTAAAACTATTAAGTTTAGCTTAAGTCATGGAAAAGTTATTTCCAGGGAATTTCAGGGAAATTTCCAGAGAACTTCAGGGAAACTACAGTTATTGAAACTTCTTGAAAGATGTTGGAAGCTTTTGAAATTTTTTGAATGCTCTTCGAACTTTTGAAAGTTTTTGGAAGTTTTGAAACTTTTAGAAATTTCTTTACACTTCACATGGAAGTTCTTACTACGTTAAAATTAAGTCAAAGTTAAAGTTAAGTAAATGTTTAGTTAAAGTTAAGTGAATGTTTAGTTGAAGTTAAAGTAAAGTTGAGGTTATAAGTTAAACTTTAGTTAATGTTAAGTTGAAGTCTGGCTAAAGATAAAATCAAGTTGTGTTCAAATTAACTATAAGTAAAATTTTAATGAAATTTTAAATAAACTTAAGATAAAGTTTAGATAAACTTATGTATTAAAATTGAGTCAAATTTTTACAAAATTTTAAAGTTATGTTAAGTTTAAGTTATGCAAAGGAACTTCATGGAAGGAGTTTCCATAAAGTTCACATGAATATTTAGTTAAAGCTATGTTGTAGTTAAAGCACAGACAAACATACATAACACTGCCAAGGTGTTCATCGAACACGCATTTAGCGGTCAATTTAAATGTTTTTAGTTGGTAATATCGCCACCTGTGTCGCGCTTAGTCAATTCCCTTGCGTTTGACGTATACACACTAGCGCCATCTGTTCAGCGTACTACGTACTACCCATCACAGGATACTCAATAGATGGCGGTAGTGTTTAAGTGACTATGTTTTACCAAGAAAAATAATAAATGTGTTATGTCTGTTTGCCTGTGGTTAAAGTAAAGTGAATCTAATTAAAGTTTGGTTATATAAAATAAAGTTAAGTTATAATTAAGTTAAAATTTAGTGAACGTTACGATAAAACTAATTTAAAGTTTAGTTAAAGTGAAGTTAGAGGTATGATAGAGCTAATTACAAGTAATGATAATTTTAAGTTGAAGTTGCGTTTTAGTTGAAGTTAAGTTAAAGAAAAAGTAAATTTAAGGTATTATTAGTTATTGGTTTATTTAAAGTTTAGCTAATGATATGTTAAAATTAAATAAGAACTATAATAAAGTTAAATTTAAGCCAAGTTAAATGTTAAGAGAGAAAATCTACATTACAGAACCCTACTATTGCTGCCAACACTGTATTGTAAAAGTTGGAACCTCACAAATACCAATGTATCTTTTGGAGAATAAAAAATCATATCTTTTGTTGAACTCGCTAGTATCGGACGTGTTTTATTTTCGTTCTCGAGTATCCGTGAAAAATACAGTCCGCTCGGTTTATTGAAGGAACATTAAATTTACATTAATTTTCAGTTCAAGTTTAATTGAAGATAAGTTAAAGTTGTTAAAGTTGAGCTAAAGATATGTAAAAACTAAGTTATAGTTCTGTTTAAGTTAAGTTAGTTTCCAGGAACTCCTATGTTGTTCTTGGAAGGCTGGGAACTTCTTGTCTTTAAGTCCAGCATCGAAACTGCTGCAACCAGGTCAATCCATCGGTTGTGTAATATCACATTGTACAATGTACATCGATTTTGCGAACAAAACTACCTCCATTGATGTAATATCCCGACCAACCGTTCGTGAAACTTCTTCAAAGTGCTTTATACAGAAATAAAGATTTATGTCGGCAATCCTTTACTTTAAATTTTCTATGATTTCGATGTACACATTTAAAAATCTTTATTGCTCGATACTTACATTTAAGATTATTTCTTCATCGGTCATATGATAGTAATCTATAAAGGTGCCATACTAAATTTCTTTTAATTTCGATATATCACATGGACTTTAGTATTCTTTACAAATATTCATCAATAAATATTTAAATACTGATATCACCGTAACTTTGAACTTTGACAAAGAACAACAAAGATTGCCATCGATGCACATTTATAATCTCCTTGTTATCGATTTGCATCGTTGGTTAAAGAGAGTTCGGCGAGACACACCAGGTGACAGATAGCAATGTTTATATTATTTATCGACATATTCGGCATTTCATCGGAAGAAGCAATCTGCTGGTAAATGAACGAGAAGACCGATGGCCGTGACGCAAATGTTTACCATTGTAGTTCTTCACGTTTTATATTTAATAACCCGTGATAGCATGCGTGGTGGGCTTCTCGGCATTTGGAACCCAATTGGGAAAATACCTTTTTGAACTCTATTACACCTACATGGCTGACTGGTTGATGGTTATGACAAAACAATATTGAATTCATGTATGAAAAGATTTACAGAAATTTCAATACACCACATACTAGAGTGTGTTTGCCTGTCGTTGATAAGCTCATCAACAGCAGCCGTGGAC
This sequence comes from Ochlerotatus camptorhynchus, assembly GCF_037179485.1. Lineage (NCBI taxonomy): Eukaryota > Metazoa > Arthropoda > Insecta > Diptera > Culicidae > Ochlerotatus > Ochlerotatus camptorhynchus. The sequence continues at coordinate 1,793,593 of NW_027040495.1, read as the reverse complement.
CCGAGGATTAGCAACCAACAACGAAATCAGTACACCTCAGATGGCCTGGGATCGAAACTAGAAATTATGCAGATAAAAAATCACAAATAAAATCAGCAGTTGTGTATCGATATTTTGATTTTACAACAGAAATCGATATTTTGATCTGGCAACACAATCGATATTTTAACATTGGTAACGATTGGTAGCAATATTTTGAGACAGATCTTTATAAACGATTCACGATTAGACTTTTAGCATCTTTACAATTATTCATGAAATGGTGACGACCGCTATCGATTTTTCTTATGAACCTTCAAGATCGATGTATAGAAAATTAAAGAAAATTAACAAAATGGTTGGTCGGGATTGTATATGCGTTTTGCTATTACATCATTATTTCATACATCAGCTTGAATTACGTTGATCGATATTACATTTTTTTTGCTGTGTAGCTGCGATTTGAGTATTACGTAGCATAAACAAAACTTCTAAAAAGTTTTAACTGTTAACTTAATTTAAGTTTGTTTTAGCTTTCACTTAACATTTACTAAACGTTAGTTATATTAATAAACTTTAACTGAACAGAACTTCCAAGATGTTCAAAGAATGAAGTTTCTCTGAAGTTGCCTGGACATAACTTTCACATAACTTCAACTTTACTTTATCATAACTAATGAAATTTTAACATAACTTCAAAATATATTTAGTTAAACTTCAGCTTATCTTCAATTAAACTTTAACAAAATACATTTTAAATAAAAATTTACTTTAATTTAACTGCCACTGAACACTAACTTATCTTTAACACAACTTCAACATTTCTTTAACTTAGCTTTAACATATTTTTAACTTAGCTTTTACTTAATTTTAACTTTATTTAATCTTAACCTTTACTAAATTTTAACTTAACTTTGATTTAATTGTAAGTCAGCTTGATTTTATGTAACCAAATTTCAACTTAACTTTAATTAAACATTAACTTGTTAAATTAACTTAACTTTAATTTCAACGTAACAGTAACATAAATTTAACAAAATTTAGACTCAATCTTAACTTAACAAGAACATCCAAGTGAGATGTAATGAAGTTTAAAGAAGCTCCATGAACTTCCAAAAAGTTAAATAAAATTCAAGGTGTTCCAAGAGATTTCAATAACTTCCAAGAACTGAAGTATTACTGATGTGCTCTGAAAGGATCCCTGAAGTTCTTGTGTAATAACTTCAACTTCACTTATTTATACATGTACTGCAATTTGACTTAACTCTAACTTAAGTTTCAACTAATTCTATAACAATTTAAACATAGCTTTAGTTTAAGTTTAACATAACTATCTTAACTTTAACCAAACTTTAAATTAATCTCAACATGTCTAACTTAACATCAACACATACTTAACTTAAGCTTAAGTATCTATTAACATATCTTTACTTTAACTTTTACTAAACTTTAACTTAACTTTTCCTAAACTTTAACTAATGTCTAACTTAAATTTGATTTAATATTAACGTAACTAAACTTTATTATATTTTTTAAACCGCAACTCATTAATTTATCGTCACTTTGAATTAGTTTTGCCTTAACTTAAACTAAATCTTCACTAAACTTTAACTTACATTTGTCAAAATTTGATCCTAGCTTTATCTTTAACTTAACTTTAACTTAACTTTAACTCTACTTTAACTCAACTTTAACCTAACTTTAACTTAACTTTAACTTAAATTTAACTTAACTTTAACTTAACTTTAACTTAATTTTAGCTTAACTTTAACTTAACTTTAACTTAACTTTAACTTAACTTTGACTTAACTTTAACTTAACATTAACTTAACTTTAACTTAACTTTAACTTAACTTTAACTTAACTTTAACTTAAATTTAACTTAACTTTAACTTAACTTTAACTTAAATTTAACTTAACTTTAACTTAACTTTAACTTAAATTTAACTTAACTTGAACTTAACTTTACCTCTACTTTAACTCAACTTTAACTTAACTTTAACTTAACTTTAACTTTTTAACTTAACTTTAACTTAACTTTAACTTAAATTTAACTTAACTTGAACTTAACTTTAACTTAACTTGAACTTAACTTTAACTTAACTTTACCTCTACTTTAACTCAACTTTAACTTAACTTTAACTTAACTTTAACTTAACTTTAACTTAACTTTAACTTAACTTTAACTTAACTTTAACTTAACTTTAACTTAACTTTAACTTAACTTTAACTTAAATTTAACTTAACTTTAACTTAACTTTAACTTAAATTTAACTTAACTTTAACTTAACTTTAACTTAACTTTAACTTAACTTTAACTTAACTTTGACTTAACTTTAACTTAACTTTAACTTAACTTTAACTTAACTTTAACTTAACTTTAACTTAACTTTAACTTAACTTTAACTTTACTTCAACTTAACTTTAACTTAACTTTAACTTAACTTTAACTTAACTTTAACTTAACTTTAACTTAACTTTAACTTAACGTTAACTTAACTTTAACTTAACTTTAACTTAACTTTAACTTAACTTTAACTTAACTTTAACTTAACTTTAACTTAACTTTAACTTAACTTTAACTTAACTTTAACTTAACTTTAACTTAACTTTAACTTAACTTTAACTTAACTTTAACTTAACTTTAACTTAACTTTAACTTTTTAACTTAACTTTAACTTAACTTTAACTTAAATTTAACTTAACTTTAACTTAACTTTAACTTAACTTTAACTTAACTTTAACTTAACTTTAACTTAAATTTAACTTAACTTTAACTTAACTTTAACTTAACTTTAACTTAACTTTAACTTAACTTTAACTTAACTTTAACTTAACTTTAACTTAACTTTAACTTAACTTTAACTTAACTTTAACTTAACTTTAACTTAACTTTAACTTAACTTTAACTTAACTTTAACTTAACTTTAACTTAACTTTAACTTAACTTTAACTTAACTTTAACTTAACTTTAACTTAACTTTAACTTAACTTTAACTTAACTTTAACTTAACTTTAACTTAACTTTAACTTAACTTTAACTTAACTTTAACTTTAACTTAACTTTAACTTAACTTAACTTGAACTTAACTTTAACTTAACTTTAACTTAAGTTCAACTCAATTTTAACTTTACGTTAACGTAACTTTGACTTTACTTTAAACTAATCACTTACTTTACTTTGATTTTATTATAACTTAAACTGAGTCTATCTTTAAATAAACATTTATTTAGTTTTATTTAACTTCAACTCATTAATTAACCATAAACTTGAATTAAATTTAACGTAAATTTAAGTAACACTAAATATAACATAAAACTAACAAAACTTTAACTTTATTTTAACACAAATTTAAATAAACCTTATCTAATTCATTTAAAATAAAACTAACTTAACTTTGACTTAACTTTAACTTTACTTCAACTTAACTTTAACTTCACTTCAACTTAACTTTAAATTTATTTGAACTTAACTTTAACTTATCTTTAATTTGACTTTTACTTAACTTTAAACTAATTTATTTTATAACTTTGTTTTTATTTTGACTTAACTTGAGTTTATCTTTAAATAAACATTAACTTAACTTTATAAAACTTCAACTCATTAAATTATCTTAACATTGAATTTATTTTAACATTAATTTAACTAACTCTTTCCTTATTAATTTAACATAAAACATACTTCACTTTTACTTATTTTTTGCATAAATTTAACTAAACCTTATCTAATTAATTTAATATAAATCTAACTTAACGTTAACTTAACTTTAACATGACTTTAGCTTAACTTCAACATTGCTTTAACTTAACTTTAACATATCCTTAACTTAACTTAAACTAATTAATTAAATTGATTATAAGTCAAAGACACATAAGCATTAACTTAACTTCCACTTAACTTTAACTTAACTTTAAAATAACTTGGTTTTAACATATCTTTAACTTAGCTTTATCCTAACCTTCACTAAATAATATATTAACTTTAACTTAACTTTATCTTTATTGAAACTCAACTTGATTTTATCTTTTAAAAAACTTTAACTAATTAATTTTAATTTTAATTTAACTTTACTTTAACTTTACACCAACATGAATTTAACTTTCGCGATCTGGCTTCGGATTCGCTATCGGGATACGGATTCGAATCCGTTATCGGGATCCAGATTCGAATTCCTGATCAGGATCTGGCTTTGGATTGTTCATGAATTAAAAAATAGCAAACTGTTACAAAAATATTAAAACACACACACGCATACGCCTATATACAGTGCGTACAGAATAATCTCGTCGGAAGCAGTAGGCATTATCGCCGGAATGATCCCTATCGGCATCACTAAGGCGGAGGACAGCGAGTGCTACAGGCAGAGAGAAGCCGGAAGAGTACGGAAAGTCGTGAGAGCGGAGTCGTTGACTATGTGGCAACAGGAGTGGTACCTCGAGTGGGACACGACGGAAAACGGTAGATGGACACATCAGTTGATACCGATTCTTTCGACCTGAGTGAACAGAAAACACGGAGAAGTCAACTTTCACTTGACGCAGTTCCTATCTGGCCACTGCTGCTTTAGGAAATATGTACCTGCATCGGTTCGGACACGCAGCGTCCAATGCGAAGGGAGATGCCCGTCCTCAACGTGGAGAATGTCGTACATGATATGTGTCGAGACCAGGGCACTTGGAATGCCGTTAGCAGCACAGTTGCTCAAATGTTGTCGAAGGTGCAGCGTAAATGGAGAGATGAGCAGCGATCTAGTAACACCAGCTAGTGCTAAGAGTATGAGAAGTGCATGAGCACAGCCACCCCCCGAAGTAGTCGCTTCACCGTAGTCCCGGGAGGATCAAGGCAGAGGAGAGATAAGGAATGGGTTTTAGTGGAGCTGTGCACCGTGCCAACTTCACTACAGGCCAGGCTTTTTGAAGGTTTCCTAAACCTTACTATGAAAAAAACACAGACACACACACACACACACACACACACACACACACACACACACACACACACACACACACACACACACACACACACACACACACACACACACACGCGCGTGCGCGCGCACAATTCCACCGCATCCTCAAGGATGTTGCAAGACAGCGGGAAATCATGCAGCAGGCCATTTATAAATTTAATTTAATCCCTTCAAGAAATATTGCTTGATATCACATAACCTGATAACCATCGCGTGATGCACAATTCCAACGCATCCTCAGGGATGTTGGAACATATCCGGATGTAGCCCAGAAAACCAATTATGACTATTGATTTTACTCTGAATCACTTCTTTAAATAAACAACAATTCAGTTCGGAGGATCACAATCCCCAGACATCCCAAAGGATGTTTAACTCATCCGAATTCCTCCAGCGGATTAATTATGACAAATGATGTCACTTAAAACAACAAACAGGGCAATACTTATCTTAAATCAACTTCCCGTAGCTAATTACAGCTTCACCATCAGGTATCCAGAATTGCACTTAACTGGATCTGGATGAAAAATATAAACAAAAATTATCAACATTGCCCTTGTTTCCGTTTGCATGCAGTATATTTACCTTGAGAGTATTCCACTTGGCATGTTGGCTTGCTGATTTTGTTGACCTCCTCGGTTCCGTTGGGAGGGAATTCACCCCGGTTTCGGTTGAATAAAAATGCATCTCGGTGTGGAGTCCACTCCCAGTCCGTGACACTTCTCAAGTAAACGCCAGGAGCCGGCTGAAAAAAATTTACAAAAATTATCAAATTATATTCACCCCTGTTCTGTATTTCGTTTCGAACGAAATTCTCATACAAAAAAGTATTTTTTTGTATGAGAATTTCGTTCGAAACGAAATACAGAATAGGGGTGATTGTTTTTGTTTTTATTGAAAAGTAGTTTACTTACCTTGAGTATAAAAATGTTCCGTCTTTGGTCCCGTCGGAAGACCATTCACTCCCGAATATGGCCATCGGAGGCCAATTTCACGTCCCGAAGAAAAACAAACGACTTCCACGAATGAAATAAAAACATGGCTGACCACGTAATCAGCCGCTACGAACAAAATCACAAAAAAATAAAAACAACTTCCATCCGCCATTTGGTAGCCCGGCGCATGAAATTACTCTAGCGGGGCGAGTCGCCTTTCGTCCGGATCCCGGAGCGCCATTTGGTCGCCCGGCGGATGAAATTACTCTAGCGGGGCGAGTCGCCCTTCGTCCGCATCCCGGACAAAGGGCGAACGATCAGTCTTCAAGTCGCTCAATGTCAAATGACGTCACTTTTTCGCCGGCAATTCGTGTGGGAAACTTTGCATGCGGCGAGAGACCGAGGGACAACAATTTACATCGTTATGAACTTTGATTCTAATGTAACGTTTGGTTCTGTTGTCATTGGATGTATTCTGATGTTTTATGCGTGCAACAAATTACATCGTGATGATGTTTGATTCTAATGTAACGTTAGGTTCTGTTGTCATTGGATGTATTCTGATGTTTTATGCGTGCAACAAATTACATCGTGATGAAGTTTGATTCTAATGTAACGTTAGGTTCTGTTGTCATTGGATGTATTCTGATGTTTTATGCGTGCAACAAATTACATCGTGATGATGTTTGATTCTAATGTAACGTTAGGTTCTGTTGTCATTGGATGTATTCTGATGTTTTATGCGTGCAACAAATTACATCGTGATGAAGTTTGATTCTAATGTAACGTTAGGTTCTGTTGTCATTGGATGTATTCTGATGTTTTATGCGTGCAACAAATTACATCGTGATGATGTTTGATTCTAATGTAACGTTAGGTTCTGTTGTCATTGGATGTATTCTGATGTCAAATTTTACATCGTCAAGACGTTTGATTCTGATGTAACGTTTGAGGCTAATGTATTTTTATGTACTTGGACGTCACACTGACGTCTGAATACATTAAGATTACAGCAATACACGTTAAAATTTAATGTATTGAAGATGTCTGCTGATGTTTCCTACATTACAATTTCTATTCGGGTTATTACTTTCTCACGCAAGAAACAACCGATTATTTTCAACTACAAACTACTAGGCACGACTATCGAACGGGTGCACTGCGTGAAAGACTTAGGCGTTTTTCTAGACTCAAAGCTGACATACTCACACCATATATCGTATGTCGTCGACAATGCGTCCAGAACGCTTGGCTTTGTCTTCAAGATTACTAAGAACTTCACGGACATTTACTGCTTGAAATCGCTCTATTGCTCTCTCGTACGATCTACGTTGGAATACTGCTCTGCTGTCTGGAGCCCGAACTACAATAATGGGACGAGCGAATTGAATTTGTTCAACGACGTTTTCTTCGCTTCGCGCTCCGTAAGCTGCCTTGGAGATACCCACTTCGTCTTCCAAGCTACGAGAATCACTGCCAATTGATCAATATCGAGCCCTTACGTATCCGAAGAGATGTTTTCAGAGCCTTAACCGTCACCGATACTCTGCAAGGAAGAATCGACAGCGAAGCAATTCTGCAACAAGTGAACATTAATGTTCAACCTCGATCACTACGCAACAGTCTTATGCTGAGACTTCCACTTCTTCGAACTAATTATAGCAAAGGGAGCGCTATTTACGGCTTGCAGCTAGTGTTCAACCGAGTAGCGTCGATGTTCGATTTCCACTTGACACGGAATATGCTTCGCCGAAGATTCTCTGCCTTTTTTGCTGACCGAAGGCGCTTGATGCCCAACAGCTAAGTGTAAAATTTAAGACTTATAAATTTTTAGTAACTTGACAATGCTTCCCTAGTTATTTTCGTTTGTAACTGTAGTAACTGTAGTATATGTATGTCGTCTGTATAATCTGTACTTTTTTTACAACACATAATTGGGACTATTTCTAGTCTGTTTATGCAACCATAACAAATAAACAAATAAACAAATAAACAAATCAATCAGCAACCTCGAACAGTGTCTCAGCAACATGTCCAGTAAGTCATACCCACTACCTAACTAACAATTGTCACAATGTAAACGCTTTGCTAATTTAATTTATACAGCCTGTATGGGGTTAACTACCCCATTTCCAGCCTATTAAGCACAACCCGCACTTAGTATTTCTTAATCTTGCGTAGTTTAGCACCAAACGGAATGTTATTATTACTAATGGCTTCCAAAATTATTTACCTTTCCGTACGTACCGTAAGATTTGATAAAAAGAAGCCAATCGTTGAGATATTGTCAAAAGTCTAAGACTGCTTCTTGACGCCAAACTCGGCCTACGGATTCTAAACTCGGCCTAACGCATTGAAACGGCATTGAAACGCCAATGAATTCACTTCGACCTATCGGATGAAGATAAAAATTGATTTGGTCTGAGCGCTTCTATTGTTTCTGGAAATAATAGGTGCAAACCTTCATATCACGCGTTCTCATTGACTTCGTTCCGTAGCTTATTAGCTAAAGCATCGTACCAAACGCATAATTGGCTTGTTAACTCTGAAATCGTGGATTTATTTGAAGTTTTCTGCTCGATAGGCCCAAAATAGGCGATTAGGCCGAAGTAGTTCTCTACCGTATTGAAATGCTATACGATATGAAATAACCTTTAAACGCTGTCCAGACTGGAGTGTCATAACATGTTATAACGGTTGTCAACTAATTGCAACAACGGCGCCGGTGGTGTAGTGGTAAGCGTGATTACCTCTCACTCCAGCAGGCCTGGGTTCAATCCCAGTCGGCGCCGCCGGGATGTTCTGAGACATAACATCTCTGATCACGCCTTCCTTCGGATGGGAAGTAAAGCCGTTGGTCCCCGGTTCATGAGTTGATGGGTCACTAACTAAATGCAACACAGAAACCACCATCAAGATAGCGCTATAACATGTTATAACTCTGTAGTCTAAACGTATTATTACTCAACCTCTACACAAGCAAATTTGGCCAACTTAGTAAACTAATGGCTATTGGACGGTTGTGGCAAGCTCTTATTGCATATCCATTTACGCTTCTGTGGTTTAGTTGTGTGTTTACTTGAAAGGCGGTTATTCAACCTTTTCTCGATTATCCAATAATCTCTACACAGCTTGATCTTGAAGCCGGATTAAATATTGTTTACTTGTTTTGATGGGGGAATTTATTGATTTTATTTAGCTGCGAATCAAATTACATACTCGAAATTAGTTATAAGCACACCACCAAATTATTACCTGGAACCTCAGCAAGACCATGCTGGAGGTGGCTGGGTTCGATTCCCGTTCCGGTCTAGGAATTTTTCGGGTTGGAAAATTTCTCGACTTCCCTGTACTTGCCACACAATCGAAAGCTCTCAATTAATAACTGTGGAAGTGCATCTAGAACACTAAGTTGAGAGCACGCAATAAGCTAAAACGCTGTCCAGACTGGAGAGTTTTATAACATGTTATAACGGTTGTCAAATAATTGCAACACAGAAACCACCATCAAGATAGCGCTATAACATGTTATAACTCTGTAGTATGAACGTACTATAATATGCCATACGCAATAAGCTTGAAATGCGAGGAAGAAGAAGAAGAAGAAGACCAAATTATTACCCTGCACCGGAGAAGGAACCTGGACTCAAGACGACCGCATTGGCAAACTTTTTTTCCTTCACCGATGCCAGGGAGGCAGCTCCTACTCCTGAACCCTACCTTTCGAACCATCAACTTATAGACCGCGCACCAACGGCTTTCCTTCCCTTCCGAAGGAACGCGTGATCAGAGATTTTATACCTCAGAAAATCCAGGCGGCGCCGACTGGGATTGATCCCAGGATTGGTAAACTTTGACACTACCAACTTCACTACGCCAACACTTTGAACTGACGTAAACAAATCTACATACCTTCTACAACAAGATCGCTGAGTAGAGGGTTTATAATAGTACACATAAATTACTTTTCTCGACTAGTTAGTTCAGCTTTGTAAAAAAGCGGAGTAAAAGCTGTAAAAGTCTAAAAATAAACCTACACACTTAGAAATAAATAATTTTAGACCTGACGGAATCCATCTTTGACATAAAAGATCAGGCGTAAACAAATATTTCATGTAAAATTAAATGCTCCGAGACTGAAAAGCTCGTTACCCGACGAAAAGTACGTTTGATTGAGTTGAATTTCGCGTCTGTTATGACTCAATTCTATGTCAAAATTGACGCTCGTATATGTCAGTCTCAGAGCACCTAAATTTACATGATTTTTTCTAAGTGTGTATATAACCTTACAAAGTAGCGCTAACACAGTTTATTAGCTGAGTACACGTTGTTTAGTTGTTGAAAAAGCACTTTTAATGTTCATGTTATTCAGCAAGAGTGGTTGGTTGTGTAGAAGCCATCAAATGAGTAATATATTCACTTAATTAGCTTTGTTTTGCAGCTACAAGTTGAAAATTGATTACTATTTGCATAGAAGTGACGTTAGCGTTGCGTCAGTGCAACTCAGTGGACAAACCTATTTTGCTAGCTTCTGCTTGTAGCTGTATCTACTGATTTTTTTCAGCTACTTCACAGGACAATGCTGAAAAAAGTGGCTTATAAAGCAGAAAATGTTAGTTCGGTAACCCTAGCTAGGAATTAATAAATAATGTTGAAACGACTTTGTTGATTTCTGCATGCCCTGAGTAAAGGTGGGAGTTTGGTGCACTGCAATCGCTCGGTCGCGTTTCTTTTTTGGTGCTGAATATTTTTGAAAATAAGTGTTTGTCATTGATTAAATCAATAAAAAAGGTGAAACTATTCATTATGAGTGATAAAAAAGAAAGTTAAATCCTTTGATTACAAAGGGAAAATTCAGACGATTTTTTACGTTTATACGGTTCACGATTGTGCATTGCAAGCCATCTTGCTTTTCTCGTTCGATGTAAATGTGCGGATAGGTTTCGAAGTGTGCGTTTTGTTTGAGCTAAAGTTCGATGTGTTGCTAGTTGCTAAGGAGATGCTATACACTAAGATTTTGTTTTCGTGTTCGGTAAATTTTACCGAAATCAGAACAGCTGAACGTTCGGTAAAACTTTGAACCAGGGGTGTTCTCGGCTTCCAATAAGGCAAGTGTCACGTCATCACATTCCTACCCATTCCTTTATTGACCTGCATTCGGACGTGGCCGGCGCTGGTATTGCCTATTGTAAAGCATGAGATCATCAGTTCCTACACATTGAGGATGAATGCTAGTCCCAAGCTCTGTGTAATTACAGCTGATCTGGCAATAACGGAGTAGCATACTCGGGCGATCAATCATGCTCATTCTTAAACTACATGCCCTGAGTAAACTGCGGAATCTGTGTAGTGCGAGGTTGGATTTGAGACACATTTGGAACAAATAGTTTTCTTTTCTCGTTAGTAGATCCCTGTAGGCAACGTCTGGAAAAACATCATAGGAAATCCCACTGGTCGATGATTTTAGTATTTCCCTGTTGGTAATTCCAGTAGTTTGTTGGGTTCTGTGCAAATATTGCCGCCATTTGTAGGATTTTGATAAATATGCTCTGAAGTCTCTAGCCGGAATGGGTTTCGGATTCTGATAACTTGTCCTTTCACGGTAACCTAGTGTTACCTTGCGTTTAACTGAAGGCCGTGATTTTTTCTTTCTCCTTGAAACCACTCCCGACCCTTTATAAAATTCAATAATATTGGCCTCCCTTAGCGCAGTCGGTAAAGACTCAGCTATAAAGCCATGCTGGAAGAAACTGGGTTCGATTCCCGGTCCGGCCTAGGAATTTTTTGGGTTGGAAAATTACTCGACTTCTCTGAGCATAGAGTATGATTGTACTTACTGCCACACAATCATACTTGTCTGCGAATGACGAGATTGGTCCATACGGATGCAGCCACACCACGCAATCGAACTGTTTGATTGAGGAGCAGTGTCGGAGTCGGGCGAGAACCATACCGGTAACTCATTCGTTGGAAGGATTTCGCTGCAATCAACAAATACCACTGACGAAGAAGAGAAGACCATCAGATCAACAAAGATCAATACGGAGAGCACCAGTCTGCATCTACCACAGCTCGCGATCGGTCATCGGAGGGCAAACCTCCGCACGTAGAAGTTAAAAATAAATGTTGAATGTTTTGATTAGTCTAATATAGAAATTGTAGTTCATTTTAAATAAAGTGTAGCCTTTTAATGTAAAATGTGTGTTACCTTGTGAAATAAGAGTGTCCACGAGGTGACTATAAGAGGTCCAGGATAGTTCTGCCTTTTCCTGCGGAGTAAAACGGTTCATCAACGACTGGTCAGGCGATGCAGTGACTTTGGCAAGGTCGCTCAAGGACGAACTGCACGGAATTATTGAAGGTATCCCAACATAAATTGGTCCTTCGAGCCGGATTTCAACTACCGGTGAGTCAACGGTTGGGATATTAGAGGACATCGCCATTGCATCGGAAGAGTCACCCAAGAAGTGCCATTGTGTCCTCCTGAAAGGATTTGCGCCATCGAGGTAGGCCATTATCACCCTACCTGAAAGAGATCTACGCCATCGCAGGTGGTCCACATAAAGGACCTTCGCCATCATCAGACGACGTGAATACGCTGATCGCCATCACGATCGTGACTAGTTTGGCACCACGGCTCTGTACATCCAGTCTCAGTGCGCCATTGCACTTGGACATCGTAATCAATAGGCACTTATTGGCATGGCAATGGCCGATTGAAGTAGCTGTTTGCAACGAGGTGCTTTCGCATTTTGCTGATATGTTCGGACGCAAGAAAGATCTTCAGGGCTACGTAGTTCAACCTTAGTGTTGATCTACCATCGTTCAGGTAGGTTGAACAGGTGTATGTCCGGCCGAAGCCAATCTTCATTTATCTAACATCAACAATTCGACCATTTCTTCACTTTCCAACGGATAATCGACCGGTGTGCTAAATGGTGAGCCAGCTAACAGGGAGACATCGCGACATATCTGCAGACCATTCGAATACTACTAGTGACGAATCGGTAGTCAGGGATTGGCTAAGGAGCTAACGAAGAGGAACAAGGAAGCTACACCACGACATTGACGAAACCATACGGGCTTGGGCAACACCCATCGAACCTTTCGGCCAGGTAAACTTATATTTAGATATATGCCCAGCCGTAGCTGGTTTTATCGTTGATGCTGCACCACAGAATAAATTTTACCTTTTTTGATGAAATTTGGCTAAATTTCCTTACGGAGGCAATCCCTATGCTCAAGAGCTTCATTGGACGAAACTTTGAGTCGTTGTTGAGTCGTACAGCGCCATCTTTAGACTCTCCAGGTGAGGCTAAAGTATATGTCCTGCCGTCGCAGGCATTCTGTCGATACTACATTGCTGTTTTTCCCTCTGTTGCACTGGATATTCCTCTTTGAGACAACTTGCTACTCTGTTGCTGTACATCGAAGGTGTTTTTCGAACTTGGCTGTTGGCGTTCTTTGTAATTCTCTAGGTGAGCTTTACGGTATATGTACAGCCGAAGATTGGGTCTTTGAATACTACATCCGCTCTTTTCTACCCTTTTGTCATTCACTGGATCGTTTTGGAGTCTGACGCTGCTGACATTCGCTAAAAGGCACAACAATTTTCGATTTGGTTCTGATCGGTTGAGGGGCACCGCTGTTTAGTCTCACAGGTGAGCTGAACAGTATATGTTCACCTTGAAACTACATCCACGTTTTCTCTCGCTTTTTGGAAAACATACTGCGTCGGCAAGATTCAACAATGGCAACCAAGGGATCAAGACAACTGAAGTCTCTCACGACGAAGCTCAGAGGTCTTCGCACTTCGTTCAGCAACATTAGACGGTTTGTTAGTGAGTTTAAGGAAGGGACAACAGCAAGTCAGATCAATGTTCGTACTGGTCGTCTCGATGAGTTGTGGGAATCCATTAATGAGACTTCTTGGGAGATAGAATCTCATGAAGATTTTGAAGACAACGAAGCATGTCATAAGGAACAGGAAGAGTTTGAAACCCGTTTCTACGATGTCAAATCTTTCCTGATGGATAAGGCGAACGAATTGCAAGAGATTCCCTCCCAAAATCAATCTATTCGGGGAGGTGATGCTACTTTGCATGGTGCGGTTGATCATGTCCGTCTTCCGCAAATAAAGCTTCAGAGTTTCGATGGGAACATAGATGAGTGGTTGAGCTTCAGAGACATCTACACTTCTCTGATTCATCACAAAACCGATTTGCCGCCAGTTGAGAAATTCCACTATCTCAAAGGATGTCTGGTAGGAGAGGCAAAGGCTCTGGTTGATCCGCTACAGATCACTTCGAACAATTATCAGCTAGCATAGGATACGCTGCTAAAGCGTTACAATAATAGCAAGCTCTTGAGGAAAAGACAAATCCAGGCGTTGCTAAAACTGCCGTCTCTCGTCAAGGAATCCGTTGATGAACTACACAAATTGGTGGAAGGATTCGATAGAGCTACTCGGAACTTAGATCAGGTACTCGAACCTGCTGATTACAAGGACTTGCTATTAGTGGAGCTCCTCAGTTCTCGTCTCGATCCAGCTACGCGACGAGGGTGGGAGGAATTTACGTCTACCAAGGAAAAGGATACATTCAAGGACTTAATGGATTTCCTCCAACGGCGAATCCAGATCCTTGAATCGCTACCAGTAAAATCGGAAGCCAAGCGTGATTCTATATCACAGGAAAAGCGGAAACCTGTCTACCAGAAGGTTAGCCACAATGCTACTCAGTCCAACAGTGCACAATGTCCGTCCTGCTCAGAAACTCATGCATTACACATCTGTCCAGACTTCGTAAAGATGTCGTTATCCAGTAGGGAGTCTTTTCTGCGTAGTCATTCTCTTTGCCGAAACTGCCTAAAACGAAGTCATATCGCTAGAGATTGCTCATCGAGATATTCTTGCTGAAAGTGTAAGGCCAGACACCATACGATTATGTGTTTCAAGCCAGACGGAGTCAGCTCGAACCAGAGGTCGTCCGGAAGTGAAGTTTCGGGTGAAGGCGCTAAGCAAAACGTAGCTGCTGCAGATTCTCAGGTGTTGAATGCTGCTTCAACAAAATCGGTGTCATCTAATGTGGCAAAGATTACGTCATCCCAGGTGCTCTTGGCTACAGCAATAGTCATCATTGAGGATAATCAAGGATCCCGCTATCCAGCTCGTGCCCTATTAGACTCTGGTTCGGAATGTAATTTTATTTCGGAAGATCTGAATAAGTTGATGAAGGTCGCTAGCATCAAGGTCGATATCGCTATTCAAGGCGTTGGACAGACGAACACGAGAGTCACCCGACGGATTCAAGCTACGGTCAAGTCTCGGATTTCGTCGTATTCTCGTTCTATGGATTTCCTAGTATTGCCAAAGGTCACTGCATGTTTGCCTACTGCCACGGTACAGACTAACAGATGGGAGGTACCGAAAGGAATCGAACTTGCGGATCCAGAATTCTTTCGGTCAAGAAAGGTGGATTTGGTGTTAGGAATCCAAGCATTCTTCAGCTTCTTCCAATCTGGACGGGAGATTCCATTGGGCAACGGACTGCCTACACTCACTGAATCGGTTTTCGGATGGGTGATGTCCGGAGAAATCAGTAGATCAGCGGAAGGTTCAAGATTCTCGTGTAATCTCGCAATATTTGACAATTTGGAGAAACTATTGTCTCGTTTTTGGTCCTGCGAGGAGGTGGGAGCCGTCAATAACTATTCTCCAGAGGAAACGCGCTGCGAGGAGCAGTTTGGGCGTACCGTGCGAAGGGAAGCAGATGGTCGATATACGGTAACTCTTCCTAAAAACGAGCGAATCTTGGAACAGCTGGGGGAATCGAAGGACATAGCGCTGAAACGTCTACGAAGTGTAGAAAGAAGATTATCGAGGGATCCTTATCTGAAAAAACAGTATTATGACTTCATGGAGGAATATGTCAAACTTGGTCATATGAAGGAAGTCGTGGATACGAACGAAGAGGTGGTGAAACGAGTCTTCCTACCCCATCATCCAGTGATCAAGGAGTCGAGCACAACAACCAAGGTCAGGGTGGTGTTTGATGCATCCTGCAAAACATCAACGGGCGTCTCCCTAAACGATGCGCTGTTTACAGGACCGATTGTGCAGCAAGAGCTGAGGTCGATCATCCTTCGAAGCAGGTTCCGCCAGGTTATGGTCGTCGCAGATGTGGAGAAAATGTTTCGGCAGATGTGGGTCACTCTGTTGGATACACCACTCCAATGCATCCTTTGGTTTGGACCGGATAATGAGGTTGCTTCGTACGAGCTGCTTACGGTGACGTATGGTACGGAATCGGCACCATTCCTAGCTACTCGTACACTCAAAAAATTGGCAGATGATGAACAAGAGAAGTTTCCACTTGCTGCTCAAACCGTTTACGAGGACGTCTATATGGACGATGTGATCACCGGCGCGGATGATGTTGAGTCAGCTATCGAGCTGCGACACCAGATCGATGACATGTTGATAAGTGGAGGATTCAGGTTGAGGAAATGGGCGTCAAATGCAGCGGAAGTGTTGAAGGACATTCCAAAGGAAGATTTAGCACTATCCAATGCAAATGGGATTGATTGGGACCGAGATGCAGAGGTCAAAACTTTAGGACTAACCTGGCTTCCCAATATAGACTGTTTCAAAAACGGAGAAAAAAGGAATGGATTTCTTACTACTCGTGAATTGCAAGAAGCGGAGGAACTAATTACCCGTCAAGTACAGCAGGAGCATTTTCCGAAGGAGATCAAGGCGTTGAAGGAAGGAGTATCTGTAGCACAAAGCTCACCATTGCGATGGTTCAATCCACGGATCACGGAAGACGGCATCCTACGCGTGGGTGGCAGACTAGGTCATTCGGGTGAACCACTGGCTGCGAAACATCCCATGGTACTCCCAGCAAATCACCATCTAACTGAGCTGATTCTTCGTAATTACCGTCAAAGGTTACTTCACGCTGGGCCTCAACTCCTTCTGGCAGCAGTAAGACAACGTTTTTGGCCACTCGGCGGCAGAAATGTTGCCCGCAAAATCGTTCATCACTGCCAACGTTGCTTCCGAGCAAAACCTACACACATTGAACAGCAAATGGGAGAACTTCCAGCTGTTTGGGTAACCGTTACAAGACCATTTTCAAAAACAGGAGTGGTCTATTTTGGACCTGTTTACATCCGAGCTGGTAGACGTCGAGCAGCGATCAAATCATATGTTGCGATTTTCGTATGCATGAACACAAAAGCCGTTCATATGGAGCATGTATCGGACCTGACAACGGAATGTTTCCTGCAAGCATTACGGAGATTCTTCGCTCGGCGGGGCAGATGTTCGGACATGTACTCCGATAATGGAACAAACTTTGTTGGAGCTAAAAATAAAATCGATGAGCTTTTCAAACTACTGCAAGATCGTGATCATCGTGATACGGTAACCAAAGAATGCAGTAAGGAAGGCGTGCAATGGCATTTCAACCCTCCAAGTGCACCTCATTTTCGTGGCTTGTGGGAGGCTGCAGTGCGGTCCGCAAAATTCCACCTACTTCGAGTAATCGGAGATAATCCCGTTTCTGCAGAAGATTACCATACTCTACTAGTCCAGGTTGAAGGTTGCCTGAATTCACGACCATTAACAGCAATCTCCGATGATCCCACGGATCTGGAACCTTTAACTCCAGCGCATTTCCTAATAGGAAGATCCATGCAAGCATTACCAGAGCCTGACTATGGATTGGTACAGCTGAATCGGCTTAATCGTTGGCAATTTGTGCAGCAGCAATTGCAACATTTTTGGAAACGTTGGAGGACCGAATATTTATCGCAACTACAAGGAAGAACGAAGAATTGGAAGCCACCGATCGAGATAACAAAGGGAAGTTTAGTAGTCATTGTTGATAATCAACAACCACCAATGAAATGGAAAATGGGGCGAATTATCGAACTTCACCCGGGAGCTGATGGCATCACTAGGGTAGTTACAGTGAAGACCGCCACTGGAATTATGAAACGACCAATCACTAAAATTTGCTGTCTGCCAACTCAACAAAACGGAGCGTAGCAATTGAGGATTGCTTCCGAGGATATCTAGTGCGTCGAAAGGGTTCTTTTTCTTATATTTTCAGAAGCTCCATAGTCACTTCAGGGTGGGTGAGGATGTCTGCGAATGACGAGATTGGTCCATACGGATGCAGCCACACCACGCAATCGAACTGTTTGATTGAGGAGCAGTGTCGGAGTCGGGCGAGAACCATACCGGTAACTCATTCGTTGGAAGGATTTCGCTGCAATCAACACATACCACTGACGAAGAAGAGAAGACCATCAGATCAACAAAGATCAATACGGAGAGCACCAGTCTGCATCTACCACAGCTCGCGATCGGTCATCGGAGGGCAAACCTCCGCACGTAGAAGTTAAAAATAAATGTTGAATGTTTTGATTAGTCTAATATAGAAATTGTAGTTCATTTTAAATAAAGTGTAGCCTTTTAATGTAAAATGTGTGTTACCTTGTGAAATAAGAGTGTCCACGAGGTGACTATAAGAGGTCCAGGATAGTTCTGCCTTTTCCTGCGGAGTAAAACGGTTCATCAACGACTGGTCAGGCGATGCAGTGACTTTGGCAAGGTCGCTCAAGGACGAACTGCACGGAATTATTGAAGGTATCCCAACATAAATTGGTCCTTCGAGCCGGAAAAAATGGTACAGGCATCGAATGCTCTCAATTAATGACTGACACTAAAAAATTGACAAAAATTGTAACTTTTGGTAAACATTTTTATTTTTTTGTTTAAACGTTTTTTTTCATGTGATTTATACTCAGAAAACATTGTTTAAAACATTTTAAATCGTTTTTTATGAAAAAATACACAAACAAGCATACCAAAAAAATGTTCAGAAATATGACCAAAAAATCTTGTTCTATAACTTTTGTCAGTAGTCAAGTGTCCAGTCATGTGTTTTAAACATTTTGAAAGTTTTTAATGAGTTTTTTTGAAAAAAAAAATCAAAAATCGGCAAAGACATTTTGTGATATTTAGGTTTTTATCATTTGTTTTTGAATTTTTAATTTTATAAAAAAAAACATTTATTGTTATTTTTTTTCTATAAAGACATTATTTTTCTCTACAACTTTGTATCAGACGTCATTAAGATCAGAAAAACCGTTGTCGTGCTACAACGTAAATTTTTTTAAGGACGCTAGTTTGAAAATTTTACTAAATCCAAAATGGCTGAATTTAAGCATGATTGCCAATAAAAAACAATTTCGCAAAGATTCTGCAAATGAAAGAAGATTGTTTTTAAAATTCAATTTTGTTTTCACCTAGACTGCTCATTTAATACATTTATATATAGTTACCGTATATCAACCATTTATGTTACATACTTTCGAATCGGTTAAATTACTGAAGAAATGAAAAATGTAGCAAAATCTCTACAACTATCTACATTTTACACGCTGCTTTGCGTATCTGCTTAGTCATGAATAGTAAAACCAAAGAGTTCTGCATTTTATTGAATTAGCGACCAAACAGAAGTTATTGATCGAATGTATCACAAGTCATCCATGATACCAGGGAAGAATTTTGGTAGAGCTTCTAAAATCAAAAGAGTTAAATCCAAAGTATTCATCGGGGGAAATATCTGCTTGCTTGTTCTCAAACGAAAATTCCTGCAGTCTATTGGTTTCATTGAACTATTCAAATCTGCCTAGTTGTACATATTCTGCTACAAACATTGTGCACACATTCTCAAGCATGAAAGGATAGCTAGGATAAGCCCAAATGGCCATGTGCAGAGATTTTGTGCTTTAATAATAAATTTACTTCAGTTCCCATCGATGCCTCCTCAATGCTCTGGAGAATTTACTGCATACCTGTATTGTGTGTAGTGGACGATTTTCGGTTTCGGAACAGTCTAGACAAGCGAAACGTGGATAGTTTGAGTATCAATTCATCTAGTAGTCTTCTAACCGGCGGTAAGGATGAAACAAATAGTAACATTCTGAATACTCTATACTTAGTCGTAAAACGTGGGGAAGTTGATCAAGATACTGTTGAACATTCTTTTCCCAGCAACATTCACGGAGAGAAAAGTATTGTTTTACTACCATACCATATAGGTAATTTCAACTAAATTTCTGTATTTAAAATTTCACAAAGATATTCATAGTTTACTTTATCAAATTATGATGTTAGAAATTAACTAAAATGTTCGGTTGTTTTTGCTTCACTTTCCATCCTCAATTCAACAAATATTAATTTGAATTAACCGTAATGTTGCTTGTTTGATTTTGACAGCCTAATAATATTTGGTATATTCAAACTAACTGTATAGGGCAAGTGTACCAGTCATAGCTATACACTGCTTTTATTGTGTGTTCCAATTATGGCCTATGAGAATTCCATAGGCCATAATTGGGACACACCATAATATAAAGGGTGGAACGGTCAAAAATTAGTCAGTCATGATTAAGTGCACACTAATTATGTTATTGAATCAATGATCAAACTTTATTTCTTTTTGAAGTTCAATGACTTCAAAATACAGGAAAATTAATTGATTAGGCTTTCAACTTTCCAAATGTGAACTGTCGGGCTTATCGTTTCACACCATCCATCAGATTTTGTACCGCTGTTGTATTACCCTTATTTGATGCTGAACGCCAATTTGCTTCGAACTGTTTCTCATTTAAAACTCTTTTCATAGTTTTCTTGAGGTTTCGCTTAACGATTGCCAAATATTTTTCATTTGAGTGTAGCTCAGGTGAGTTTGGAGGTTTTTTGTCTTTGGGTACGACTTGCACGTTGTTGGCGGTATACTGTTCCCGAGCCATTTTCCCGTAGTGACAGGAAGCGAGGTGTGGCCAAAACAGCACAAAACTACTGTTTCCTTCAAAAAGCCGGTAGACGGTAGCAGTGTAAACTATTGACCGAGGAGCTGCTTGAAATCCGCCTTGACGTCTTCATCGTTCGCAATCAAATTTCTGACGCAATCAATCTGCGTGGGAATAATTTGGATTTCGCTTATGCGCGAGCAAAATTTTCATACACTGTTCCTCTTGCTTAGTCACCATTTTGACAACTGAATGGAAAATGGCAAAAACAAAATAGAGGCAACATTCCGTACGCACAGACCTACAAAATGAAAGGCGTTGAAGTTTTTTAGATGCACGATAAAAAAATTGTCCAATTTGAGTCGACCAATTTTTGACCGTTCCACTCTTTATAATTGGTTTCACGCGAATCGGAGAAGGTCGCGTCAGATCGATTTGTCATTTAGCGTGGAACTACTGTATATACATCAATGTGATGAACTAGCCTACGGCTAAAAATCACAAAACTAAAGGAAAAAAAATGTATATACATCAGTTCGCCAAAAATTTAACTATACTAAGTTTTCCCCCGATCTAAGGTACCTTCCAAATAGCAGTACTTGAACCTGCTCGTTTTACGGTAGGAAAGTTACAGAAACATATAAGCAGATCCATTCCAGTTTTTTTTGTGGTTTGGATTGGCGTATTCGAATATCTTTTGACCACTTTCTACAGGAATGAAAGGAGGATAAAAAATCGAGCTAGAAAAATAAGAAATTGTACACACGGGCGCAATCTATCCCTTCCAGACCAACTACCCAACCAAACAAAGTTCGGTGCAATCTGGTTTCACATAAATACACTCTCAACTTCCACACTTTCTTTAACGGTTTTCTTTTCACTAAGGTGCTCGCTTTCACTCAGTATACTAGGTACTCTCTATGAAATTTAGTATCTTGATTTTGTGTTCTCTTTCCCCACAAAATAAAACGGTATGGCTAACCCCTGCTCCCTACCTTCCCTACGCTCCACACGTACTACCAGCAATTTGCTCTACGGCCAGCACGTGTAACTCGCACTGCCTCTTGAGACCACCATCCGAGCACTGGCAAGAAGACGAAAGAGTTGAGAGTTGCAGAACTTAACAAACTGTCGGGATGTTCTTTTTACTGCTTTCGTTGCACAATCGCTGCCCCATCGCACTGTGGTAGGTGGTGGTAGGTGGGATATCTATTCACCTTGCAACTTGCCTAAGCTCCATCCTCTCGAATGCTCGTTTCAGTGATCCGGAGTTGATAATAGAATTACTTGAATGAAACCATTTCAATTCTTCTTAATTATCAGAACTTATGCAGCTGGCTAGTTGAAAAGGAGACGAGTGAGAAGAAAGGTAGCTTCGACTGGAGGAAACAACTACATATTCTTTTAATTTGTTTGTGAGATACCGTAACACGGGGCTACTGGAAAAGTTTTCTACTTTGAAGGCGTGTAATATCATGTAATGTATGAAGGTTTTACGCCATGAACCCATCGGAAGGTGTTTTATCTAGTTTGAAACGCTCAATTGCGTTAGCTTTACGGAGCCGATAATTCATTTTTTATTGTTAAAAAAAATACTACCTCGGGTAAGCTGCGAGCATTTGGATCAACTCCTACTATACATAGAAATTAATAAAAAACTAATAAAGACATGGAAAACAAGATCGACGGAAAACAAATCAAGGAAAAAAAAAACACATTACCTTCACTCGTGATCACTCACCGATCAGATATGATTATTCGATGAATCAATTTCCGCTTGAGCGAGTTGATTCTATTAAAGATCTTGGACATATCTTGCAAACTTATATTCAACGAGCACATATCCATGTCAATTGCAAAGGCTAATTCATTGCTTGGATTCCTGCGTCGAAACGCTGCACAATTCTATGATATGCACGCTTTGAATACATTGTACTACTTCTTGGTTCGTAGTGTTCTTGAATATGGAGTAGAAATCTAGGCTGGAATCTAGGCGCATCGAAAAAATTCAGAAAAGTTTGGTCAGATTCGCCTTACGACAGCTTCCATGGACCAATCCCGATAACCTACCACCATACGAACACAAATGTGCGCTTATTGAACACTATCGAGTCACCGAATCTTCCTGCAGAGACTATTTATTTTTGACATAATTAGTAATCAAATTGACTGCAGTAGTGTGCTCCGGGATATCAGTTTCCACGCTCCAGTCCGTCGTCTACGCATTACGTACCTCTTGTGGACTCGTGGACACTGTACTGCTTATGGCTATAACAATCCACTCGACAAATGTTGCTGACTGTTCAATGATGTGTTGGAAGCTTTTGATTTTAATATTAGTAAACTAGTTTTTAAGAATAGATTTTAGTCCCGATAACTCAGTCTGTGTGGTTCCGATGCCAAAGATGCTGATACATCAAAACCCAAAGTACTTTTGTGAAAAAAATGGCTTTTTTGCATTACCTTGAACATATTTTTCGTAAAGCCTGTGAGGTCTATAAAAAAAACTTTTTAGAAGAAAGTAGATGCATAGAATACACGGAAAAATTAAAAAAAATAAAGTTTCGTGTCTTGCACCAAAATTGACATGCATGTTGCCACAACCATACCATATCAAATCATATAATTTCATTTTTTACAACCAAACTATCCTCACTGGAGACAATGAAATACAACTTTCGTCTTAACATACTATGACTGCACAAGTTGTTTTATTCGGATATCACCTTGCCTGCAAGTTGCGCCACTAATTTTAATCATAGTACGCCTGACGAAATTTTGCCACCCTAAGCTGAATGACACGTAAACAAACAACTCCAATTAGGATTTAAAAGCACTCGGAAGGCCCCATATGAGTGGATACGACATTATTTAAAATGACCTGCAGTATTTCTTAGAAAAATTCTAATAGTGAATTCGTTTATTATCGGGTGCGAAACCGAACTTTTTGTCAATGCTAACCTCAACCTGACCTAGATATTAAAAACAAACGAGCAAACTGACGTTTGTCAGAAAACAAGCAGATCTAATCTTGATACCCGATCCAGGTTGGAACTGAATAATAAACAAATTGGCTATAAAATCATCATCACGAATATGATAATCTCCATGTTTGTTTACATTTCATTCAGCCATGGTTGCAACATTTCATCAGGCGTAGGTAATATGAATACAATCGCGCCATGCAAGCTGATCGCCGAACAATTTCACAGCAAGTGAATCGTTAAACGCTGGAATATTGTCAAAACCATAAGTTGTGCAGCCACTGTATGTTCGTTCGAAAGCTTCCGGGTAAATTTGTCGGCGAAGTCGAATTTAAACTTGCCGGGGACGGTTTTGCGGTTTTAGGAGATCTTCTTTCCTTTTTTAACGTCGGTCTCTGTTCCGCAATCTAGTGCCAATCACCGACGGACATCGATTGCCATCCATTGACGGCAATCGAATGTGCAGGAAGGCAGCTTCCACACCTGCGTAGGATATCGCACCCATTCAACATACATGGGCCGGGACCAACGGCTTTACTTCCCTTCCGAAGGAAGACGTGACCAGAGATTTTTATGCCTCAGAAAAATCCCACCGACCTCGGCTGGGATTGAACCCAGACCCATCGGAGTGTTAGAAAGCAGTCACGCTTACCACTACACCACCGGCGCCGGCATTTTAGGAGATAACTACGTTGAATTTTCGATTTAGGGCAGGCTTTTCGATGTCTACGAGTAGCAACAGACAGCAGCATAATCCAGAGGACAAACCACGATCCGAATATGAATGGGATTAGGCGGGAAAACAAACGGATAAGTTTGAAAAATGCACACCCGCTAACACAACGCCTCGAAATATAATGCAATTACTGTGTTCGTTCGATGACGATGACAACAAGTCTGAACATTTAATCGAACCAATACAAACCGTGGCAAAATAGAACGGTTTTTAATTTTTATTGTTTATGCATATTTACTGATTGCTTCATCAAGAAATCGTGTTATATTTCCCTCTAACTTTGACCATTTCAGACAGTTCTCGGTTGCTACCAGGGAAGAGGACAATATTATAATGGAGCCAAATTCTGTTGAACGATACATTTTACTTCATTCTCAAATCTCATTTTTTGAGCCTCCCTGCTAGAATAAATTCACGTGCGAATGCGGCAAACAAAATTCACGCATGATATTCTCATGCATATTCACGCACTCACACCTCAACGCCGATAAATAATCAATGCTCTTAACTCATAAACACTACTTAAACTCCAATTGATAGCACTCTTATGCACGTTGTGTTAGTTTTCCAACCCCTGATGCACAAACAATAGTAATAACAATGACTAACGTCAATATATAAAGAAATTAATGTTTGAACCTGAAAACTCCTCGATGATTTTTGACACGTTGAATTTTGCAAGGCAAAATTCATAGGCGGAAAAACTCAAGCATGAGATTTGAGTTTTTGAATTTTCCGAACACTGATTGACAACACTGGTCAAAATGACCATTATAAGCATGTATATACCCAACTAGAACTAAAACGTGGGATGTGACATACTATATTTAAAAAAATAAATCGAAACTCGATTATGTTTCCATATCTCGGCCTTCTTTGGCGACCCGTTTGTGACTTTTCTCGGGAATTACCCGGAATTGGAAAATATTTTTTACACTGTGATTTGAAAGCTGTATATTTTACTTTCTATTAAACGATACATGAGGAACTCTACCTTCCCCTGGAATCTTCTTCTGATATCCATCCAGTTTTTTTTTTATTTACCCTTTGAAGTTTCTTTTGATATCACTTGGATGGACGTCTTCTAACTACCATTGATAGATTTTACCAAAATGTCCATTCCAATTGCTCTTATAACTACTTCCGTCTTCCTTCGTATGTTTTTTGACTTCACCCGGAAAATTCTTGCGTTTTCTCTCGGTAGTTTTTTTTTAACTTCCCTCCTATTATTCTACCCAGTGCCGTACTAACGGTAGGGCGATAATGGGCTAAAGCCGCTTTAATTTGGAGGGAGCCCTCGGCTAAGAGACATCAATCATAACGCCATATACACCGACCTCTCTGCAGCTTTCGATAGAGTGAACCATGAAATTACCATCTCTAAATATGACAAAATGGGTGTTCATGGGAGTCTACTTACCTGGCTTCGCTCCTATCTGACTGGCAGATCTATGTCTGTTAAGATCGGTGACTACGCTTCTCCACCCTTCATTGTTACATCTGGTGTTCCTCAAGGCAGCCACCTGGGGCCATTGCTTTTCCTGTTGTATATGAACGACGTGAACTTGATCCTCAAATGCCTTAAACTCTCGTACGCCGACGACATGAAGCTCTACTACGTAATAAAAGGGCCTCAAGACGCTCATTTCCTCCACCAAGAACTTGAAGTCTTTGATGATTGGTGCCGGATAAACAGGATGTCTTTAAATGTGTCCAAGTGCTCGGTCATCTCCTTTGGCCGTAAACGGGCGATGCATTTCCACGATTACACCTTAAGAGGAATAAGCTTGAAACGCGAATCGACTGTCAAGGACTTGGGAGTCATGCTCGATTGCAAATTAACGTTCAAGGATCACATTGCTTATGTTGTATCTAAAGCTTCATCGCAGCTAGGATTTTTATTCCGTTTCGCCAAAAGCTTCAAGGACGTGTATTGCCTGAAGGCTTTATACTGTTCCCTGGTTCGACCTATACTGGAATACTCTGCCGTTGTTTGGTCGCCATTCTATCCATAGAATTGAAGCTGTTCAGCGAAGATTTATTCGGTTTGCGTTGCGACACCTTCGTTGGCGCGACCCGCGTAACTTGCCGAGCTATGAAAGTCGCTGTAACCTCATCGACCTGGAGCTCTTGGAAGGAAGGCGTAATGTGGCGAAGGCTTGTTTCGTTGCGGATCTTCTGCAAGGGAACGTCGACTGCTCCACACTTCTCAGTCTTCTTGACATCAACACTCAACGACGGGACCTCCGGCTGCATGCGTTCTTCAACAACCGGCGTTCGAGGACCAACTATGGCGTACACGAACCAATGTTGAGTATGTGCCGCGTTTTCAATAGTTGTTATTATGTGTTCGATTTTAATGTGTCCCGCGAGAAAAATAAGCGTAGCTTTAAGAGATGTTTGCGTTAATTTTGTGTTTGAAGCAGTTTTGATGTTTAGATATAGAAAATTGTCATTAGGGTAACTATTTTATCTGTTGACAAGTAGAAATAAATAAATAATGTATGTGAAAATATTGGAAATTCTAGATTACCGGGGAATTTTAAAGATCTTGAAGAATGATTTAGGGTTGGATCAACCAGGTGGAAGGAGACCTACCGAGTGAATCAAAATAAGATATTGGTAATCGTACAGCTCTTGAAACAACCATGTTGGTGAATTTGTGATCTTCTTTTAACTGAATTCTGTAATGTCTACGGTTGTTTAGGTTTCGTATTACCTTTTTCCAATGCACTAACCAGTGCTGAGATTTGTCATTGTCAATAACAGACTTTCGCGCGATATTGATAAACATGTTTTCAGGGGTTCAGATCTTTCGGCACGAAATCGACATCATTCGCCTTGCCACTCTAGCACGTCTTTCGTGTAGTGGCATGAAGCTAAATCCGGCCAGAAGATCGTCGGACCGTAGTGAGCCAAATACACCTGCCCATTCGTGGTGCTTGCGGTAACGGAAGATGTACTCCGCTTTTTGCAAGTACAAATCGCTTTCCAAATTAAGAAATTCTTGGCGAACTTCGACATCTTCTGTGTCCGGGGGTTCTCGGAAAACATCACATTTATCCTTGGTAGTCACATATAGGTTTCCTGGAATCTGGTTGACGTTCGCCTTCACATATGTCTCGTCATCCATTACGCAGCAGTGTGGTTTCGTTAACTTCTGGTCGTACAACTTCCGGACACGGCTTTTTGCGACCGTATTCCCAAGCAAAGCCTGAGATCAAATTGAAAACTAAAATTGATGTTGTGATTTCGCTAATAATGATTACTCAGGTTGCTGTCGTTTTGGTTGTTGAGGGCCAGTTTTTCAGCAATCTTTTACCGCACGGTCATGAATACAGATCATACCTACCACGTGATGCTGTTTTTGGCGAGTTGACTTGGGTAGCATATTAGTCGTTTCTTCGTTTATGGGCAGTACATAGGTGTACGGGATGTATATACAGATGTAAAAAAGAACTGGTGGAGGATCGCCTGTATCGTTTAATATTGTATTGCAACGGCTACGCAGTCTTTGATAATTCAAACTGCTGTTTACTTCCAACGGCAACGGCGGGCTGCAGATTATGAACAAGCACTGCAACAATAGTCGCAATCGAATAAACAGACTATCGCGTGATCCACATCGAAAACACAGCTGCTGCTATTGACAGCTAAGAACAAACTTGAAATCCAATCTCAGTTCAAGTACTTTGCAAATTCAATCAGATGACTATAAGAACTTAACCGGATGACTTCACATAACCACAAGTCTGAAAAAATATTGAAATCTGATTAAATCGTAGAAGAAAATCTGTAGCCAAAACAAACCACGAAAGTTTTTCAGCGCAGCCTACTTCTATACCATGAAGAAGAAGAACTTGTCAGATTTAAAATAATAATTTAATCCCTATGCAGCAATTTTGATCTGAACATTTACATCTCATTTTCTACTTCATGTTTTTAACAAGTGTCTGTAGCCATTAGAAAATTAATAACAGCTTTGATGATGATTGGTTGCCATTGTACGTTCAATTCAACAACTTGCATCGTTTCACATTAAATAAGAGTTCTCTCGTTTATGAGCTAATAACATAGAATGGTCGTAACCTACAGGATAAACTTCACGGCAACAATGGATTTTAAATTTTTATTGTGCCATTTAACCATTCTCACCACTACGACTCACTATAAGCTACGACCACTTCAGTTCAGTCTACAGAAGAATTTGTTTTAGAGGACTTTTTGCCCGTACCTACGGTGACTCTCCGTCTGGCCAGGATTGAGCAGACAAAAGAAGAGCTATAGCATAGTATTAGGGCAATAGATGATGATATCAAGGGTGTATGAGAGAACGATGATGATAACGGCTACCCCACTAGGACCGTGTTTAACATAGTCGAGGAATGGATGAATGAAACATAGGAACCTCCTGTTTTTCCCATCCCAGTCGAGTCGAGTCTGAACGAGTTGTCTCTTTTAAAGAGTACGGATAGTTAAAGTCATTATATGATACATGAACGATCTTCATCTCAACGAACATGCTGATGGGAGATATGAGTCAAGGAATTGCTGTCAGTAGGTACCTAGTTGTCTGATGACTTGTCCACTCTTGTGGATGGCATTATATTGCTCTTGATAGGAAAAGTGTGTGCTTGGCTGGAGAGAAAAGATTGACTGTGTCCTTGTAGGTATGTCTAGACCACATTGTTGACATTGATTGTTAGTGCTTCTAACTAGATCCTTTGGAAAATTTGATTTCATTAATGAAGTACAAAACTACCACAATACATTGACCAGTAAGTTTGAAATTTTGATGTTATTACGTCATTTATTTGAATAACCAAATGCAAATGCAATAGGTTAGTGGTTTTCAGTTGGAAATTTATTCCAATCATCTACCGAGAATGAGCTATCGACAATTGAAATTTAGGGGAAACGGCTCTAATGTTGGCCTATGGATCTAAAGATTGGGCCAATCGATATAAATCTCCTGTTATTATATTTTTCTTAGATCAATGCAAATTAGTGAAAAACTATCCATACATTTCTTTGAAATCGGCTCAATATTGGAGACACCGGCCTTAGGGACAACAACCCTTTTACGAAATATCACAATCGAAGGTTTAAAATTCGTCAAGCATCAAATTATAATCTGAAATTTGTCGCCCAATTTATCTTTCCGATAAAAAAAAAACAAATGATCGAGAAGACAGCACATCACATTTGGCATCATTGGCAATTTAAAATGGAACGCGCAATGTGTGTTAATCGATTTGCCGTCCTCCTCTTTTTGTTCAATAAAGAGCGCTGCACAGAGGAGCAAAATCGTTTCAAAAATTCCAGATGCTGCATGTTACCGTTAGGTTGCACTTTTGGAAAATACAATCATCCAAACGTTGCGTTTGTGTGGCAGCGATTGCATTGTGTTTTTTTTTTGTGGCGGTGGAGTTTTCAGAACTTTTATTTGAGAACTGCCCTTCGGTGTTTGGGATTTGACCAGTGCGAGTTGTCTGGATTTTTTCCGCTACTCGGACGCAGACGGGCAGGAACTTTATGCTGCATGGTGACCTAGGGATGGTCACATAAATTGAAATATGGAATATTTTTGTCTAGAACAGAAAAATCTAATCATATTTGAGTATATTAGATGCCCTGAAACGTTCTGTTTGTTAGGTACAGCCCTCTTTATGAATTGGGATATTATTCACGATATTGGCCATTTACTGCCATGTTGCATTATTCTTACGTGAGAACCACTTGAAGAAAATTACTCCAGGAACATATGTTTAGAACATTTTAAAACACTATCTTGAAGTTTCCCTCTCATATTATTGGTAGGTAGGGAAAATGGATGTAATGCCGGCCTAAATGCCCCTAACTTGGGCCCATACATATATTCAACAAGCGACTAAATTTTCAATAGCGATCAAAAATATCCATAAGTACCGTCCTAATGACGCGTTAATCTAGATAAAATTGATAAATAGCAAATTTTTAGCGATGGGCCCAATCTTAGATCTATAGGCCAACATTAGAGCCATTTACCCTATCTCTAATATTTATGCGGTGACTTGTATTGCTGATCTCATACACGTTTGTAGGACAATGCTGTCTCTTAAATAGAGCGGTTCCTTAAAAACGTGACATTTTTGAACTAAAGTACAATGTATAGCAAAACTGAGCCTGAATGGACAATTTTTTGGAACACTGTTAAAAGATAGATTTTTGAAATCTTGGGTGGTGTTTGAAACACTATTTATTGATTTATCGGTATAGTCTTGGACATTATAGGCAGAGTCTGTATGAAGTTTAAGTAATTTTAGTAAAACGCTCGATTTTGTTTTTCTTAGTGGATGGAATCTAGTCAAATTAGCGGAATATGAAAGATCTTCCAGTGATTCATTTCCTGATGCCATCCAGATGTGGAAATAAATTTACTGTACAGATATGATCTGATAAATTTCGTATTCGGATCGATTCTGGGATTTGGAGTCGTTGCAAAACCCCCTGTTTACCATCATCTGTGCCAAATTTGAACAAATTTCGTTGCGATCTAGATTTTCTGGAGAATTTTTTAGTTAATAAAGGAGAAATGTATGAGAAACGGAAATAAAATATATAGCTTGTGACCAGCTGCTCTGCATATTCCTACAGGCGTACATGAGGAATGCTTCCTTATTTTGAACATGAGCAGTTATTTGGAGCTGTACTGATTTCAGAAATATTTCAATAATCAATGTTTTACATTTGTAGAAATGTTTCCTTTTTTAAATGTGACTAGTTCTTTCAAGTTGTGCTAATTTCAGAAATTTATAAATACATAATCAATATTTTTGATTTATAGGAATGCTTCCTTCTTTTAAGCATGAGCAGTTCTTTCGAGTTGTAAAATTCGGCAAAATTACCCATTCAGCAAAATGACCCATTCGGCAAAATGACCCATTCGGCGAAATCATCCATTCGGTGAAATGTCCTTCGGTGAAATGTTCTTCGGCGAAACTCAGCGAAATGATACACCCAACAAACATTGAATGTTAAATACGAGCTTATTCAGGCAAAAATAAGCTTCTTCAGCTAAAAAGTGGCTTATTCAGCTAAAAAGTGGCTTATTCAGCTGTTGATCAACTCAAATTGTTTGTTGAGCAGCCCCTTGAAAAATGTCCCAACCCACAAATATGGCGGTGGTACTGAGAAAATATGACGTATTAGGACTTATCTATCTTCTAGGCATTTTAACAAGAAAGTGGAATAATGTCAGAGCCCCGTAACGTGGGTCTGTACTGCTGCACGTTTTTCAATGGTCCGTGGATGTCAGCGTTTTCCCATCCTGTTGGAAGCTAGCGCACATGTTTCCAGTACACAAGAAGGGCAGCAAACAGCAAACGTTGGCAGCTACCGAACAACGCTTAGCGTTGTTGCTAAATTATTCGAACACGGCTTACTTCCTATATCCAGACGGATGTCATTTATACTGACTTCTCTGCTGCCTTCGCTAGATTGAATCACCGCATATCAATCGCAAAACTGAACTGGCTTGGTATCCACGGCTGCCTTGCGCAATGGTTTCAGTCGTACCTTATCGATCGCTATCTTACTGTTATCATTGGTGATCACCAGTTCCGTATGTTCGCTGCCACGTCCGGCTGGGGTATGCGGGTAGTCACCTGGGATCGCTGATTTTCCTGATTTACTTCAACGACGTGAATCTGGTAATTGAGTCCACGCAGATAATCTTAAACTCTTCCTTCGAGATGATCTTAAGCTCTTCCTTCGAATTTACTCAATTGAAGACTGTTGCTTCCTTCAACGTCAGTTGAATGCTTTTGGTGATTGGTATTCTGAATCATATGTAGGTTTACCCCTCCCAAATGCTCGGTTTTCTCTTTTTCTCGCAAGAAAGAGACTATTATGTTCAAGTATGTTTTGTTAGGCACTAAAATTGAGCGCGTCAGCCAAATTAAGGACCTAGGTGTGATTTTGGATACACAACTCTCTTTCAAGCAGCACACTTCGTATGCCGTCGACAAAGCTTCCAGAACTCTTGGGTTTATCTTCAGGATTGCCAAAGACTTCACCGATATCTACTGCCTTAAATCGTTTTACTGCTCCTTGTCTTGCTCCATATTAGAATACTGCTCGGCTGAATGGACTCCTTACTACAACAACGGTGTTGAAAGAGTTTAATCTGTTCATCGACGGTTCTTGAGATATGCGCTACGTAAACTGCCGTGGACGGATCCTTTTCGATTGCCAGGCTACGAAATTCGTTTGCAACTGATCCATCTGGAGCCCCTGTCGGTCCGAAGAGGCACATCAAGGGCATTGCTAATTGCGGATATTTTGCAAGGACGCACCGATTTCTCTGTTCTCTTTGAGCAAGTTGACATCAATGATCAACCCCGAGCCCTACGGAATAATTCAATGCTACGCCTTCCCATATAGCGAACTAATTATAGTATATTAGGTGCAATCGGTGGTTTACAGAGACTCTTCAATAGGGTTTCTGCACTGTTTGACTTTGACCTGGCTCGCCAGCTGCTTCGCCGGAGGTTTAGTTCGTTTTTTTTTTCAGTTTAGTGTGTCTAGTATGTAATGTTCCTTTTTTACGAGATGACTATCTATGTACTTATTGATGATTAGTTTTGGTACTTTTCATGTTTAGTTTAGGTTGGACCATTGGGACCAGTGACGCCTGTTGATGTTTAGTCATAAATAAATGACTGATCACGTGTTAATCACTGTCATTTTGAAGATCACTTTTCGTGGTACTTTACGGGATGTAAGATCTACCACCGATTCCTAGTCTTGAATATACTTCAAACTAAGGAAACAGGATTTTCCGGTAATCACAGGAACACATCGTAGCCCTAATAAAAATAACCATAAAAGAGAGCTTAACGACGTGTTCGGGGTATCATCCAAACCATTTGTGAGATAGTTTACCCATCCGGGATACAGTTCGTTTGTTTATTAGGGAGTGCTTATTACTTTTTATGTCTTGTTAATAGTGAAGAATCCTCGGGTTGCTTGGACCGAGCAAGTGTTCCATGATTTCTCCGCTTCGCCGACACAAGTGCTGGATGCTACTGTTGGGATGCCACGTGTTGTGTTTAGTTTCGATATTCCGCGCATTTCAGAAGACATGGTGATAGCCGCAACACGCAAACTAAAGCTCTCGTTCGCCACCGGACCTGACGGCATTCCGTCATCAGTTCCAAACGTTGTGTAGTCAATCTCTGCCTTCCACTTGCGAGGCTATTCAATCTCTCGGCACAGCAATGTGAGTTCCTCTGCCGCTGGAAACTTTCTTATCTGTTCCCAGTCTACAAAAAAGAAGATAATCGGAATGTCGCAAATTATCGTTGAATCACCTCCCTGTGTGCCTGCTCAAAACTGTTCGAGATTATCATAAATGATTCTCTGTTCGCGTGCTGCAAAAAATAAAACGATACAGACCAACACGGTTTTGACGTAGAACTACGTCTTTGTCGACTATACTGGGGTGCAAATCAAAAAATATGTTTGGTGAAGGAGTGTTAGGTTTTGAACGCTTGTAACTTTGTCATTTATAGATGAAATTTAAATCCAAATACGCCAATCGATAGGATATTACATTACAAACCTGTTGAAATAAATATTTTTCCAATTTTTCTGTAATTAAACTTTTGAAAATGTACAAATGATAATTTTATCACTGTTTTCATGAAACAAGCCTTTTTCCCAAACCCAGTCTTCATAAACGAATACCACTTGGTTGCACATCATTCTGCTTGAACCTGAAAAGATATAAATCAGTGCAGCTCTCCTGCTTCTGCTCATTACCGCTTTGAACGACGTGACACTAGGTCCTGCAGCATGCAGGACTAAGTCAGTGGCTAAAGGTGGATCACGGCGTGTCCACCACAATGAGGGATGAGACTTGAAAAAACGTGCATGTAAAACCCCCTCCCCCTTAACAACCTCCCCCCTCCTACCCCTTAACATAACTCGAAAAAGGCATGGACTTTTTACTCCGCCCCATTCATAAAAAATTCGGGAAATCCTGTCAGGTGCGGTTGCACATCGTTCTGCTTGAACCTGAAAAGATATAAAAGAGCGCTGCTATCGTGCTTTTGCTCATTATCGTCTCGGACGGCGTGGCACTTGGTCCTGCAGCATGCAGGACCAAGTCAGTGGCTAAAGGTGGATCACGGCGTGACCACAATGAGGAATGCGACACAATGAGGAAAAGCAATGTATGTAAATCCCCTCCCCCTTCGCAACAACCTCCCCCCCACCAACAATAACCCGAAAAAGACATGGACTTTGACGATCACTTTTTTCCGGGAAATACATTTTAAACAAACCACAATCACAGACAAACAGACATAACACTCGCAAGTTGTTCATCGAACAAGCATTTAACGGTCAATTTAAAAGTATCGTAGTTGGTAGTAGCTAAGGCAGAAACTAAGCTTCTAAGAGGGTCTTGTATGTTGAACATATTTAATATGAATTCCACAATGTCCGAAAAAGCTAGCAAACCTCGTTCGGACTTGGATTTCTTTTGAGAAGTTTGAGGAGCAGCTTTAATATTTTTCTTATCTTTTTTGGGAAATGGTGGAAAATTCCTGCTGCATCTAAAAAAGGAGGGACGTCGGATGTTAACCTAAATGCATATATCATGCATCATAGATAGAGAAAGATAGATAGGTTACTACGTCATACTGCGGTCGTGCCTAGGACACAACCCTTTATTTTTTTCTTTTTACCCGAAGCGCTCCGTGTCCACGAACCTGGTGCAATTTACTTCTAACTGTTTGCGATGCATGGATTGAGGATGGCAAGACGATGCTGCGTAAGGGTACGGCCAGGGTAGACGCAACACGCGACTTGACGCGATGCGACTCACGCAAGGAATAATAATAAGTAATAAGATTCTTTTGAATTGGTAGTAGGAGAGTGGTTTCAGTAGTTGGGACCAGCCATGTATTGGTGTATTGCATAACACGCTCCAAGGGGGAAGAGGGGTTAATTGGTCAAAAATATACGTAATTTATAGATGGCCCTAATTTTATTACCAAGGCTCGCAATGGGCGAGTTAAATTTAACTCGTGGTTAAAAGTGACAGATGAGTTATCGAATAACCCTGCTATACGAGCGTGGTTATTTCGGACCGACTAGAAGTTAAATTTTGGTAACCGTGGCTGAGTTCTGTTTGAAAACTGATCAATTTCCGGCATTTTCGAACATTGAAAATAACTTACTGTCACGTTTAACCACGAGTTAAATTTAACTCGGCAATTGGTACACAGCCCAAGAAGTATTTATCGATTACGTATCAGCTTTTGTAAACAACGCATTTGATCGTCGATTTGGCGTAACTGGTAGCTCGCCCACGCATGCTAGTACCAGTGCTGTAAATTTTCATATCATTCGATTGAAGATGAACCACTACAACCATTCAATCAATTCTGTGTAAACGAATTCTCACATGACCATAATTTGAAGAGCCCCTTTCTCATTCGAAGTTCATTGTCACTGTCAATTGAGTCACTCAGTATCATTTGATATACGACAGTGGAGTATGGAAGAAATCCAGGAAAATGGTCCCGAACAGACAAGTCGACCCGATGTCGGATCAATGTAAGGCTAATTTAAGGTCGATGTCGACCCAATGTCGTGTTAATGTCGGGTCAATTTTGGGTTTATGTCGGGTCAATGTCGGGTCAACATCGGGTTGGGGTTTGATAGAAGTCAGGTTGGTGTCGGGTTGGCTTAGCTTTTTCGCCGGAATGTCGACCAGAGCTCCGTTTGTGTG
The DNA here is from genome assembly GCF_037179485.1 of Ochlerotatus camptorhynchus. NCBI lineage: Eukaryota > Metazoa > Arthropoda > Insecta > Diptera > Culicidae > Ochlerotatus > Ochlerotatus camptorhynchus. The sequence continues at coordinate 1,757,375 of NW_027040495.1, read as the reverse complement.
TAGGTTACACTCAATCGAATGATATATAGCGTTTCTCAAATGAGAATGATCCATGTCTTCGTCAAATGACTAAGCAACTGATATCACCCATTCGGAGGAGGTCCCCTTTGATAGCGAATAGCTACTTTTCTCATTTTCATCAAAAATGTTCAAATGATTTTGAGAATTTACAGCACTGGCTAGTACTACCATGAGATAGGGGAAAATTTTCCCCAACCTGTTAGCGGTGTTAGCATGTGGGGCGAGCAATTAGTTATGCCAAACCGACGATAAAATGCATTGTTTACAAAAGCTTATATGTCCTTCCGAAAAGTAATCGAGATTTATCGTTATCATTCAGGCAAGGAGCGCTTGCACCATCGAGGCGATACCGCTACCAGCAGCCAATGATCTCGACGGGAACGACGCCCAAAATTCGAGGTGCAAAATTCGAACTCTGCGCGCTTGACAGGAACCGCCTTCCTACTGCTGCTACTGCTGCTACTGCTACTGCTGCTGCTACCTGTTTACCCGCCGTCCGAAGCGAAAATGAGTTGAGGCACATTAGTAGCGCTGTTTTATAACTTTTCTAATTCAAGCAGCACGATGTGCAACCAAATTGTACTTGATTATGAGGACTGGGTTTGGGGAGAACGTTTATTTCATGAAAACAGTGATAAAATTATCACTTGTTATTTGTCCATTTAGAACAGTTTTTTTTATGAAAAATTGAAAAAAAGTTTATTGCAACAGCTTACGAAAGGTATTTCCTATCGATTGGTGTATTCGGATTTTAATTTCATCTACAAAACGACAAAGTTTAGAGCGTTCAAAAAATTACACATTTTTGTGACGGTCGCAATTTTAGATTTTCGATTTACCCCCAGTACCTTCCCGTAATACGTAGTCTACGTCAAAAATGCACCATTTTTATGCGTGTGTAACTTTTTTATCCGTGGGTAAAAATTGATGAAAATCATTTGATCATTTGTGCAAAATTTCATAACAATCGGTTCAGTGGTTATTGAGATGTCATCGAAACAAGAAGAAAATCGCCGGAGAATTTTGCGCGCCGTCATGGAAAATCCGACTGCGACCATGAGATGGATCGGAAGACAACTGGGAATCACCCATACAACTGTGGGTGGTAAAATCGTTTAAGGAGTCCCAGACGACTGAGCGGTGGGCTGGAAGTAAATCGAAGACCCTGTGAAGACCCGGAAGGTGTTGGATTATTTCAAGCCTAATCCGAACCTTTCGGCTCTGAAGGCAAAGTATTCCGCCTGGTTCGTTCAGCAAACCATGAAACGAGCTGGGCTTCGTGTATTCAAGGTCCGGAAGGCATTTTCAGATTTTTTTTTGTATACAAATCAAATTCAATTAAAACCATCTCAACGAATTTCAGTAAAATCACCATGAATACGTTTATATTTCAAAACCTTTAGCTTTTTGATTTCCAAAACGGTTTAAAAATCAAAACATGATGAGAAATGTTATTCTTGAAAGTATGTGATCACTAACCCAAAATTGGGTTTTTAACAAAAACTTTAAATTTTGGGGGTGTTAGAACAGGGTCACTTCATTCTATCTTTTTTTTGTAACACTGCGTTATCAGCGACAACATCAAATTTAGTTTTCAATTTGATCTCAGACTTTGCTCGAGTAGACTGTATGTGACCCACCCAAAGTTACTTATTAAAAACTTGTACACTGGAGTCGCTTTTTACGCGGTTTTTTTTACACGGTTTTTTTTTACGCGGTTTTTTTTCCGCGGATTTCGGAATTTACGCGGTTTTTTTTTACGCGGATTTTGGTTTTTTTTTACGCGGATTTCTGAATTTACGCGGTATATCGCTTTTTACGCGGTTTTTTCTTACACGGTCTTTTTTTACTCGGTTTTTTTTTACGCGGATTTTGGAATTTACGCGGTTTTTTTTTACGCGGATTCCGGAATTTACGCGGTTTTTTTTTACGCGTATAAAGCGTGAATGACCCAAGAGTGTTAAGACGATTCCTAGAAAAGTCCAAAAATAGTTGATGTGCTCTTTCACTTCAAATTTGCTATAGCACAAATCTCGGACTCTGTAGCTACATTACTCATTAAATTGGAACTACCTGTAGCTGCACTGCAGCAAACGATGAGTTTCAGTTTCATAGAACTACATAGTTCTGTATGCTTTTGAGAGCTGATATGTGTTCTTGAAATATTGAGGTGATAATGAGAGTAATCTGAAATAAGGTTTCTATAGTAACTCACCTTAAAGTGACTACTTATAATAAATAAAAAAAAATGTATTGGACTTGAAACCAAGGAATCATGTTGTATTTTTTTATGAAATGTCATCTTTAATTACTAAACGGCTTTAATTTCATCAACCAGACAGTCGAACACCTCTACATTCTTGAAAATAAAACACGAACTAAACTCGTACGAGCAAACAATGGACCGTTTATCTTTGAGCTGATTTCTTCTCTGAGGAATAAATTTCCATTCAATAGTCCGGTATTGGCGTACACTTTATTTATGGCCATTGGCCCTCTCCATCAGTGAGGTCGTTTGCAACAGGAACTCGTTCCTATCAGTGCAGCTCTGCCAGAAGAAATGTTTAGAACCCATCTTTAAAGCACTGAAGCTCCATCCAAAAAACCACACACTTTTTATGCAATAATATTAAGTGGAGTAATATGATTGGTATGATGATGGATGGAAATGTTAAAACCCTCATAAATTCATACATCCAATGTGACAAACAATTCCACCAAACCAATGCATCGTGATGATTCGAATTGACACACTTCCCATTCTCCAAATCAATTGTCTCTATTTCGCAAGCATGAAATCCATTCGAATCGATTTTATGTTTTTATTATTCAGCACATTCCCGATCAGAACATATTTCCACGCATAGAACACAAGGTTCTGTTCGCAACGTACCATGCGCTAACACCCACATTTACGCAGCAGAAGATAAAGCTGAAGAGATCCCTGGGAAACAAATGTGATACGGAAGCATGCTGGCAGCAGCAACGCGTTGATTTCTTCTATATTTATGTTAACACATTCCCATATCGAATGATTAGGCCTGTATCGAAAATAAGATGTAGACGAAGCTTTCGTTTCCAAATCCATATAAAACATATTTTAAGAACAAAAAAGGTTTTTCAATTATTTATGTCATGTCCTTTTTAAGATGTTAATATCACAAAAACAAAAAAAAATCTGTTAGCTACTTTTATGATCTTACATTTAGCTCCTCTTATAGATTTTGGACAGTGTGGCAAAACAGGTATTTCGCACTCTTTGTACAATATTTTTTAAAGCTCTTTCATGATCTTAGTAGCCTTTGCATCGAAAAAACTATTCGCAAAAAATGTCAATTGTTTTGGCCTACTTTAAAATCAATCCATTCTTGCTGGAAAATGGAAAAAAAAAAATCACCGAAGACGACCCAACTCAACCTGTTTGCAGCTACAACCTATTGAATACCGATTGCTGATAGGCAATTGTAAAGAGCATTTTTAAATGAATATTAAGACTTCCGAAACGTTGAAATATTCAAAAATATAAAATGCGTTAAAAAAACACGAAAATACACTGTCTGAAATCTCATAAGAGTAGCTATTGTTATCTTTTAAAGAAGGACGTGACATAAAAAATCGGAAAACTTTTCCTTCTAAAATTATATTTTTTTACGGATTCGGAGGAAAAATACGTATAAAACTTATTTTCGATACAGTCCTTAAGTGGTGTTGAAGACAAAAAAAAATAGAAATTCAATCCTCTGATCGTTTATTTGCACCCCTCATCCACCGAAAACCGGTCACCGAATGTATGGATCAAACCAAGCTGCGTGACATATTGCTTAAATTTGCGAGATTCTGTAAGTTTCAGTCTGTACATGTGATATGTGATTTGGTGTTTTGAGTTAGAACAGGAAAGTTCTTTAACATTGGATGCATTAATTTTTACTATAAAGTATTTCAGAAAGTTAAAGCACGGTTTGATAATGAAATATATACAGTTCAACCACATAGAACAAACGTTGAAGCGAACTGCACTCATGCACCGTCAATACCGAGTGCCCAACCCTTTTTGACAACATGATGGCGCTGGCGTTGCTCAAATTACACTAGACACTGCCGTTAGCATCCAGTAAAAATGTTTAACAGAAAATTGATCGACACTAGCGCCAAATTGGCCATTAGTGGCATATTCATATAAGAAATCAGGAGATTTTAGCACCACGTAACGATCATGTAACTACTTATCTTTGAAAAAGTTTACCTAAGTTTCATGATTCAAATAGAAACGTTCTCTGTGATTCAAAAAGAAATGTTTCCGAAGAAAAATAGGTTGTGGACAATAGTTTCACTCATCTGAGAAATTTGTAAAAGCGTATTGAAACCAGTAGTGGCAACAGTACATTTTTTGCAAAAACCATCGTCCAGAGCAAAACAAAACAGCCAGCACACGGGCGGTCGTGTATTTCTACATTACAAGCAAACGGCGGAGAAAGAGATTTGGAAAAATGTCGTAGCCCATTATTTTTCAAACAGTTTATTGAAATTACATTTGAGCAATTCTCTACAGATTGACGAATTTTTTATTTTTTTTTTAATTTGTCGGCTCTGATTTTGATGAAAATTTGCACAGTTGTTCTTTTTTAGTAAAGATGCCAATTTGTGTTATCAGTTCTTCAAATTGAATCACGACTACTTTTCTAACAGGGCCTGTGTAAAAATAGTACTAATTAGTTAAAAAATTTCTATTGCTGAAACGCTTTGTTCGATTAATTTGGTGTCTTGAGCAAAGTTGTAGATATTATTTTGGCAATAATGTTAAAAATATACACTGTAAAAAAATTCGTTTGTTTCAATGAAAAAAAAATATATTTCTTATTAAAAAAATTAATTTCTCAAAAAGTACATTTTTGTTTTAAGCCTCATTGAAGCTCATAATATTTGCTACAAACTGGCAAAGTTTGGTGATGGTAAACTCAAAAACAAAAAAGTTATGATTTTTTGAAAATTTCACGATTTTTACATTTACATTAAAAGCACATGTTTTTCAACCGTGTATATTTTTTCAAGAATTGCATTTTAATTTTGCACAACTTTTTCGAAGACACCAATGCAATCAAGCAAGCCGTTTTTGCAATATAGATATGTTTATTTCATTAGTGTTTTTCTACACAGGCCCTATTGAAAAGTTAGGATTCATTACATCTGATACCATGAAAAGGTATCGTTACTAACAAAACTAAAAAATTCATTTGATGAATATTGAGCTAGAACTAAATAAAAGTGAAATGATGCTCAAACTAGCGATTAATTTTCTTTTTTATTCATTGTCTTCAATTTTGCATAGTTGTATCAGTGATCTTAAGGGTAATAAGTCAAATACTCAACACTGTAGTAGTGAACACCAAAAACATCTGTCTGTACCTAATGTAGAAATTATACCTATCGATCTGATACTTAAATGAGTTGATCACAAAGGTTGCTTTTTACCGCATACATCTTAAAAAGTTATCATAGGAAATAAGTGTAACACCATTTGGTTAAAAGGTAAGCATAACCTTCAGTTGTATTTCAATGAAATCATTTTTAAAGATTATTATTTTTAATTTTTTTAATACAGGAAGCAACATGAGTGAACGAGCATGTTTTATCAGGTGCATTCGGCCGTTCGAGGAAGTCAAGAGCTCGAAAGAGCTGAGGAATATTTCGAATATTACCATCCAAAAATTAAAATCGATTGGATATTCTGAAGCATCAGGATTGAATACTGGTTTTCGCATTTGCACGTCCTGTCGTCTTCGTGTTGATAAACAAGCTCTTTTCATCTCAAACGAGGAACAGCATGTTGCCGGAAGCTCAAAGATGCCAACTACAGTGATAGTACCTGTCGTACCGAGCTGTGAAAGCCTTACAACTGTACCATCAATAACATCAGTTACTTCAGTTCAATCGTACCAAGAATTTACTCAACCAGTCAACATCGAGATATTCAACCGAGGCATTGCAGGAATCCAGGTATCACCGATAGACGTGGGAAAACTCAACTACATCCACTACCCCGAAAAGAAGCACCGTAAAATCAACGAAGGTATTAGAAAGAATCTTTTCAACTTCGAGCCTGAGGCTGACGAAGTGAATGAACTCAAAGAAGTTTTAGAAAACATGAAGGAAAAGTTTTCCAATGCATCCACTGCAAGAAGTGAAAAATTATTAATTTTATCGTTATTGCCTTATTCATGGTCAACACAAAAAGTTATGGATCAATTTAATGCTAGTAGATATATTGCAACAGAGGCTAAGTTGATAAAGGAAGGTCATGCGTCAAAAACCGCAAAATATGGCACAGCCTTAAGTGATGAAACAAAATTGGCAGTCATAAATTTTTTTGAAGATGATGATATAAGCCGGGCAATGCCTGGTCAAAAAGATTATGTGTCTGTGCAGAAAGAAGGAAAACGACAAGCCATTCAAAAAAGATTACTAATGATGACTTTGAGAGAAGCTTATAAACGATTCAATGAAATTCACTGCAATGTAAAAATTGGATTCTCTTCATTTGCAAAACTCCGCCCTAAGCAATGTAAACTTTTAACCAGCTCTGGAACCCACAATGTTTGCGTGTGTACAACGCATGAAAACATCAATCTAATTTTACACAGTTTGAAAAAACTTAACCATTTAAATGATGTAAAAACGTTCACTGACAGCCTACTTTGTGAAAACAAGACAACATATTGCTATCTACGGTGTTGTGAAGATTGTCTAGACTCTTCCGCATTAGAAAACATTTTATTAAAACAATTAGAGGAAAAATGCATTGATCAGCTTTCATTTGAACAGTGGGTTACCACGGATAGATGTGATTTAGAAACTATTGTAAAGCCTGCAGACGAGTTTGTTTCATTTTTCTGCTTGAAATTGACAAATTTGATACCACATGATTTCATAAAAACACAGCAATCTAATTTTTTGAAAACTACACGAAATAATTTGCAAGAAGGTGAATTTTTAGTTACTTGCGATTTTTCCGAAAACTACAGCTTTGTGTTACAGGATGAAGTTCAGTCTCATCACTGGAATGTCCAACAAGCTACCATTCATCCATTTGTTATATATTTTAGAGAAAATATGCAAGTTAAACATTTAAGTTTTATTATAATTTCTGACGAGTTAAGGCATGACTCAGTGGCTGTTAACTTATTTATTTCTAAAATGATAAGTTTTTTACGCATTAACCAAAGTAAAAATATCAACAAGATTTATTTTATGTCCGATGGAGCCGCTTCACAGTACAAGAACCGGAAAAATTTTGCTAGCCTTTGTAAATTTAAATCAAAGTATGGAATTGAAGCCGAATGGCATTTCTTTGCAACATCACATGGGAAAGGTCCTTGTGACGCTATTGGAGGTACAATAAAACGTATGGCTACTAGAGCAAGTTTGGCCAAAGAACGTGAACATCCAATAAAAAATGCAAGAGAGCTTTATAATTGGGCAAATAATCGAAAAGAAGAAGAATTAACAAAATTATCATTTAGTTTTGCCACAACAGAGGAATACGAATGTATGGCTTCACACCTCAACGAGCAATATAATAATGCAAAAATAATTCAAGGAACTCAAAAGTTTCATTCTTTCATTCCTGTATCAGAAAATAAAATTAAAGCCAAACGATAACTGTAATGATAATGATGCCAAAATATTCGGTGTATTTAAGAAGTGATGTAAATAAAAATAGAAAGTAAGTGAATTACAATGAAAATAAATTATGTATCATTTGTCCATAAGGTTTTCGAATAAAAGAAAAGTAAAAAAGAGCAGATAAATGTATTTTGTGGAGGCTTGCTTGATTGCTATGGTGTCTTCGGAAAAGTTGTGCAAAATTAAAATGCAATTCTTGAAAAAATATAAACGGTTAAAAAAATGTGTTTTTAATGAAAATGTAAAAATCGTGAAATATTAAAAAAAACCATAACTTTTTGAGTTTACCATCACCAAACTTTGCCAGTTAGTAGCAAACATTATGAGCTTCAATGAGGCTTAAAACGAAAATTTGTACTTTTTGAGAAATTAACTTTTTTAATAATAAATATATTTTTTTTCATTGATGCAAACGAAATTTTTTACAGTGTATATTTTTTACACAATTGCCAAAATAATATCTACAACTTTGCACTAGACCCCAAATCAATCGAACAAAGCGTTTCGGAAATATATATTTTTAAACTCATTAGTGCTATTTTTACACAGGCCCTTTTCAAAAAGTAGTCGTAATTCAATATAAAAAAACTGACAGCACAAAATGGCGCCTTTACTAAAAAGGAACAACTGTGCAAAGTTTCAGCGTAATTGGAAATGATCGGTCAGGATCGATTTGCGAACCTTCGTGGAATGCCTCATTTTAGCTGCAAGCTTGCGTGTGACAGTAAATTATCAACTCCCTTATTTACTAATAATTCTAACATGTATGCTTATGAGTGGTTAGTATTTATTCTTATCTCATAATTCCATGCAATAAACAATAAATAAATGCTATAATTAGCCAGCAATCAGCAAAACTCTACATGACATAAATTTATTTATTCAGCAAAACTCTACATGACATAAATTTATGTCGCTGGTCTTGTCTGCTTCATTGTGTGAAAATGTTCTGTCGCCTGCAGAAAACAGTTTAGAAATGTCATAACATTTTTTCAGCTTACCTGTTTGTGTTTGTGTGTTTTCTCTATGGTCATTGCGCAAAGTATAAAATGTTAAGGAAAAAACGTTAAACTCCAGTACTCGTGCCACCACTGATTGAATGGATAGAGCGGCAGACAGCAGATAAATGTAAACAAACAAACAAACACTGCATATGTGTACGTCGAAAAACAGCCCATAGAAGCGCGGCACTGCTCAGATTGACGAGAATACGTATACATGTTCTTTATTTTGTTATGCGTTATCTATAGCATGGTGCCACACTTTTATGGGGAAAAAGTTATTCATAAAATAATTCAAGGTTTCAACATTTTTGCAAAAATATCGATTTTAGAAGCGAAAATAGAAAACAAATTTGGTCAGTTCGGTAAAAATTATAGTTATTAACCTTTCACTACTCGCGCCGTTGTACAAAACGAAAAAAAAACCTTTGAACTCACTCAACGAGAAACTAAACGAGTTTCATGAAATTCAATACTCATGTCAAATAGGCCAATACTTGAGGTAAATTTTGGATGATGTCAGCTTTCAAGCAGCACCCTCAAGGTGAAAATAACACACTGTTGTATTTTGAATAACGTGCGAGTGCTCGTGTTACTAAAGTTGGCATAGGTACTGAAAGGATGAGTGTACGAAATATTTTTTTTATTAAGATTGTAATTTTGTGAAAATCAAGATTTTTGACTTTCTGCATACAAAATAAATCACCGTAACTTTTTTTTTTACTAGAGACATCTATTGCTAAAATCAACCATGCTGTTAATCCATTGAATAGATAAAATAATCCACGATTGAAAGAATCAGACTTTTAATCTGTTCAAGCGCTTCAGCACAGTTTCCTTTTCGAGCTAGATCGATTTTAGCTAGATGTGTCCAGTATTTTGACGTAGGACTACGTCTTTAATTTCCATACTGGGGGTCACATTAAAAAATAAAAATTCAGGCATGTAACGAAAAATCCCAAATATGGACGCAACGATAGAGCGCAAAACGAACAAACGACACATCCAGGTATGCCAGAAATACAGAAGAATCTGTATTTATACAGTTTTTTTTAGCAGTGTTTAAACCAATAATCTGTATTTACAGATATACAGATATTTTGATTGGGTAATTTTTTGAATTTTTGCGTCAGTGTTACTTTCATGTTACCGTATGAATTATAACCTTGCCTCGAAAGTGTAGAACTCACACAACTGCATGAATGCACTGTACGTACATGCAATTACCTACGTCACAAATTGCATATACATTGTTTTTTTTTTTTTGATTACTAATATTATTAACCAATTCAATCCTAATGGAGGTTCTCATTCAAATGGCCAAAAAGTAAGTAAAGTTTGGCATTTTTTGTGGGCCAATAAAAAAAAAACATAAAAGAACGTGGTTTTGAAATTCAAAAATCTTAGAACTTCGTCTTTGTTTCCAAATTTTTACAAGGCCAAAAAAGCAAAATGGCGCCCGTGATCACGTTTTGAGTAAGGTAGTGTACTTAAAAAAAAAAAAAAAAGTGTACGCCTGGAGATGTCAAACTGCGTGCAGCCCAGTACCTCAGGATCAATCTGAAACACACCACAATTAATGAGGTTTAAAAGTGCACTAACTATTTTGCAGGAATGACCTAAGAACGGGTAAATAACTTCAAATTTGACAAAATGGTGCGATCTCAAACCTTGTGGTAGATTTTCCACCCCTTTTTTTCCTCTTTAAGGCTTCAGAAAATATAGTTAACACAAAGAATTAGTAGATTTTATAGGTCATTCCTACAATAAAAAAGGTTTTCTTTCGAATAGTCAAAGGTAGAAGTCGTTAAATTGAATCGTTTTCAAATGAGATTGCACGCAGTTTTGGAAAATCATGTTTCGAGATAAACGCGTTTAAAGTGTTGGCAGCCGTTTCGATCGAATAATTAGTGAAGCCGCTTAGGACAATAATGGCCTGTAGAAACTTTTCTTGTGCGTAAAACGCTTTCAACACAATATAGTAGACACTTATACCTTTCAAAAAATGCAATAACAAAAAAATTTGTTTTTTTTTTTAATTTGGATTGAGAACCTCCCCTTATGCAAACATTTGCAAAAGTAAATCCGAGTTGAAGCTTACCGCTATTAATGTAGTCGGCGCAAATTCGCAATATTAAAACTATACAGATATTGATACAGATTTTTCAAAGATGATACAGATAAAAAGATTTTTATAAGCAAAAATACAGATTTGCTTATGCAGATACTCATGCTCACATGTGTAAGCTCAATGCTCGGTTGATCGCTCACCATTTCACCAATGAAAGGAAGGGAAGAAAAAAGCAGCAATAATAAAAAACGCTACGCGCAAATCGTTTTTTCGTCATTTGCTTTCGAGCAATGGACGGATAAGCGTCGGACACGACGTATGTGTGGAACAGCACGCATCGCACCAATACAATGACGTCGCAGTGTTGCCACATTATTTCCATTTTCAATCTGTAGGATCACCGTAAAAAATCTTTTTAATCTGTATAAATTCTTTGATCTTATTGCGGATCGTCCTTAATATACTTTGAGTTTATTTGAAGTTCAGAAATATTTTGTTCATTGCTTAGAATCTTGAAGAATGATTTGCTTTCTTAGAAAAAAATCTATTTAAAAGATCTCGAAATCCTGAATCTTGATTTTTTTGAGTGATTTGTATCTTTTTTTAAAAGTTCAAAAATACAAAAAATTAAATCCCAGTTATGAGAGACAAATCAAAAATTAATGAAGAAACAATCACATTTTCGTAAAACTTGAATTTTTTATATCCGAGATTACGAAAATCTTTCTCAGGTCATTTGGTTTTTTTACACAACAATTTTAGAAAATGAAAAATAAGCATTAAAATTTTATGTACAGTTTCAAAATGTTATGCTCGATGTTTCATTTTCTCAAATTCTTCTAATCCAACCAAATTTCAACTTTATCTAATCATTTGGCAGATTGAAGGGATATTGAATTTGCTAGCTGTTGCTCGAACCTACTTATATACCTAAGTGCTCTCGATATCTTTTTTTGTGATAAACTTTGGGATGGTTTCATCTGTATTTCTCTATTTGCATCGTATTAATATGTTTTGTATTTTGTCTCAACACATAACTTTTATTTGGATGTTTAGTAGATTTGCATAGAATATTCTTTATTTCTGATATTACGCTAGTCAAATTGTTAAAAGGGCTTGTTTATAGATTCGACCAATTTAAAAAAATAATAATTGTACCTGTTACCAATATCACATGATTAATTAAAAAATATCAGAAATCAGCAATCAGAAATCAGAACATCTGAGCATCAGAAAATCGTTCAAAATTAACGAAGATAATAAAATAAAAAATGAAAAATTGGGATTTGATTAGGTGTGCGTAGTGTTACCATCCCAAATGGTAACATTTTGTATTTTTATTTTGTGTGGGAACGTAGGGCACCATTTGTTCAGCAAACTTCCAATTTGAATTGCGAACGGTAGCACCGATAACGATTGTGGGTGACGAGTGAAGTCAGCTGCAGTAATTGGAACGGAAATGTGGTAGCGAACGAGAGAGCTGAGTGGTGTGAGTGCGACTATGGGTATGGTGAGGAGGATAGAGAGTTCGGGGGGAGTCGGTGTGTAGCGATGCCTCACCTTTATCAGGCCACTGTTATCAGGTTACCGTCATCCGGGCACCGCCATCCGGGCACCGCCATCCGGGCACCGCCATCCGGGCACCGCCATCCGGTCACCGCCATCCGGTCACCGCCATCCGGGCACCGCCATCTGGGCACCGCCATCCGGGCACCGCCATCCGGGCACCGCCACCCGGGCACCACCATCCGGGCACCGCCATCCGGGCACCGCCATCCCGGCACCGCCATCCCGGCACCGCCATCCGGGCACTGCCATCCGGGCACCGCTATCCGGGCACCGCCATCCGGGCACCGCCATCCGGGCACCGCCATCCGGGCACCGCCATCTGGCCACTGCTACCAGGCCACTGCCAGCAGGCCACCGTCATCCGGCCACCGCCATCTGGCCACCGCCATCTGGCCACCGCCATCTGGCCACCGCCATCTGGCCACCGCCATCTGGCCACCGCAATCTGGCCACCGCTATGTGGCCACCGCCATCTGGCCACCGCCATCTGGCCACCGCCATCTGGCCACCGCCATCTGGCCACCACCATCTGGCCACCGCCATCTGGCCACCGCCATCTGGCCACCGCCATCTGGCCACCGCCATCTGGCCACCGCCATCTGGCCACCGCCATCTGGCCACCGCCATCTGGCCACCGCCATCTGGCCACCGCCATCTGGCCACCGCCATCTGGCCACCGCCATCTGGCCACCGCCATCTGGCCACCGCCATCTGGCCACCGCCATCTGGCCACCGCCATCTGGCCACCGCCATCTGGCCACCGCCATCTGGCCACCGCCATCTGGCCACCGCCATCTGGCCACCGCCATCTGGCCACCGCCATCTGGCCACCGCCATCTGGCCACCGCCATCTGGCCACCGCCATCTGGCCACCGCCATCTGGCCACCGCCATCTGGCCACCGCCATCTGGCCACCGCCATCTGGCCACCGCCATCTGGCCACCGCCATCTGGCCACCGCCATCTGGCCACCGCCATCAGGCCACCGCCATCTGGCCACCGCCATCTGGCCACCGCCATCTGGCCACCGCCATCTGGCCACCGCCATCTGGCCACCGCCATCTGGCCACCGCCATCTGGCCACCATCTGGCCACCGCCATCTGGCCACCGCCATTTGGCCACCGCCATCTGGCCACCGCCATCTGGCCACCGCCATCTGGCCACCGCCATCTGGCCACCGCCATCTGGCCACCGCCATCTGGCCACCGCCATCTGGCCACCGCCATCTGGCCACCGCCATCTGGCCACCGCCATCTGTCCACCGCCATCTGGCCACCGCAATCTGGCCACCGCCATCTGGCCACCGCCATCTGGCCACCGCCATCTGGCCACCGCCATCTGGCCACCGCCATCTGGCCACCGCCATCTGGCCACCGCCATTTGGCCACCGCCATCTGGCCACCGCCATCTGGGCACCGCCATCCGGGCACTGCCATCTGGCCACTGCTACCAGGCCACCGCCATCTGGCCACCGCCATCTGGCCACCGCCATCCGGTCACCGCCATCCGGGCACCGCCATCCGGGCACCGCCATCCGGGCACCGCCATCCGGGCACCGCCATCCGGGCACCGCCATCCGGGCACCGCCATCCGGGCACCGCCATCCGGGCACCGCCATCTGGCCACTGCTACCAGGCCACTGCCAGCAGGCCACCGCCATCTGGCCACCGCAATCTGGCCACCGCCATCTGGCCACCGCCATCTGGCCACCGCCATCTGGCCACCGCCATCTGGCCACCGCCATCTGGCCACCGCCATCTGGCCACCGCCATCTGGCCACCGCCATCTGGCCACCGCCATCTGGCCACCGCCATCTGGCCACCGCCATCTGGCCACCGCCATCTGGCCACCGCCATCTAGCCACCGCCATCTGGCCACCGCCATCTGGCCACCGCCATCTGGCCACCGCCATCTGGCCACCGCCATTTGGCCACCGCCATCTGGCCACCGCCATCTGGGCACCGCCATCCGGGCACTGCCATCTGGCCACTGCTACCAGGCCACTGCCAGCAGGCCACCGCCATCTGGCCACTGCCATCCGGCCACCGCCATAGGGGTGCTTCCCTAAGGCTGCTACCATACGGTTTTGGGCTTCCGCCATCTGGTCACCAACATCCAGCTGTCACTAACTGGCCGCCACCATCTAGACAATGTCAAGCTCATCATATTGGTTCGCATAACAAATAAATGTAAGGCAAATTCTACTTTTATAGTTGGATAGGAATTCCCCACAATCCGAAAGCTTCCCCACGCAAAAACGCCTTGGGACCCGGAACCAAAAGAGGCCTTGAGTGCCCACCCCAGGAGCTGCCGTTGGCTTAAGACCATCAGCTCGGGGCTTAGGCTGGTTCTCTTCTGGAACTAAGCGGTTCCGGGGCCATAAGTGTTTCAGTAACTACTCAAAAGGAAGAAAGGGTTATTTATGGATATCAATAAATATAATCCAGAGTTAAACATATATTCCACTTATTTGAAAAATCTGAAAAATCTGTATCTTTAAAATAATATGTATACATAGATATTTGTACCAAAATGTTGAGAAAAATCTGTATATGTGGCATCACTGAGATGACGACGAAAGCACCCACATCGACCGGAGGAAAGGCTTCCCGCAATAGCAAGCAGTCATCCGGTCGGCATCTGCTTACATTGGTGTGGCCACCATTTGAAAAACAACCGGCCCTTTTGACGTAGAACTACGTCTTTGACGACTATACTGGGGTGCAAATCAAAAAATATGTGTGGTGAAATAGTGTTAGGTATTGAACGCTTGTAACTTTGTCGTTTATAAATGAAATTAAAATCCAAATACGCCAATCGGTAGGATATTACTTAACGAATCTGCTGAAATAAATAATTTTCCAATTTTTAATCAAAAAACTGTTGAAAAATGCGCAAATGATA
This sequence comes from Ochlerotatus camptorhynchus, assembly GCF_037179485.1. Lineage (NCBI taxonomy): Eukaryota > Metazoa > Arthropoda > Insecta > Diptera > Culicidae > Ochlerotatus > Ochlerotatus camptorhynchus. The sequence goes on along the minus strand of NW_027040495.1, from coordinate 1,742,129 downwards.
ATTTTATCACTATTTTCCAATTTTTAATCAAAAAACTGTTGAAAAATGCGCAAATGATAATTTTATCACTGTTTTCATGAACCAAACGTTTCCCCGTTTAACGTTATAAGTAAAAACAAAAGCAAAATTTTCAAAACAATTGCAGAGATACATCCGATGATATTATGTTGGTAAATTACCAACAACTGACTGTAAAACATATTTGGTACCGTGCCGATTCAAATTTCGGACACTTAAACTCGAATTTCGGACACTTTTAAAAGTTGATTATCTCGGTCGAATATGATCCACATGTCTTGTAAATTTTAAATTTTTTTGACTAGTGCCCTCCACGATCATCTAACATTATTACTTTGTTTCTAACTGGATGTAATATTTAATTAAAAATGAAAGTGTCCGAAATTTGAATCGTCCGAAATTTGAATCGGAACGGTACCTCTATATATGCAATTAGATTAACATCCAAGGTCCATCTTTTTTTTTCCACATTCTGCACAAAAGAAACGTACTGCGCCGCCCCATTCATAATAATAAATATAATAGTCAAAAATGCATGACAAAAATCAATTTTGCGTGGTTCTACGTCATACTGCGGTCGTGTCTAGAACACAACCCTTTAATTTTTTTATTTTATTTCGTCAACCAACGTAGACTAGTACATATTCGAATACAGTTTTGTTTTCTTAAATATATTTATTTATTTGGAAAAGAGGTTAAAACTATAATTTTTTCTTTAATAAAAATTAAGCAGTGTCAGCTTTTCTATTTGTTATGAGTTATAATGCCTTATGGAGTAAAAATATTGTTTTAGTTTATGCCGAGACATTGTAAAGTCAATGGTTTCGCAGTATTGATTGTAAGAGGCCATCATGTGGTTTAATGGCCCATATTTTGCATAATTTGTGCGATGATGTTTTATGGCAAATAAATTTTCATTTCGAAGTTGCCGACAAAAAGAGATGATCCCCGATTCGCTCATGTACCGTCGGTGTGTTTGAAACAGTTCTATCGATTGTACCGCAATCAAGTTGCTATCTGAAGGAAGGCATCCGTGTCCCCTCGAGATCATCAAGTCGACGATGACAGGAGCACATACCGTGTAGAGGTAACAATAGCTGCAATTTCCAAACCTACGACTGGATGCCTTCCTTCAGCTAAAAACTAGAGTGCGTGTGTTATGAATTGGCAAATTATGTATCTTGACGAAGTTATCTCTAACGGATTATTTTGTATGGATAGCTGTCCTAACGACGTTTTAATAATTATTGTAGCACTTCACACACAATTTTGTTCGCTTCGATATTTGATTTAATAGTAGCAGTTTTAAAAACAAACATCTTTGAGTAGTCTACAAAGGTTTGCCACGCGCGCGTATTACGGATATATAGGACTGAATTCAACATTTGATAAAAAAAAGCCTATGAGGCTTACTTGGAAGGTGCCTGGTAAATAATAGTAAGTTTTCTAGATTGTTGGGGGTTTGTTGAGCATTTCTGACATAGCTGAAAATTATGATGGCATCATAACATTGCGGGGTTGCTAGTGTATTCGTATGCTTTGATGATTGTTCATTAAGGGGGTAGTACCAACAATCAATACGAAACTAACGATTTTAAATTGACTCACTACTTGACTAGCCTATTGGTCCCAAGCAAACGATTAACGTACTCCATTCTAGTCAAAATTCTAGTACTACGCAATGTTTGTTTTGATTCGCTATGAAAGTTTGACAGATAAAATGAGGGGTTATTGGTTTTCCCTATGTTTCGATGGGTGAATCGAATAGCTTGGGACCGAAGAGAGTACCAGAGCTGAGCCAAAAAGTTGAGCACGTTTCTTCGAGACCTTCTAGTCTTAGAGTTACCTCTATGGTAGTACACTTTGAAAGTCCAAAAAGTAAGGCATTTTCGTTAAATTTTTTAAGCAATAAAACACTCAGGGAGGGCAAATATGTTATAAGTTATAACCCATTTATTAGTCATCCTTCGAACTTCAATTTTTATTTTTTTGAACTCGATTGGCGTCTCCCCGTTGGCGGTGCACCAGATCGCGCGGGCGTCCTCGCGTGGAAGTCGGAAAACGGCGTGGGAAAATACTCCTTTCCATGTGATCCTGGAACATAAATCGAACAAAAATCGTAATTAGTACTGAAATTTGGGTTAGAAATACGTATTCCGATTTTTTTTTTAATTAATTTTTTCAAAAGTTGTAGCCTTAGGAAAAAAAAAGTCAATTTTTTTACCCTAAAAATGCTTACAAAATCGTGGATTAAAAATCCATTTTTGACAAAATCGAAAATGTGGATACGTATTTCTAAGCAGAATTTAATTCTGAACAAGAAAACCTAGGCGATATCCAAATTTGATGATAACTGGTTAGAGTTATTTCCCACGCCAGTTTGAAAAACCCCGTTTCGAGATAAACGCGTTTAAAGATAAAATTGATTTTTCAGCGCGCCGCCCGAAAAAAAAATTACAACGTCTTCTACGGTAGAAACGATGATCCAACCATAATTTTTGTTGTCTCCCATGAAAAACATTGTTTAATTTCTGTAAGATAAATTAGACAAAAAAAAAATTTTTTTATAGTACAGCATTTTTACAATGTTTTGTGTTGTTAAAGGCGAGTTAAAGGTTTAACATAGTTTTATTTTATTTATTTGAAGCGAAATTCCCTATGAGAATATTGTGGTAATGAAAGTTGAACTTTTTTTTTTCGTAGAATCTTTATTACTTACAAGAAGTTTCAATTATAATGTTATAATGGTACAATATAACAAACACATAGCATATTTTATTACTCTTTTCATTTCATTCAAAACATTTTTTAATCGTTGTTAATCTACCCAAAGAATAAAATCTATTGAACAAACGTACATTTTGTCCAGAACAGAAATTCTTACGCATTTTTGCAATGAGCTATCAACTTTTATGAGCTTAAGTTCTTTGTTATTCAATCTTCCGTACAAAGGATATTTGTTTGAATCACATATCTCTATTGGAAAATACAAAAAGAAATAATCTCTCTCATTACATAAAATAGTTTTAATAATACCAAACTGGTTTGTTTCTTTAACCATCATACTAAATGTGGAATCGCAACAAGTTTGTCGATTGTAATTTTTGATTTCTGTTTCTTTATCAGCTTTGAAAATGTACCGGTTAAATCTCAATATTTTGACTGCTTCAAAAGAAGTTATTGAGTATGAATTAATCACAGAAGCAGGAATTTGAAACATTTCCTTGCACTCTGGTTGATGTTTGTTAGAATCACAAAATTGTATTACGTTTTCTTGACAAGATTCTAAATAATGAGTGTTGTATCGTGCGTGAGACAGAACATATTTAGTAGCAATTTGTAAAACAGGTTCTTTGGGCCCTTTCATATACTTTTTTAACATTCCATTGATATCTTCATATGAAAATAATGAGAAGGCCCATAATGGACCGTAATTTCGTACGCATTCGGAAATATGAAGCATCAAGTGAACATTGTACGTCATCTGTTCAGAACCATAGAGTATTTCAAATTTCTTCACAAAATAAGTCAAACTTATTTCACATTCATTAATTATATTTTCGGTTAGTCCATCGCACAACAACCTATTAATTGTTCTTGAAAATGATACGAAATGGTCATAATAATTTACGGGAAGAACATCATTTAAGCACACTGGACCATAAATGAGCAGCCAGTTTTGCCACTCGTTGGCTTTCCAAGATTTCCTTTCCGAAATTTTTCTAGGATATCTTGAGATCTCAGCAAATGGATGTATTGATTCAAGTAAGCTGTCTATGTCCTCCATCCTATCTTTTATGTAGCACTTCAATTTAGGATGTTCAAACCAAAGCTTGCAAAGTTGTTTCGATACTCCAAGGAGCACTGCGTGCATGTAGTCCACTGGACAATAATTGACTATATTAAAGTTTGGTATGGAAATCAAAGGTGATATACCCTTAACACCTTGGACAGTCTCTCCTCTTCTGTGAAAAAGAGCCATTGCATTAAGCACGTCAACATTTTGACGTGCAGGAGTGTTGGCCTCAAATGTGTACCTTATTTGTCTTTCCACTAAGCTTCCCGGATGCATGCAAAAGCTGCAAGCATCATAACCGTTAAACTGTCTTATTTGCTGGAGCTTGCAACGGGCAACACTATCTACACAGCAACAAATAGCTCGTACTTTGCACAACATATTATTCTTTAAAGTCACACCGTATTCTGTTAGATAACTTAGCTGATCAAAAAATGGTTTAAGAAAGACACCTAAATCAGGTTCTCCGTGCGATAACCATAGACCGGCCACAATTATATTCTTGCGAATAAAACGGAGTTCAGGAGGTAAATTGTTTATGGTTACAATTATAGGCCAAAGGGACTTTTTTGCGTTGGAATTAAACATAGCAACACCATCTGTGTTGAAAGATATGAATATATCAGTCAGTCTGGAAAGGCTCTGGATTATTTTTCCATCCATAATATCATTGATAATACCATCGTTGCGAAGACCATGTATATAGTTTTGAATAGAGGTCCAGTTTCTCTGCAAAATGTCTCGTAAGTTTGATATAAAGTCAAACATCACGAATGTACATTTTCTATCGCTTTGGCAAATACGGCAAACGTCACTGGAACTGGTTCCTAAGTAGAATCCACAGCTTTTACAGGCAAAATGTCGATTGAACTTTTTACCATCGAAAAACTGTGAGAACTTGTAGAATGATGACGGCATTGAATCAAAGCCCACAATCACATTGATCAATCGTAGAACATCTTCCAGTGCAGCATTGGACAGGTTATGCTTAATGTAAACATGGAGCAGCATAATCATTACTTCAACTTTGGTTACGGTTAAGTCCTTGTGCAGCAGATCTTCGGAGAACATTGAATCCTATAATAAATAAATAAATTTCAATCATGTGAGCCTAATGATGCAAACACTCTACCTCTTCATCTTCCGATTCATCAAATTGATGAAGATCTGGTTCACTATCATTATATTGACTGCTGATGGAAGAAGCAGTGTAGTTGTCTTCTTCATCATCTGTGTTATATGATTCATCATCAATGTGGTGCGAATCATTTTGGTCCTTTTCATTTTTCGTTTGTGAAATGCAGTTGTAGGTGCTAGCACCTTTCTCGTCTGAGCCGGCATCTATCTTCAAACGACCCGATTCATCCTGCTTATATGCATCTAAGTTATTCGAACCATCCGACAGCAGGACCGGAGATGCAGGAGCAGGATCCTTTAACAAAAAGAAAACATAATATTGTATTGATTAACCAATTTGTTTATAAATACAATTACGCCCAAATCTCAAATCACTCCGGATATGTGGTACAAAGATTTATTATTTACCTGCGATTTTGATCCAATTTGGACCACCGGAGGAATGCTTATGGAATGCTCAGAGGTAGGAGCATCGACAACAGGAAATTGTGCAGTAGGACCCTGCAACAACTCATCTATCGGAGGAATCCTGACGAATAGCTCATTTTTTTTCACAACGACTGCTGCAGTACGGATCCGTTTGTTTACCTAAAATAAAAATGAATGTTCCTACATATGGATCGATTTGTGATATGTATATGTATGTAATTCCAGGATTAATTCTACTTACTTGAGATCGACGAGCGTATGGGGTTGATTGATTTATAAAAAACAACTTGTTCATCCGTGAATTTCTCATGTTTTTCAAAATAAACTTCGTATAAACATGAAAGGAAAGAAATTAAAGTGCGGCACAATGCATTCACAAAACATTTCAGGGGAAACAAGTTAGAAGGGTCTAACTCGAAACGTAAATAATAACTTCAATTATCGATTTCGCTTGACTACGAACACGCAAACTAACTGCACCATATGTTAAATCAAATTTTGTTCTATCAGATTGTATAGTTAGCTTGTATGGGTGTTTTTATTCGCGAACAATCGCCGTTAAATTCATTGTTTACGTTTCGAGTTAAGGTCCTTCTGACATGTTTTCCCTGATTTAAAAGTTAGCGAATTTGTTTAATTCCCAGGTTCCAACCCAGTGCGAACCCGAACTTTTTTTCAGTGCGAACCTCGACCCGTACCAGGATATAAAAACAAACGATCAAACTGACATTTGCTAGAAAACAAGCAGAGCCTATCTTGATACCCGATCCAGGTTGGAGCTGGATAGTAAACACATTCGCGTGTTGTTCTGATATTATTCAATGTCGTACAACGCAGATCTGGAAAAGTTAATTTGTTATCTTTTCTATCCCTGCGATATAGCTTGTGTGACGTCAAATGTGAAGGAAAAAAGCAACTAACTATAGTTTATCATTGCCAGACCTGTTGTATTGAACGTGGGATTGGTTGACGTTGACGAGATTTTTGATATCGACAAAAAATCGCCATTTTGAAGCTCAATTCAGTGTGGTCCAAGTTTTTTTTTATAAAATGCCTCCGAAAACTCGAAAAAAATGTAATCGGAGTGGCAGCGATAATACAGGTAAGTTACAATCAAAGCCGTATGTAAGTCGACAATAAAAATAATGCTTGTATTTATTGAATAGCACTTTCTACAAAAAATAAACGTGTTCGTACTCGGAAGGAGCTAGCTGATCGAAAAAAAGCTGCCGAGGAAAACCAAGCGTACTTACAACCAATGGTAAGATTATTTGTTTTTAGCTTTAGAGATAGCTTTCCATGTTGACTCCTATGCATAACATTAACATGAGTTTGTTTGCTCATACTTGTGTGTTTGATTCTGATCGTCCTAATCTCATAAACATAACCTCACACAAGCGGCGAACCAACACTTGAAACATAAATAGAGTGCTAATGCTTCCCTAATTTTCCTACATTATCGTTTCAGTTAACATCAGCTCTGTCACAAAATGCTGTGGCAAACTATAGCAAGAGTGGCCATGAATTCATCAACGTTGATATGCAGAATTCAATGAGCGAGTTGGATCAATCGTTCAGCAATCCTTTGTACATATCAGGCACGAGTTCTACCTTTGGTATGGTCATCACCACTACACGTAATGCTGCAATTAATGGACAAGATACACAGTCGGATAACGGACAGGATACACAGCCTACCATTGAAAAGGATGTTCACAATAACGATGGTCCGTGCTCTTATGCTAGAGACGAAGATGCGTCAGTTAAACATAAGAATCCAGGAGACAATACCGAACAGATGGACGACGCCGTGGATAATGTTGAGCTTGTATCCAAAAGTTCACATAAGCAAATGCCAGCAAGCCAAGAAGTGGAAGAAGGGTGCCCAGTATCGAATTCTGAACTCGCTGTAGGTTCAGATTCTGAAATCGAACTCGAATGCTCGAATGACCATAACACACGTTTATTGCAACGGTGCAATAAGCAGACAGAGACCCTAAGAAAATACAAAAAGAAGATTGATGCCAAGGACGTACAAATTGCTCAACTGAAAGATTTAGTTGTGCATGCGGTATCAGAAGCAAAAGCGGCAAAACAGGATCCGAACGCAAAACTCGTAAGTTGTTATGATTTCCAAAAAATCTTTAAACTTAAGGAGTTTTGGAATTTATTTACATATTTTTTGAACGAAAAATTAATTTAGTATGCTTTTTCATAGTTTAATTAAATATTCAACATTTAATCTACAAACCAGACTTGTACTAAACATCGTATTGGTAAATAAACTGTTTGTAAACCCACGTATTAGGTACATGCTGTGAATTTTGTAAACTAAATTTTATATCAAATGTTGAATATTTAGTCAATCTTTAAGAACAGCACAAAACTTATGCCAAATTTCTTTATTATTATTTTTTCTGACACCCAAAGTTTGTCAAAACGTGTAATATTACCTCTGAATGCTAAAAGCTGTTTTCTCCTACTTAAAACTTTTTTTTTATTATTTGCAGACCTTCACTTCTGATGAAAATCTGAACATCACGACTGCTGATATTGAACACATCAACGCCTTATCAAAGAGCGTTGCAGCTTTTGCACAAAACTTGGCCATTCATTTTTACGGAGCTGATGAACTCAGCAAGAGGTCCGTCACTGGAAGGAATTATAAAGGAAAAAGTAGTGGTTATCAGCCCCCGCCTGCGATTTCTCCCACCAAATTAAACTTTATTTACAGTGAGTATCACAAAACATTGCTTTTTTATTAGTCGTTCATTAATGATTATTCTTTCAAATGATATTTATTTGTAGCCAAGGCCAGTGAGAGGGTCGCGCTCCAAGTGGGAAATCGGAATCACGAGCAAATTGCATCACTTAGTCACAAGTCAATGATAAATCGAGCGCTCGCGGAGAAGATAGCAAACCTTAATAAAGCACGGAAAAATGCTACACATCGCAATGCTCCTGGGGAATCCACCAACCAGGAACATGACTGAAGGATACTGTTTGAGATACAACCGTATCTTTTTGTTTCACTCCATTTTCTTAACTATTATTTGAAATGAATTCATATTGTTTTGATTATTCCTTAGTTTACTGCATTCAAACCATGTAACGATTTTAACTCATCATTTTTTGTTGTTGTATTTTATAAACTATGAACAAACTATCAATAAACAAAGATCAACACAGACAAAATAAAACAAAATCTCTTATTCAAATAAATAGAAGAATAGAAATACTATACCATACAATTATTAAACAATAAAAAATATCTTTCCGTCAAAACAACAATTAAACCACAATTTTTGTTGTTTCATAGACGCTTTTTTGGCAGTAATTCAACAATAAAAATTACTGTTATTCAATCCAAAATGTATGAGAAAATTCCTAAAATTTTATTGTTAAGATACTTAACAACCCCCCTTTTTTATTGTAAAAATTGCAAAAACAATGTTTTTTACTGTCCTCGACCATAATTTTTAATGTTTAATTAATGTTAATTATACTACGAAAACCATTGTAAAATTACTGTTAATTTAAATACTGTTACAATATTTATTATTGTTTTAACACTGTAATTTTTTTTCGGGCGGTACATGTTTTAGGAAATCACTTCGTAAAGCGGTAAGGAATATTCTGGCGGACTTGGAGTCTTTTCTAAATTAAAGTATACATCCCAAGAAACATTTTAAGCCAAAAAAAAATGTATTTTTTGAAAAATCAAAGTGTACTCCCCCCTTAACACTTGATCACGTGTAATACTTATGAATATTTTAAGTCGGCAAGCCTCGTTGGATAAACTATGACTCGTGTTGAAGAAATCATCATAGCTATTTTCGTACTCATACTGAAAAGTGTCACTTTTCGACACTGTTTTGAATAACATAATGGCCTATTTTCATAACTGAAATAACAGTGTCGAAAAGAACTACTTTTCAGCATCCAGTTCTACTGTTCGACACTCTAGTGAGTGTAAAAATTTGTAATCAACTCTTGTTGAAAAAATCTTCCGTTTGCAACTTGTTGCATAAATAGCTATTTTGAATCCTTCAGAATAATCCCTTAGACAAATTGTCTCCATCATAAACGTGTGTGGCCTTGTGATGAATCTCCTTAAAAGTAAGAAGCAACATTTAGTTTCCATACTAACACATATTTAGAGTTGATGAGTTCAACAAAGTTGTAGAGAATATATAGGAAAAACAAACGACATGTAAATGAAATTTAAATATGTGTTTTTATATCTTCATACTAGAAATATAACGGTAGTTCTTATGTCAGGCTGCAGTGAGCTAGTGACAATTAAAAATCAATAATTATCCTTGCAAGAGGCGCACCAGAAAACATAATCTGTCTATACGGTGATTTATTACACATTTCCCACACACTTAAGCTCGGTAAAATCTCCAACAGCCGATTACTTCAGCATTCACTTTTGCTGATATCACTGCAAAATATCTGTTTGTTAGCTGATATCTCAGCAAAATTTAATTTGTTCGCTGAGTCTCGGCAATTGTTTGACTGAATCTCAGCAAAATAAATTGCAGAATTAGTCGGCTGTTGGAATCTCGGCGAAAAAATTTAAGTGTGCATATCTTTCACACACATTTGTAAGAAAACTTTACATCTCCATCAGTTGCAACTTTCAACTTTGCCTTCATAGTTTTAATGTTGGTTCTGATCTCTTTCTAAAACAATCTGAATTTAGCACGGGAACAGCTCCAATAAGGCTAACAAATGCAGAGAATTTGCAACGTCGGACTAAGATGTCGCAATTTGTCATCGACAAAATCCTTCACCGATCCATAAATAAATTTTCTTTTTTTCCGTAGAGTCTGCACACACAATGAAGCAATCATTCATCATTATTATTACCTTAGTTGTTAAGATCTCGCCATCATGAACAGAAGTCAAGACCTTGGTGTATTTTAGCAGAGTTCAATGCCAAATTGAGTGGTAAGTTTGCATAATAATTAAGATGAAATTCAATAGGGCATCTGAAGAAGCCACACAAAAGGGTATCGTTTTTACGAAGACATAAACTTATATGATTGATTACAGCACCTTGACGTTCGGACTTAATAAGGAAGTAATTTCAGTTCAAGTGCAGAGTGAATGAAGTCTGCAAATTTTGTGCATTGGCAGTTGCAGGCAATGTATGATTTGTCCCACTGAATTCACGCTTTACTTTTGTCAGCTGTACGAATCACTCAAATCCAAAGCACGTTCCATCGTCTCGCATCTCCCGTTGAAAGCATCATTAGTGTTAAGTAAATATAGATACGCTCACCGGCATAAGCAACCGTCTATCAATGTCAGGTTGAAAGTGATTCTACACGAGCTTGCAAGTAAACAGCACGACCTCAACGAACGCCTCCGGTTGCTCACCAGGTCGAATCGTTATTGACAAATCAGAAATCCTCCAACTAAACGTTTCAACATTGGCATGACACAACTTTGCTGTGTGCACAGTTCTCGATCAACATTTGAAAAGGGCCTATCTGCTTTTGTACACAAAACTTGCAATTTCCTTTTCGCACGAAGCGATGTTCACCTGTGCTAACCAACAACACTACTGGTAAGGGTAGAAATTTCCCCTATCCGATTGTGTTGTTGGTTTCCTTACCCGAGCTTCGGTTCGACCAAAAAGGGCACAACAAGAGTTGTTTCCAAAAGCTGACAGGTCTTTTTTAATTTGTGGTCGGTAGCTGGTCGTTAGCTTTTGATGACTGTGGACTGTAGATGTTGTAAATCGATTTCACTTTGAGGTATTGGGGCTAAAACAAACAGGGATATATTTTGACGGGTCGAAAAAAAGGACGTTATAGGGTGCGGAACCATTTCGGCATACCTTACTTTACTTCGGCACACACTCCTTGAATCAGTCTTCCGACAGCCCCTTAATTTTTTTTACAGCATTCGTAATTTAGCTCGTGAGCCGCATGAATGTTGGATATAGCTGTTTGTCTTCATTGTTTTTGATGCGTATGACCGAAATGGGTCCCATATGATGCAGTAGTGCTGCACCCTATTCTTCGATAGAATAATATATCTCGCGTAACACGAGAAAAGGGCCTATCATTGTTGATCGATTCTCTTCATCGATTTTCTCTTTCGCGAATAACCCGACTGCAAATTTATTTCCTATTCAGTGTGTTGTTTCAGGCGCAGGGTAACATCATCTTCTGTCGAACTGTGCTGCGAGCTTATCGAGAAATTCGTTTATGTTGCCGTGGTAAACCAAAGAGAAAGTCGATATTGAGCAAATTAGCTGATTTTCTGCACATACAGAAAGCGACTTATGGATGCGGAGCAAACGTTTGAGAACATTGTTGAAAAATGGGACAGTCTAATGTCTAGGGTTTGAGCACTTTATACTACAATTGAATCATACACTATTTTCAGCACGGGAACAACATTAATTTAGCGAATTAAAGGTGTTAAATATAAATTTTTAACCATCACAATATTGGATGTTCCAACCCTACTGGGCTGTAAAATATGTAATGCATTATTATTTGCACAGCTATGAATTTCCTAACATTTGTTTAGGTTGCAATAAATCTATTTTAATTTATTAATGATACGCACGATCCTAACAGTGAATTCAACTACTACTGCTCTTCCTGATCTCAAGGGAAATAGGTTACACTTTAGGTGAAACATGTCAGAAAAACAGACACATAACTAATGAGGGTAATTAATTGTGAATCATGGTCAGCTATGTACTGTGCATTGTTCATACATTGGGGCAATCAATCATGTTGTTTGCTGAGCCTAAACTAGGTTTCGACAGGTGCATTGATTTAGTGTGCAAATTGAGTTTTCATTACTGTATATTATATTGAAGGCTATCTAGTCGAGATTTGTGACGTGACGTAACAGTGGAATTGATTATTCTATTGAAAACGAATATGTTTGTTTTGTATCATGAAATATTAATGCCTTTTTATAGTTATTATGCAAAATATGAAACACAGTTCAGTTGGTTTAAATTGTACCCATAAAAAAAAAACCTATGAAATTCGTGCAGATGGTCGTCTGAATAAAAGCAGATTTGATTGTTGATTCAAAGGGAATAAATAAATAAATAAATAATAGAATCGAGTTCTGAGGAATTCTATTTGTAAGATGCATTCCAAGATAATTCTTTGAAGAGTTGAAAGGGAATCGTGGAGATTTCAAATGGAGCTCAGAGGAGAATTCCAAGGAAATGGTGAAAAGAATTTCTGTAAATGTTGCAAGAGAAAGTTGACACGAATTTGATGAAAAATTTCAGGCGAATTTCTAAAACGGTGTAAAATTTTAAATTATCTTGGAAAGATTTCAAAATTTACGGACACGGAATCCATCTTTGACATTAAGGATTAGACGTAAACAAACATGTCATGTAAAATTAAGTGCTCCGAGACTGAAAAGTTTGATACTCGACGAAAAGTACGTTTGGTTGAGCTGGATTTTGCGTCTATTATGACTCAATTTTATGTCAAAGTTGACGCTCATATATATACGACTCAGAGCACCTAAATTTACATGATTTTTTCTTAATGTGTACGTTCTTCCGGTTAATTCTTCTCAGAAATTTTAAAAACTACTAGGTAGCTAATCTTAATTTTTTTATTTAATTTACACCGGCTCATAGATTTTTTTTCTTTGTAAAATCATAACTCTTGATTAGCTTTTAATTCAATTAAATAATAAACTCTCGAAATATAAAATAATAAATTACTTTTCAATTCACCTCACTTGTTGCGCTTCATTACTTTTTAATTGCACTGTTCGGCGGTGCTCTTTTCGTGGTCAGGCCTCAGTTTTCCTTATAAATAATCAGGTTCTTAATTAAACGTGGACTGCAAGTCCGCTTCAACATCACATACTAAATATGTGGATGACCTCTAATTGTATCGAGAATTATAGACATAAGTTTAAGTAAATTCTTGCCACCTTTATAGTATTATTATTCTATAATACCCAACTATAGTGCCCAACATTTATCACAATTCATATTCGATTAATGTATCTACACACAGTCATTTATACTCTCTTGACCGTTTACGATTAACTTCCCGTTGATAGGGAGTTTTCATACTTAGGGCTCACCGAATTCCTCTCGAGGTAAAAGTTTTGCAGCAAATTCTCTATAAAGCTAACGGCGGAGTCCACTCGGATCGACCATGGACCAACATCAGTTGAGCCACAGAAACAATTTCGGTTCGCTTATGCTACAAGGGGTCTACTTCTAGTAGTGTCCTTTCAAGCAACACAATCGAGGATTACAATAAAAGACGAGTCTGTTTTTAATTAGTAGTAGTAAAATTACGTTTATTTCTTTTGATTATGATTGTACATTGAGTAAACATTTCAATTGATTAGACTACCTGTCTCTTCATCTTTGTTTGAGTGGATATTCTTATTTAATATTTGCGTTTTTAAAATACTTTACAGAATACCTCTTGGGGGGTGTGTTTCGTTTTAATTGAAAAATCTGACCTACCTAACTACGAATATAACTTAACCTAACGTGCTAGATCGTTTATGATCTGATAATCTGATCTCAGACAGGTTTCTCTGAACTTTTCCAAGAAGACCTTTCTTCGTTCTTCTAGAGACTGAAGACCAGCCAGGCGCTAGACCTCAGAATTTTACGTCCGTGGAGGACTGTTCAGGATCATCGTAAGGATCTTATTCTGGATCCTTTGGAGTTTAAGGTGATGTCATTTTGCGGAACTCTCGCAGATTGGCATACCGTACTCGATTACGAGAAGGATGATTTGCTTGCAGACAGCAAGCTTGTATTTCAGGGACATAGTGGATCTCTTGTTGATGAGCGGATACAGAGATCTCATCAGGATGTTGCATTTGGTTTTCGTTTTGTGAACGTGTTCCCTGCAAAGCAGCCTGCTGTCGAGTGTAAGGCCGAGGTGGACTACCTTTTTGAACCATTCCACTACTATGCCGTTCAAGTTGATCTTATTCTTCTCAGACGGAACAAGTCTGGGAGATTTGGAATGAGCAAATATGATAACCTGGGTCTTCACCAAGTTTATACGGATCTTTCAGCTGTTGTAATAATCAGACAGGTAGGTCATCCAGCCCTCTCTGAAGTTTGGCGGTTAGAGCTCCGATGACCCTACCCTTATAGATGATGGTGTGTCATTTGCGAACAGGGACAATGATCTACCATCAGGGAGAGCCGGCATATCGGGGGTTAACAGGTTGAACAAGATAGGTCCAAGGATGATTCCTTGTGGAACACACGGGTTGATGTTGAAGGCATCCGATGAGATGCCATTCAGAGAGACTCGGAATGTCCTGTCCGAGAGATAGCTTTTTATGATCTTAACAAGGAAGATTGGAAGACCGATTGGATCACTGCAATTTGTGCCAGACATTATCGAACGCTTTTTCAACGTCCAACAATGCCATGGCAGATGTTTTAGATACAGACTTGTTCCGTCTGAGAATGTTTGTCACTCGAGCCAGCTGGTGAACAGTCAAGCGACCTTTACGGAAGCCAAACTGTTCCTCGAGCAACAAGTTATTTCCATCGGCAAATGCCAGGAGCCGGTGGTACACTGCCCTTTCGAACAGCTTAGATAACCCCGAGAGAAGACTGATGGGTCGGTAACCAACTGGAGAGGACGGATCTTTCCCAGGCTTCCGGATGGGGTGGCCATTAGCTGACTTCCAGCACGAGGGGAAGTAGCCAAGTCTAAGGCACTAATTAAAAATCAGTGCCAGTTGGTTGAAGAACTTGGAACTCAAGTGTTTGAGTTCCACGTTGAGGATATTGTCGAAACCTGGGGCCTTCATATTTTTGATGATTTGATATAGCCCAACAGTTCGTCAGCTGTGGTCTCGGATTCCTCAGGAAAGATGTTGGGAATCTGATGGAGGTTGGCTGTGTTTTCAGCAACCGCAGCCACGTGTGGACGTATGCTGTTCTGTCCGACATTGTGGGAGTTGACGAAGTGTTGAGCTATCATTGCAGCCTTCTCCACAGGGGCTATCATATTAACCACTGAATTGTCGGAACGATTAATCGGTATCAGTGGTCGAAGGTGCCTAGGCTTGTTTTTAAGAATTTTGATAAGTTTCCAGAGGGGCATTATCTTTAAGAGATCGAGCATTCCAATTTAAAATATTTTTCGATATTGTTCGCAAATTTCACTCCAGTTTGAGTAGCATCAAACATGGAGTTAGTTTTTAGCATGTCAGTAATTATGTCGATTAATTATTTCTGTAAAAATTCAAATTTAACAGCAGTAATGCTACTTAAATCAAAATCAATAACAAATCCGTTAGAATTATGTTGGCTAGATTATTGATTTAGATTTCAACCAGCTGTAATAGCAGCATTTACTTGCTGAAAATTGTTAGCAGCAGGTTTAGATGAAGAATTTTAAGCATGGGAGATGTTTGTACCAATGGGTACGAATGAAGAATTTGTTCCTTGCTGACCGTTGTTAACAGCAGAGGAATTAGTACCTGGTTAGAAACGAGCTTTGTTGTTGGTATATTCCTTCGATCATTAGATTCAGTTGTTTCTCGAAGTTTAAGCTACAGCTCTGCACACACCGACACTATAGATACCGAGTGAGTAAGATAATAAACGAGTTGAAGGTAATTAATAGGTGTTTTGTGCTTCGGATCAGTATCGACAAGCCAGG
This sequence comes from Ochlerotatus camptorhynchus, assembly GCF_037179485.1. Lineage (NCBI taxonomy): Eukaryota > Metazoa > Arthropoda > Insecta > Diptera > Culicidae > Ochlerotatus > Ochlerotatus camptorhynchus. The sequence goes on along the minus strand of NW_027040495.1, from coordinate 1,726,079 downwards.
AACCGACCTTGAAGCTCTAGGGCAGTGATGCAAAATATCATGACACTCACTCGACACTAGTCAACGCCTCAACGTAACACTCGCTGCTGATGATGTAAAGCACAACAAAAACAGAGAAGACTTCTGAAGTACGATGATGAGAAAAAGCGAAACGACAGAAGATAATGAAATCAATGCCTACGCATTCCAAGTTCGTCTCGGCACGCGCGACTGTGTAAGCTACAAACAAAGCTGACAAAATTAAACGGAAGCGGTTGGACTCACTCATCAACACATTCGCATAAGAAAACAAAGCAGCAACTGATTCAAAACGAGCACAGGTGAGTGTCGTGATTGTCGGGGAGGACCAGATCGGTGATGGATCACCACCGAAGACGACATTCACCAATTGTTTTTTACTTCTTTCGTCAACTTGATCATGGAGAGTGCTTCGACAAACACATTGATAGGAATGTACCAAGCATTACTACCAATGCCGAGATTTGTCATTGTCACTTTCGCGAGATATTGACAACATTGTTTTTAAAGTAGTCACTGACAGACTTGATCTTCAAAAAAAAAAAAAACTTCGTCAAAATCTAATTCATTTTTTAGTCAATGACAAAGATTCACCTGGTAACAAAAAGTGTAATTTCGTGCATTCTGTGTCACATAATTGTTATTCAAGCAGTGCAGGAGGTAGATGCTTGTTCACTTTAACGGCTCCATGTAATTGTGTTGCTCGAGTCATTTCATTTCGTTACAAATTCAGTTAATACAAATTCAACACATGTTCGTCACTGACAGCATTGTCATTGACAATTGACATGGTTTGCCTTGACGATGACTGTTAGTGACCAAAGTTAAACTGTCAATATCATCGTGTATTGTCGAAATTTTGCAGCACTGGTTACTACTACCATCAGCTGTTTGACGATCGCAGGGTCGCAACTCTCTAGGGTTTCGAGCTCGACCTAGCCAACAAAAGAGGTGAGTGTAGCCCACCCCAGAGGATCTCTGTGGCTAGACCAGATACCAGGGGAATCCCTTTAAACTAGCCCATCTGGCTAGTCATTAACACATGAGCAGTTCTTAATAATATTGTTATAATGATTTATGGTTCTTTGAGTTTTTTCATGAGTTTTATCGAGTTTTCTTCTTCTTATAATCATGACTAGTTCTTTCGAGCGCCAGGATGGTAGGAGTGCCAGTAGCGCGCAATAACGCTGATAGGACAGGAGTGCTGGTGGGACGGAAGGGCCATTGCACACTGGGCCAGGAATGCAATCTAGTGGAGCAAAATTAATAACTCCGAAAGGAAGCATTTCCGCGACTTGGTGTCTTCTGCAAAGTTTCTCATAATAATAAGGACCATCTATTGACATAAGCAAATAGTTCAAAACTCTTCCGGAAAGATGGCACCACAATCTAACTTCTTTCTCTTACGTTTTGTAGACTTGATGTACTGGGCAAAGTTGTTTATCTTGACAAAATAAACAACTCTTTCCAAGACGTAAAATTGCCACAGCCTACTGGTTTCGAGTTATATGGAGTAAAAGAAAAAAATGTCGAAAATATGGTTTTTTTTTCTGTTTCGTTTTTTTTTTGCTTACAATCATATAATGTTATATTTTTCATTTATGCAAATGCATTAAATAAATAACTTTTGTGAAGAAACAAACTGGTTTAAGCTTCAAATTTTAAAGATATTGTTGCGCAAAAAATTGCAACCTGACGTTTTCAGCAAAAATTAAGCAATACTCGATAAACAAAATATCAAAATTTGAGAGAGGTATATATTGGTGTTTTTCACCTTTCTTCATTTCAGAGCTTTAATTAATTTTTTAATGCATTGAAATGGCATTTTGAAGATTTGACGACATTGGCAAAGTTGTTTATCTTGATAAAATAAACAACTCTTCTTAAGACGTCAAAACTCCACAGCCTACTGTTTAAGTTATGGTATGGAAATTTAACTACGGCTTAATTAAGTTAATTAATCTTGAACGCAGTTAAAAATAGAAGATTAGTAAGAAATATAATCATTTGGTGAAAACACATTTAACACAAAAAACGCAGTGAAAAATACTTCCACGGATATTCAAATCAATACTGACATTGACAAGAACATCACACACCACCGCGTCCTAGCAAGAAGTACGGTCGACTTGTTTCGCGCTCCGTTAATTTGGAAGTTTTCTCTCTATTATCTGACGTAAATAATCAGTTTTTCTCGCTTAGTGATTCCTGGCATAATTCCGGATAAATTTATCAAAAAGTGAGTTTTTTTCTGAGAAGAAAGTGTGTTTTCGGAATCATCGAAAATTGTTTTTGCGATTGGCAATTCGCCAATCATTTTGCGCACCATCGGTGCGTGGTCACGCATACCTGTGCACACGGATCATCGTCATCGAGTGTCAGCATCTGCCTCCACATTCAAACCGCTCATCCATCATCGTGTGTGCAGCGTGTGCAGCTGAGTGCCGAGCTTCATACAAGCACACACCAACGAAGACCGCCCGCACACGCGGATCGAAGATCATCAAAGCTGCGCGTCGCTCCGCTGCTGCTGTGTAAACGCTCGGTGATAGTAGTATAGGATTATCAGATAAGTTTTTGTTCTTGTTTCTTTCTTTCTCCCATCTGTTAAATTTTAAGTTTGTGTTTCTGTGTTAGTATTTTTTTTTTCTTCGTGTATTGTGTCCGAGTAATTTTGATTATCGTTGCAGTGGTAGAGCGTTTTTCGCTCCCACTAGTACGGCAAAATGGACATTTTGTCGGAAGACGAAATGGACGTTTTGTCGGAAGACGACACCACTTTGCCACGCGATAGCAAGAAGGGTCGAAAACGTCTGTCATCCCAGAAATCGGATGATGCCATCCCTGCTTCGTCATCTCAGTCTGGTAATGGACAGGGACAGATAAGCCCCCGATCGCGAGCCTACCCAGAAGACTCGACTGGCCCATGGGTTGTTTACTTTCAGCCCAAAAAGAAACCTTTGAATGTAATGCAAATTACTAATGATCTGACGAAGCGGTTCTCGGCCGTGACCGAAATCTCGAAGGTGAGGTACAATAAACTTCGCGTTGTTGTCTCTAACCTGAAACAAGCTAACGAGATTGCTGCCTCCCAGCTCTTTACACTCGAGTATAGAGTGTACATCCCAGCTCGTAATGTGGAGATCGAAGGTGTGGTCACCGAAGCGAGTCTGACCCCCGAGATCTTGGCGAAGCAAGCGATTGGCCGTTTCAAGAACCCCTTGCTTCCCACGGTTGAGATACTGGAAGTCCAGAAGCTGAACTCAGTATCTTTCAGCGAGGGTAAAAAGAGCTTTACCCCCACAGACTCGTTTCGGGTGACCTTTTCTGGTTCAGCCCTTCCTCACTACATCGAGTTGGGAAAACTTCGGCTACCTGTGCGTTTGTTTGTTCCTCGGGTCATGAACTGCCAAAACTGCAAACAGTTGGGACATACGGCCTCTCACTGTGGCAGCAAGGCACGCTGTTCCAAATGCGGGGAGAAGCACGAGGATGGCGCCTGCACAGTCACTGCACCAAAATGCGTGTACTGTAAGGGAACTCCTCATGGTCTCTCATCGTGCCCGGTGTACAAACAACGCGGGGAGAAACTAGAACGCTCTCTTAAGGAGCGTTCCAGGCAGTCTTTTGCAGCAATGCTAAAAACAGCCACACCATCAACCAACGACAAAAATCCCTTTGCTGTTTTGTCTGATGACGAGTCTGACTCTGACTTGGCTGAGGAGGGAGTTTCTTTCAGTTTTCCGGAAGGTTCTGCACGGAAACGAAAACGCATCCGTTCGCGGAAAGTTGCAGATAAGGAACCCCAAATCAGCTTGCCCAAATCAAGGAGTGATGGAAAAAAGGAAATTTCAACTCCTCCTGGTTTCCGCAGAACTGATTATAACCAGAATTTTCCATCTCTCCCGGGGACTCGCAAAAACCCCTGATGGCCCATTTTTAAGAACAGAAACCCCTTCTTCATCCGGGTTGTTCTCATTTGATAAAATGGTGGACGATATTCTCAAGTACCTCAATATTTCTGATCCTCTCAAAAGCATTGTTCTGGCAATGCTTCCTTCTGTGAAGACTCTCTTGAAGCAATTGACATTGAAGTGGCCCCTCATTGCAGCAATCATTTCCTTCGATGGATAATTTTCCAAACGAGGTCGGGGATTTGATCACTGTTCTACAGTGGAATTGTCGAAGTCTCATTCCTAAATTAGATTCTTTTAAGTTTTTAATTCACAATAATGATTGTGATGCATTTGCTGTTTGTGAAACTTGGCTCTCTTCAGATATCGATCTTCCTTTTTATGATTTTAACATTATTCGACTGGATCGTGAGGATTCGCGTGGAGGAGGGGTACTTTTGGGGATCAAAAAGTGCCATTCCTTCTATAGAGTGAATCTTCCACAATTTCCAGGTATTGAAGTTGTTACATGTCAGGCTATTATTAAAGGTAAGAGCCTTTGTATTGCTTCTGTTTATATTCCTCCTAGAGCCGTTGTTAATCGCAAACAACTTTCAGATATCTGTTCGGTACTTCCTGCTCCACGGTTGATTATGGGAGATTTTAATTCCCACGGTACAGGCTGGGGGGAACTGTATGACGACAACCGTTCTACTTTGATATATGACCTCTGCGACAGCTTTAATATGACAATTCTTAACAATAACCTCACACTTTGCTCTAACTCATTATCGTTGGATTGCACGTGGAATGTGATCCAAGATCCCCACGGTAGTGATCACTTGCCGATCAAAGTTTCAGTTGCCAGTGGGTTCAATCCGTCGGAACCCGTTAACGTCGCGTACGATCTTACCCGTAATATCGATTGGACAAAGTTCAAGAATGTGATAGAAGATGCCCTAACGTCGGTAGAAGGGCTTCCACCGTTGGAGGAATATAACTTCCTCTCCAATCTGATCTTGGACAGCGCGCTTCAAGCTCAAACTCGGCCGGTTCCAGGAACGTCTTTCCGTAGGAAACCTCCTTCCCCTTGGTGGGACCAGCAATGCACTGAGGTTTATCGTAAAAAGTCCGACGCGTTTAAGCTTTTCCGGAAACGTGGAACACCCGTACATTTCGAAGCGTACTCGGCTCTTGAACGCGAACTCAAAAGCCTCATCAAAGCCAAGAAACGCGGATACTGGCGGCAATTCGTGGACGGATTATCGCGCGAAACGTCGATGAATACGCTTTGGAATGCGGCGCGAAGGATGCGTAACCGGTCTTCAAACAACGAGAGCGAGGAGTACTCCGATAGTTGGATTCTCAAGTTCGCGCGAAAAGTATGTCCTGATTCTGTGCCGGCACAGATGATTCCTCGCGAAACGACGAATTCGGTAGACGAGATCAGCCAGCCTTTTTCAATGCTGGAGCTCTCACTCGCGCTCCTTTCGTGTGGCAATTCGGCTCCGGGGGCTGATAGAATCAAGTTCAACTTGTTGAAGAACCTCCCAGACGTCGCTAAGAGGCGCATGTTGAACTTGTTTGGTCAGTTCCTGGAGCTTAATATTGTTCCGGATGATTGGAGGCAAGTGAGAGTTATAGCCATTAAAAAGCCTGGAAAACCCGCGTCAGATCACAATTCGTATCGTCCCATTGCGATGTTATCGTGTATCCGAAAATTGTTGGAGAAAATGATCCTTTTTCGCCTGGACAAATGGGTTGAGTTGAACCACCTACTCTCAGATACTCAATTTGGTTTCCGTAGGGGCAAGGGAACGAACGACTGTCTCGCGTTGCTTTCCACTGAAATTCAGTTGGCTTTTGCTAATAAAGAGCAAATGGCTTCTGTCTTCTTGGATATTAAGGGGGCTTTTGATTCAGTATCGGTTGAAGTCCTTTCAGACAAACTCCACGCTTGTGGCCTTTCTCCATTAATTAATAACTTTTTGTACAATTTGCTGTCAGAGAAACATATGAGCTTTTCTCATGGAAACTCTACAGCTTCACGATTTAGCTACATGGGTCTCCCCCAGGGCTCATGTTTAAGCCCCCTTCTGTATAATTTCTACGTCAGAGAAATTGACAATTGTCTAAGGGACAACTGCACGTTGAGACAACTTGCAGATGACGGAGTAGTGTCTATGACAGGACCCAGAGAGGCCGACCTGCAAGGACCCTTACAGGATACCTTAGACAATTTGTCTACTTGGGCTATCCAGCTAGGTATCGAATTCTCCACGGAGAAAACTGAGTTGGTCGTTTTTTCTAGGAAGCATAGCCCAGCACAACCAAAGCTTCAACTTTTGGGTAAACCGATCACTCATTCTATGTCCTTCAAATATCTTGGGGTCTGGTTCGATTCAAAATGCACCTGGAGATCCCACATTGAGTATCTGAAGCGGAAATGCCAACAAAGGATCAATTTTCTCCGAACAATTACCGGAACGTGGTGGGGAGCCCATCCGCAAGATCTTCTAACGTTGTACCGGACAACGATTTTATCGGTTTTAGAGTACGGTAGTTTTTGCTTCCAGTCGGCGGCTAAAACGCACATCATCAAACTGGAACGGATCCAGTATCGCTGTCTTCGTATCGCGTTAGGATGCATGCACTCGACTCATACGATGAGTCTCGAAGTGTTAGCGGGCATGCTGCCACTCTCTGATCGATTTTCGGAATTATCGCTCAGGCTCCTCACCCGTTGTGAAATTATGAACCCACTGGTGATTGCAAACTTTGAGAAGCTTCTTGAGCTAAACCCTCAAACTCGTTTTATGTCATTGTACTACGTGTACATAACACAGGATGTCAGCCCTTCGCAGCATAATCCCTATCGTGTTTGCTTCTCCGACTTCGACAGTTCTGTTCATTTTGATTTATCAATGACGCAAGAGATTCGCGGAATCCCAGAGCATCATCGTTCCATGATTGCTCCGTCAATTTTCGCTGCAAAGTTTGGCCAAGTTGATTCCGCAAGATCGTTCTTCACAGATGGATCACTAATAGAGGCGTCCGCTGGTTTTGGTATTTATAACGAATTTCATAGCGCCTCTCGAATGCTTCATGCTCCTTGTTCCGTATATGTTGCGGAACTGGCGGCAATACATTATACGCTAGCAACGATCGCCTCACTTGCACCAGATCATTATTTTATTTTTACGGATAGTCTCAGTTCTGTCGAGGCTATTCGCTTCATGAGGCCGGTAAAGCACTCCTCGTATTTTCTCATGAAAATACGAGAGATTCTAAGTGCTTTATCTTTAAGATCTTTTGTCATCACCTTTGCATGGGTCCCATCTCATTGCTCGATTCCGGGCAATGAGAAGGCGGACTCGCTTGCAAAGGTGGGCGCTATGGAAGGCGATATTTACGATCGACAAATCGCCTACGACGAATTTTTCTTCATTTATCGTCAACAGTCCCTCGCCAGCTGGCAAAATAAATGGAGTGAAGGGAGTTTGGGACGATGGTTATATTCAATCATCCCTAAGGTGTCGAAGTATCCTTGGTTCAAGGGGTTGGATGTGGGTCGAGACTTCATCCGTATGATGTCTCGCCTCATGTCCAATCACTACTCGTTAAACGCTCACTTGTTCCGTGTTGAGCTGGGGAACAGTAATCTCTGTGAATGTGGACAAGGTTACCAGGACGCAGATCACATTATTTGGTCATGTGCTGAGCACCGTGGAGTCAGATCCGAGTTGTACGATTCCCTTCGGGCTCGAGGTAGACAACCTAATGTTCCAGTTCGGGATATTTTGGCTAGACGCGATCTGGAGTTTATGAAACTCATATATGTTTTCTTGAAGAATATTAACCATAGATTGTAAGTTTGATTAACCTTGTGTTTAGATTGTGTTTTGTATGTGTGTGTATTTTTTTTTGTAGATTTGTTTCTGTAATAATTGTATAATTACAGAGTTGGTATAACGTCGATAGGATTAAGTATATGTTTTAGAAATAGTGAAATTTTTTAATCATAAATCATATTCCAAATCTCCTTTTCCCTCTCCCGATCCAAACAATTGTCATCCACTAACCTCGAGAAGACCGCGAGTAATCGGTTCCAATCCTTTAATTTTAGATTTAAGGCATTTATAATGTATAAAGAAAATGATAACTTGGCTCTGTAAAGTTTATTCGATTGAGCCTGTACAAATAAAGTAATTAACAAAAAAAAAAAAATTGACAAGAACATATACATTGAGAAAACACTTATAATGACAATGGCACTGACAAACGTAAAGCATCGACAAAGATAATGCCACTGACTGACACTGATTCTCAAAAAATTTCAAGGAGGTTATGTTAGCTGATTAGATAGCTCTGTGTTTTTTCTTACACCATAGACTAATCCCTCCAGCATAGTTACTTGATAAATTTCAAATACAAACCCCGATCATTGTAATCCTATGGGCATACAAAAAAATAACACATTTGATCAAATAAATCAATGATACATATTATTTAATTTTTGAAAAACGTGATATATGCGTAAAAAAATCGTGATAAAACCGAGAGTGATACAAACGGAGTGTGAAAAAATAATGACGCTAAATGACATTATATAAAATCTCTGATTCCAACACGACTCCGGCCCGATTCCATAACTCAGAATAAATGTTTAAATTTCTCTGAAAAGTTGCGCACTCATAAAGAATTATTAATATTTATCCAAACACTGCAAGTGCCACCACTTGTTCGTCTTTGTCATATCCAGAAGAGACAAGTACCAAACAGGAGCCCAGACCTTGCATTCAGGTGAGCAAGCAACGACTTATTGTATCGTTCAGATCCATCCATTCCATTTTCTTCATCTACTGGTGGGGATTGGTGGAGAATTTGGAATGATGATGAAGATGAAGATGAGGGCGACAACGGTACGTGATGCAACGCTACTAGCAAATCTTTTATTTTTGTTTGCTCGTCAATGGAGTACTTCACTCTGTTGCAGTTTTGTTCTCCAATGCAATAAAATCCGAAACAGTTCTTGTCGCTGCCGGTCGTTCAGAAACACTGTTTGTTCTATTCTTTTCGTTTTTTGAAAAGCCAAACAGACGTCGTATCGAGCAACAGACAGCCAGCAGCGATAGGTAAAACAGTCGAAAGCCAAGAAATGGTGCAAAACGGAAACGCCACTGCATTTGGCGTTGTCCCGAGTGCAGAGGGTAATGGGGATATGCAATGAGCCGAATGAAAACTGTTGATGGCATGCTCTTGGCTTAATAACTTTTTCCCAAATCTTCTGGTGTTTCTTTGTGAAAAATAGATACATGAAAATCCTCTCCATACACATACTGGACACCTACATTCAGAGAAGGAAGTCAGCTTTATCAGATTTCTATTTGTTGACTCTCACATTGTTGCTTATGACTTTGAAATAAATTGTAGTGACAGGTACTTTCATTCAATATTCAGTGCAGGGCCAGAATTTTTCAGTTAGACGAAGTGCGTGGGGTTATAGTGTTTTTGTTCTGAGGACTGTATCGAAAATGAGTTGTGAACATTTTTTTCTTGCCAAATCCAAAAATATTCTTCAATTATTTATGTCATGTTAGAAAGGACAGAAGTCAACTCATAAAAAAAAACAATTATGTTGTGTACTTTTGTACTTATTATCTTAGATTTTGATCTAACTGTCTTTAACATCCATGGAAAAGGTTGGGTGAAAACACAATCATTTACAATTGTTTTGCCCTAATCTGACATCAATTCTGAACGTCATGCTAGCTGAAAAATGAAAAAGGGAAATTTAGATTTTTGCTAAGAGTAACCCAATTCAACTTTTTCGCAACTATAACCTATTGAATGCCTATTGGTGATGCTGAATGCCAATTGTAAAGAGCATCTTCAAAAGGATATTAAGACTTCCTTGAAATAGTCAAAAATCTACTGTAACGATCAAAAAACACGAAAATGCACTGTCCGAAACCTCAGCTGCCTCCCTGGCGTCTGTAGCATTGGTGCTCAGCACGGAAAACAAGATCGACGGAAAACAAATCAAAAGTTGCAAAGAAGGCCATCACACACATAATCGAAGATTTTTTTTAATTAAAAAATATTTTGTGCGGAATTGGAAGAAATTTTTTGTTTTCAACTTATTTTCCATACAGTCCTTAAGTTCCATGTTACTAAGCTCAACTAATGGAATGAAGCTCTTTTTCAAATAGAGATTTTCATTCGATTTGATTATTAATACCAGCCTCTAGTTTAATTCATAGCTCTAAATTTTAGCCTACACCGTTTGAAAAATTCATGTAAATTTCTGCGAGATATAACGCACAAAAAATTAACGGTATACGGGAAATGGCTCTAATGTTGGCCTATGGATCTACGATGGGGCCCATCGCTAAAAATCTACTATTTATCAATTTTATATAGATGAACGCGTCATTGGGGTGGTACTACTACTGGTATTATAATCATACAAAATCGAACGATCGTAGCATCTAAGTACTTCTTTGAACAGTTGACGAATCATCACATGGATTTCACCGTATCATACACAGGACATCCTTTACCGGTGTGAACACTACACACATATTATTCGGTCATTCCATTCCCAGGAAATACCTAACTTCCAATGGAATCAAATAAACCTCCAATGGAATTCCGGTCATAAATTGCATTTATCGATTTTCAAAACTGGCAAATAATCTTCAGATAAAATTTGGAAAACAGCGACGAAAACATAATATAAGAGCAATTTGACAGAATATTTTTTTCGCGTTCGTTTTGAAGCAGAGTAAACTTCGATCGCGAAGACGAAACACGTCAGGTTATACATTGAAGTCGAACATATAAAAGAAATTGTTGAAATGCCGGCTGATTGCTCGAATTGGCTCGTGTAGTGTATAATTTGCAGGTCACGGAACTCTTCGGAAATTTTGAAAATAAAGCCCAATTGTCGATTAGCTCTGGAAATGATGTCATTGTAGTGGATTCTGAAAGTGAGTCTGCAGTCCAAAGTAACGCCAAGATCCTTTATGTGCTCTACACGTTGCAAGACAGCGTTCTTAGAGAACATAGTCAAATATGATTGGTACGATTTTTCGGTGATAATTTAAGCTCAATAACGCTTAAATTAGCAATATTCCCTCCCCTTGGCTAGTTTTTGCACCTTTCATGCTTTATAGTGGAGTGTTGGAGACGGTAGGTTTATGGTCGGCGTTGCTGGCTCATGCCGCGATAGAATGGCGTCATGGGCAGGCAATGGGGATTACTAAGCTTCCCCCTCTCTGATGAACCACTGCATGAGAAAACCAAAGATCTAGTCCAGCTGTGATAGTATCACACTTGTTACTCCTTTGATTGAATGCCGCGTCGTAGTACGCTTACGTCTGGAGGCGAACCAGCCCAAGGCTGAAAGCCTCCTTAATAAAGCTAAATAATAATAATAGTACGCTTACGTATAGGCACTGACGTTGGGTGTGATACTGGTGGGTTTTGCCGCAAATCACTCTTATTTTATTTATTTTTACGCAGATAGATTTATTTGGGTTTGCAAGGGAATTATACCATTGAAATATTTCAGAAAGTGTCCAACGGTGCTTTTTCTATGTGTGTGACAAGCTTTCATTGTTGTTTTCATTGAAGTATTACTCAGGAAACAATGTTAAACATCATTTTTGTACATGGTATTGTAACTAATCTTATATGTGCTTCATTTTGATTTATGTTTGTACTATGGCTCGGGATTTCCACTGTGGCGTTCTTCTATTGTGACATACCCATACGTATTTTTGTGGTGCGACATAGTGGAAGCGTGTGAGCATAGTTGGAGCATATACCCTATATAATTTAAAAAGCAGCTAGGAAACTAACTTCAAAATGAAGCATTTTAGTCACATGAATGTGTTACCTGGGTCGAACTAAGATATAATAAATAGGTATAGGTCAAAATCAAAAGTACTTGAAACACGTTTAATTTTAGATTACAAGCACAAGTGCAGGTACCTAATGAAGCTCGGGCTATGATTGATTAGGTGAATTAGAGCTTTTAATAATTTATTAAATTAGACTAATGAGATATCATAATCATCAAATGAACTTAAATAAGAAACTTCAGAAAGTCTAATGACATTAAGTAGATTTAGTCTTGAAATGTAAAAAGAAAACGCAGGCAGACCAATAGCATTAAGCAGATTAACAAGGAGATGAATGAGGAATAGTTTAGGAAATAAGTAAAAGTAGAGGTATGTGACAAATAATAGTTTTTAAACTTTTGGAGGTATTGTATTCCCCTGAGTTTGTTGTACTCGATTACTAGATTATTCTCTCAATACGCTAAATCTCTTATATATGCGGTTAAAGCATTTGAGTTAACTTATTTCTTAGTGTTCAAGTACTTACATTTTTAAACAGCAGTCAATGTTAATATATGAACTAAACCATACGTAAAATCGATCTTTCCTTATGTGGTATTGATGCATGTTTAACTTTTCGCGGCTGTCGGAATCAACGCGCCTACGTCTACGGAGCTTACGCAGAAGTGATTCGCAATGCGGTAGAGTTCACCAAAAGTTTTTTTGAGCTTCTGTAGTATAGAATTTGTTCGGTACGGTCGCGAAATCTTGAAATGATTGATACGTGCGGTAAAATAAAATTGAAACAAAGATCAACAGTAAAATAAGTAGAATATTTAGGGAGGAAACCAAAATTAATAAACTTGCCAACATAGGCTATCACATTTATTTTGGTGGCACTCTTTAAGTGATAATAAATTGTTTTTTTTTTCTACGGTTGTTTCACGTGGCGTTCACAATTTGCGCGATTGTCGTATCTTACGGAATTTAGATGTTTAGCTCTAAACGGTTTTGCTGACTCCAGATCGTTCCTTAAGCGGTGTTGGTACAGGTTAAACCTTTGCCGACTGTCGGATTCAACGCGCCTCCCGAGCAAAGTCCAGCATCAAAATGACAACAAATTGAAATCAAGTTTTGATATCAACATCAAACTGAAATCATAATTTGATTTCAGTTTACACATTGACAAATTTGATACCAAATTTTGTTTTCATTTTGCTGTACATTTGCTCTTTAAAAATATGTTGTTACGGGTTTGTTTTCATTGCCTTAGCATAACATCAAATTGAATACTTATTTTGCTATCAACAGGAAAAATGGATAGCAAATTTGGTTTTCAGTTTTCTCTCACTGATAGCAGAAATAGTTTTCAATATGATGTCACAGGAAGATTTTTTTTTGCTCTCAATTTTGATATTTTAACCGTTAAAACGACCAAAACGACAGCAACCTGAGTAATCATAATCAGCGAAATCACAACATCAAATTTAGATTTCAAGTTGATCTCAGACTTTGCTCGGGCTACGTCTACGGAGCTTACGCAGAAGTGATACGCAATTCGGTAGAGCTTGTCAAACGCTTTTGAGCTTATGTAGTATAGAATTTGTTCGGTGCGGTCGCGAAATCTTGAAATGATTGATACGTTCTTTAAATTAACTAATTTGATACAAGCTCAGTAGTAAATAAGTAGAATATCTAGGGAGGAAACCAAAATTAATCAACTTGCCAACATAGGCTATCACATTTATTTTGGTGGCACTCTTTAAATGATAATAAGCCGTTTTTCTCGCTACGGTCGTCTCGCACGGCTTTCGGAATTCGCGCGGTTTGCGTAACTTACATAATTTAGATATTTCGTTCGAAACGGATTTACTTATTCAATCGGTTTACTACGCGGATGTATCTACGCGCACACGTCACAGCATTTTTTCTATAACTATCTTGAAACAATACATACGGAATCCAGTGTTCAAGCGGCCAACATAGGCTAGTCCTTCTGCTGTATTGTCAAAGATAGAAGCAAAATTTATTCAAATAGGTCAAGTCTTGAAAACTAAGCTGTCACGCAGCTCCAGCTAGATAAAAAAAAAAAAAAAAAAAAAAAAAAATAACGCTTAAATTAGCAATATTGTATGCAACCTTGTAAAATATTGCGTTGTTTATGCCAACTGTAGCTCAAAATTAAACGAGTGGATATTTTACGCGATAGCTAAAATTCAGAAAAAGTTCTGTGTATGCAACAAATGGTAATTATTGTAGCAGTTTTAGAGGTTGCGCAAATGATATGAAGATTGTATGAAGATTATGGCGAATTACTATGAGATATTTTGGAATATCTCTTATATAGCTCTATCTTTGGTTCAAGTTATCTGAATGCTGTCAAAATGTTATGTGTTGTTGCCATGACATCGCGAAAAAATTGGTGACGGGGTTTGGTATTTTTTGAGCTTATCAAGATTATTGATTTCATCTTATAGAACTTGACTTCTATTAGACCAGTTCTCGCTCAAAGCTGAATCGAGTATCGATGCTTTGTTCTGTTGACTCCCTGATTTAGGCGGTTGCCTTCGTGTATCGTGTGCCTGATGCGACTGGACTCGGAAAACTCTGCATCTATTGACAGCAAGCTAACCTATTACTGCTTTCTAGGTATACAGGATTGATTAAATCGTTTTCCGAATTTGAAAATAATACTGGAATTAGAATTGCTATTCAACGCGTCACCAGTTCATTCTGCATCAACTAATCCTTCAAGACCGACGCTTCATTCAGACTTAAGCTCGGACTTCATTGTAACATTAATGTTATGTTCTCTTAGACAACTTATAAACTCACTCTATTTTGACCATTAGTACTGGATTTTACGACTAGATGTAGCTTATAGACTAAAAAAAAAGACTTTGATCCTTTTCTACGATTTTTCCTAATCATTTGGGTGAAACTAAATTCGTAAAATTTCCAAATCAAACCGTTCTAAGAAGTATGCTGAATTTCTACAGTACTCCCTGAGCTTCTTGTTTATTGTTTATTGTTGTTTTACATCAACAGGCTGGACGAACCTTATCAACTATGATAAAAAAAATACATTCAAGCATGGTCATAACATAAACAACATTAAAAAACATATATCTTATAGCCAGTTACTCCTGCCGGCGAAAAACAAAAGAAAACTTTCGACGAAGCGCATCACGGGAGAGATGAAAGTCAAAAATAGATGCAACTCTGTTGAATGTTCTCTGCAGTCCGCAAATCGCACCGTACGCTCAATTTTTTTTTTTTTTTTTTTTAACTCTTTATTTGTTCCAAATTCAAAATAAATTACATTTCATTTTTTAACCTAGGTGCTCCAGTTACTACAGTAACTTACCAGCCTTAATTGTTATGATATATATCTAAGTGTTTTTACATTGTTCCTGTCTTGGCAATTCAGTATTTTAAACAGGTTTTTTAAACCTGCATGTCAGTATAACAATTGATAGCTTAAAACTTAATAACTAAAACTAAATCTTATCTAAGTATAAATGGAATATTTTGAGGATTGTAACGATTTTTGCCGGAAATTATTAATTATTTTGTTGGACATTTGTGCTAAAGTCTCAACATTCGAAATTCTATGTACTTCGGTAGTACTGTACCAGGGAGGCAACTTCAAAATCATCTTCAGAATTTTGTTCTGAATCCTTTGAAGTGCTTTTTTTCCTGGTAGTGCAACAACTAGACCATATTGGCACAGCGTAAAGCATGGCCGGTCTAAAAACTTGTTTAAATATTAGAATTTTATTCGTCAGGCAAAGTTTGGATTTCCTGTTTATAAGAGGATACAAACATTTTATATATTTGTTACATTTGGCTTGAATGCCCTCAATGTGATCTTTAAAAGTTAATTTATGGTCAAGTATTAATCCAAGATATTTCACTTGGTTTGACCAGGAAATTGGAACTCCGTTCATAGTGACTATGTGACTACTACTAGGTTTCAAAAAGGAAGCCCTGGGCTTATGTGGAAATATTATAAGTTGAGTTTTGGAAGCGTTGGGAGAAATCTTCCATTTTTGTAAATAAGAAGAGAAAATATCTAAACTTTTCTGAAGTCTGCTGCAAATAACACGAAGACTTCTTCCTTTAGCGGAAATGCCTGTGTCATCAGCGAACAAAGATTTGTGGCAACCCTGAGGCAAATCAGGGAGGTCCGAAGTGAAAATGTTATACAATATAGGCCCAAGAATGCTACCCTGAGGAACTCCTGCTCTAACAGGTAGTCGATTAGATTTGGAATTTTGATAATTTACCTGCAGAGTTCTGTCAGTTAAATAATTTTGAACTAATTTCATAATGTAAAGTGGAAAATTAAACTTTTTCAATTTAGCAATCAAACCTTCATGCCAAACACTGTCGAATGCTTTTTCTATGTCTAGAAGAGCAACTCCAGTTGAGTGACCTTCAGATTTGTTTGAACGAATTAATTTGGTAACTCTTAAGAGTTGATGAGTAGTTGAATGCCCATGGCGAAATCCAAACTGCTCATCTGCAAAAATTGAGTTCGTATTGATGTGAAGCATCATTCTATTCAAAATTATCTTTTCAAAAAGTTTACTTATTGAAGAAAGCAAACTTATTGGGCGGTAGCTAGAAGCTTCAGCTGGATTTTTATCCGGCTTCAAAATTGGAACAACTTTTGCATTTTTCCATTTATCAGGAAAGTATGCCAAATGGAAACATCTGTTAAATAATTTTACCAAGAAAGACAATGTACTCTCTGGGAGTTTTTTGATGAGGATATAGAAAATTCCATCATCACCTGGAGCTTTCATATTTTGAATTTTTTAGTTATAGACCTTACTTCGTCCAAATCAGTCCCCCAGGAATCATCAAACATATTTTCCCGAGAGAAAATATTCCGAAAATCCCGAGCAACCTGATTCTCAATAGGACTAGTAAGACCCAAACTGAAATTATGGGAACTCTCGAATTGCTTAGCAAGTTTCTGAGCTTTTTCCAAATTTGTGATCAAAATTTTACCACCTTCTTTAAGCGCTGGAATTGGCTTTTGAGGTTTTTTCAAAATTTTTGTGAGTTTCCAAAAGGGTTTGGAACTCGGGTCTAATTTAGAAACATTATTTTCAAAAGTTTTGTTCCTAAGGGCAGATAATCGCTTTTTAATTTGTTTTTGCAAATCCCGCCAGATAACTTTCATGGCAGGATCGCGTGTTCTTTGAAATTGTCTCCTACGGACATTTTTAAGACGGATCAAGAGCTGAAGATCATCGTCTATTATAATTGAATCGAATTTAACCTCGCATTTTGGTACTGAGGCAGCTCTTGCTTCAACTATAGAAGTAGTCAGAGATTCAAGAGCATAATTAATTTCATCTTTGGTTTGCAAAGGAATGCTTGGATCGAAGTTATATTCCATAAATGTTCGATATTGCTCCCAATCAGCCCTATGGTAATTGAAAGTAAAGCTGTTGGGATTAGAAATTATTTCTTGGGATATTTCAAAAGTTACTGGAAGGTGATCAGAACCGAAGTCAGCATGGGTAACCAATTGGCTACAAAGATGACATGAATCAGTTAAGACCAAATCAATAGTTGAGGGATTTCTTGCAGAAGAAAAGCATGTTGGGCTGTTTGGATATTGAATAGTGTAATAACCTGCAGAACAATCATCAAACAGAATATTACCATTGGAATTGCTTTGAGCATTATTCCATGAGCGGTGTTTTGCATTAAAATCACCAATAATGAAGAATTTAGACCTATGACGGGTAAGTTTCTGGAGGTCACCCTTGAGAAAATTCTTTTGCTGGCCTACGCATTGGAATGGCAAATAGGCAGCTATAAACGTAAGTTGTCCAAATTTTGTTTCAACAGAAACTCCCAAAGTTTCAAAAACTTTGGTTTCAAATGAAGAAAGAATTTTATGCTTGATTCGTCTATGAATAATGATGGCAACGCCACCACAGGGTCCATCAAGACGATCATTTCTATAAATCAAGTAATTTGCGTCCTTCTTAACCTTATGGTCAGGTTTAAGGAACGTTTCAGTTATAACGGCAATATGCACGTTATGAACTCTCAAAAAATTAAATAGCTCGTCTTCATTATCTTTAAGAGATCGAGCATTCCAATTTAAAATGTTTAATGCTTTAAAATCCATTACTGAATTTTAAAGTCATGACAATATTATTAGAAAATTTTACTCCAGTTTGAATAGCATCAAACATGGAGTTAGATTTAAGCATATCAGAAATCATGTCAATTAATGAATTCTGTAAAAATTCCATTTTAGGAGCAGTAATGCTTCCTAAGTCAAAATTGTCAAAATTTCCGTTAGAACGTTGGTTAGTATTTTGATTTCTACCCGCTGCAATAGCAGCATAGGTAGCTCCATTAACTCGCTGAACATTGTTAGCAGCGAGGGGAGTAGGTACAGATGAAACATTTGAAGCAGGGGTGATATTTGTACCTACGGGTACGAATGTAGAATTTGTTCCTCGCTGACCGTTGTTAACAGCAGAGGAATTTGTACCTGGTCGGAAACGTGGAGCGTTTCCTACCTGTCGGTTAGAACGAGATTGTAGGATCGCTTTGCGAGTCTTACATTCCCAAAAATTGGATTTGTGGTTTTCACCACAATTTGAACATTTAAATTTCTTAGGATCTTCCTTCTCAGGACAGTCGTCCTTTGCGTGAGAGGAATCACCACAATTCATGCATTTAGCTGGCATGTAGCAATTTTTAGTTCCGTGACCCCATCCCTGGCACTTACGGCACTGAGTGAGGTTTTGGAAATTTCCTCCAGTCTTCCTGAAGTGTTCCCACTTCACTCGGAC
This sequence comes from Ochlerotatus camptorhynchus, assembly GCF_037179485.1. NCBI lineage: Eukaryota > Metazoa > Arthropoda > Insecta > Diptera > Culicidae > Ochlerotatus > Ochlerotatus camptorhynchus. Next base: position 1,707,488 of record NW_027040495.1, on the reverse strand, counting down.
ATGGAGCATAAGGCTAGCTTTTTCTAAGGCCTTAAGGTTGTTTAGTTCACTAGACTTGAAGTGAACTAAATAAAAATCATTAGAAATCCCGTTGCGCGAATCGCCAGGACGGGATTTCATTTTCATTTTGATTACTTGGAGTGGCACAACTCCAAGTAATTTTGCCAGTTCATCTTTGATCTGATCCAGGGATTCACCACTGGGCAGTAAGTAAAAAATTTGTGCTTCTTCTCAGTAAGATACTTGAGAAGACATTTAAATCCGTCCAAGGTTTCAGCCAATACACGGCATTCACCCCGACGTCCAATTTGTAGTGAAAACTTAACTTTCACGAAATTCAAAAGTTCCATGCGAAGAGCATGGAAATTGGTAGTGGTTATCACAATAGGGGGAATCTTTTCCTTCTTGGCATTAAGCCGGGAAAGTTTACTAGAATTTTTCTTGGATGATGGATCATTCTCATCATCCGTGAGCAAATCAAATTGATTACTCAAATTAATTTCTTCAGAAGGGGGGTCAAGAGTTTGCCCCTTTCTTTTGCGTTTAGGCGCCATGGCGGCAGTAAATTTTTTATCCAAATCGACTTCCAAGCAGATTACTATAAGAATCTGAAGGATCGAAGAGGAATTTTCCAAATCGATATCCAAGAAGGATTACCTCGGGTAGGGTCCAAACAAGGATCGAAGAGGAATAAGAGGAGTTGAACAAGGTAGAAAGTTTTTACAGGTTGAGCACTAAAAAGTGCTGTTTAAATTTGTTGTAGCTTTAGGTAGTAGTAACACTTCCTTAAGCAAAAAGCAAATAGATCCGCACGGCAAGAGAGCACGATGCGGACTGGCCGTACGCTCCATAATTTGTGCGACGTAGAGGCAGTCTTTTAGCATAAGGTTATTACGAAGCGGTCGGGGTTGAACATTCAGGTCAATTTGCCTCAGAATAGCCTCGCAATCTGACCTTCGCACTGTACACAACCTTTCACCAGCTTCTCGATTGATTCCAATTTCACGCTAGGATAAATACGAGAAAGGTACAGCCAAAACAGCTCGGTGGGTTCAGGGACAATAAGAACTTCGGTAAAGGCATTGTCGCCTGTTACTGCTTTAGAACCACCAACAAGTGGTTTGCTAGTGAGCGCTTCATCGCGGCGCCGTTTTAATGGCGGTTGACGCATGAAGTCAGAGCATGTCGGTGTTGTCAATGCGATTCGTTTCGATAGCTGAGCGATCTGCTGTTCTTGCTCAGTTATTTCCTTCCTAAGCTCAGCGTGTGCGATTTCCTGTCTCTCGGTGATAGACTTAATCACACTGCCAAACGACGAGACGGCAGTTTTGAACCGAGCACATTTCATCAGCTTCGCGCACTCGTTACACATATAAAACAGGTTCGGGATAGTGTGGACAATATTCAGAAAAGCCTTATTCAGCTTTGTGCCGCCGTACTTTAGGTGCAAAATTTCCTGAACTTATACGATGTTTACTGAGCTTCTACAATTTTGGCTGAAATCCTACAAATTTCCTTGTACTTAAAAAAATATCCCTCCAACTGTTAGGTAATTCGATTAAGTGCTACAAAGTTCTCAGAATTGCTATGAAGTTCACTACACTCCTACAACGTTCCCTGAACATTTTTGAATTTAATTGATTTCTGCGAAGTTCCCTGAATTTCTAAGGAATTTACAGATTTATTTTAAGTCTTAAGAAGTTTAGAAGCTTTATGAAGTTATTTTATCTATTAAGTTATTTTAAGTATTAACCTGAAGCTAAAAGAAAAACTTTTAAGAAGCTTCTTTAAATAAACCAAAGTTCTCATAACTTCAACGACGTTTTGCAAACTTCTATAAGATTCCCAGTTCTACATAGTTTTCCCAATTTTTTACAAAACACATTTAAATTAAAAAAAAAAAATCCTAGCTTTACGAAATTCTCTAAATCTTTATTATATTTGTTTAATTTTGTTGGTGTCTTATTAAATTTCTTGGAATTTGTTTGATGTGAATATCTCAAAAGTCGCTGGAAGTAAAAAAAAAAAAACTAAGGTAGTTGAAGAAACCACCCTGAAAATCAACGCAATTTCCAGAATTTCTGCAAAATTCGCTATTTTTTTTAAAGTTAGCTTATTTTCAACAATGTTTGTAGAAGTTCTACAGCCTTATCTGAACTTATTTCTCCAAAATACTCTTAAGTTCTATTTATTTATTAATTTAAGTTCTATGGAGTAATCATACCAACTGTTAGAGGAAACATGAAGGTGCTGGTTGTTTGATGTGTTAGCTTTTATTTACAGAAATCGATGGCTAAAACCATTGTTTACAAAAGCAGTTTCGAACTCATGAAATGCTGATAAAGTCATTTTCTTTCACAATGATTAATGATTAAAGACATATTTATCTGTATGATTATGATCCCTGATTAGTTATTTGTTATTATTATTAATAATTGTGATATGATATGATGGGTTAATGATTATTCTCTAGTTCTCACGATTAAGATCCAATCTCTAGAAAATATTGAATTTGACGTGAATACTTTTGAAACAATGGATTCAAACTTCAAATTACTGAAAAACTCACAGGCTGATAGCTCGCTCACGCACACTGGGGCAAAATGGTATTTATGTAAGACAAAAATGTACCAACGCATGCTAGATGCTTCGTGTCTTCAGGAAAATTGGTCAGGTGGATTTCACATTCTTAATTTAGTTCTACATCAAGCCGTTCAGATAGCAAATCTTCTGAATACGTCAAAATTTACAGCCTGGGAATGAGATAATCGAAAATATTGGTGCATTCCTCGAAAAAAAAATTCTATCAATTTAGTATATCTTGATCTCGTCAAAGTTATCAGCATTTCCTGTGAAATACCTACTTCATTTGATAATTAGAATTTATGTAAAATACATCTAAAAATCATGCAAACTTCTGTGCCTCTAAAATCTAAAAGCAGCAAAAGGAAACAGTTCGTTTTTGGCTCACATGTTATTCAATGCATATAGATTACTATTCTGATATGTACGATCACAGCAAGGGTATTTAATAAAAAAAATTCCTGAATTTTAAACATCTACGAACCGACAATTTATTACTTCTGTCGTTTACCTATATATCGGGAAACAGTTGACGGCTCTTCCCAGTGGCCAGGTTTATTAGATTGCTCATTAGACTGATGCAAAATTTGACTTTTTCGCTCCACAGTGCTTAAATGGTTTCAAATCGGGTCCTGATTAGCCTCCCAAAGTTACAACTCATTTGGTTAGAAACAGACTTCGCACAAGCCATTTGAAGTTTACATGTAAATTACTATGGGAAATCTCAACTTTTTGTTCATTGCCTTCTAGTCTTTTTCCATATTGCGCTGCGAAACAGTTCGATAGCCATTTTTATAGAAAATTTTCTCAGCTACAACTTTGCTGAAGATCGTTTCTATGTAAAACGAGACAGGAAAAAGTTATTAATTATCTAAGAGATTGGTAAACTTATGACATGATCCAGCAGCTGCTCTGTAGGCAACACTGTATTTTGCAGTGTGACATAGTAGCCATGATTTTTGTGTCCTATTCAACGCCCCAGAAACACCAATGTTGCCTGCTGAGCAGTTGATTGAGCATGATCATAAGGCATCAGCTCATTGAACCATTGATAACTTTCGATCCTTGCATTTAATCAAAAAGTGGTCTTCAGCAAAGTTGTAGCTGGAAAAATTTCCTATAAATACAGTTGAAAACTTTTGGAAAAGACCGATATGGTGAATTATTAGATAGACATGAACAAAAATATTGGTTTTACCATAGTAATTCCCATACAAACTTCAAATGGTTTGTGCCATCTCAGTTTCTCACCAAATGGGTTCAAATTTTGAGAGGTTATTCAGGATCCGATTTGGAATCGTTTAAGTATTGTGGAGCGAAAATATCAAATTTTGCATCACTCTATTGCTCATTGTAAAAAGAATTACCCACTTATTTTTAATTATCAAACTTCCCCGAAAGATTCTTCCAAAATCTCAACGGAAGGTTGTTCGAAAATTTCTTCTGACCTCTCCAGACTTTGCCAGGAAGTTTCTTTCGTCTTTTCCCGGGAGCTTTCTTCCTACTTTCCACGTAAGATTCCTCCAACAGCCCTCGAAAGATATATAAATAATTTATAAATAATAAATTCCCACAGCTCCCAAATGTCCTTCTTGCTTCTCCTGAAAGTGTCTTCCAACTTACTTCTGACTTTCTACGGAAAGAATTTTCCGACTTCTCCCAGAAGTTTCTGCTGGTGCCTCCGAAAATTGTTCTCGCTTCCGTCGGAAAATTCTTCTAACATTTCCAAAAAAATGTCGCTGAGCTTCTCGAGGGGGAGGGGGGGTTGATTTTTTCTAAATATCTTACAAGGTGAGCAGTTCCACCAAATGACGAATCTGAAAATTTTGACCTTCTCCGATTTGCATAATTGTGTGTTATGGGCAATCATTCACATTTTTACCAAATTTCGGCCATTTTGGAAGTTTTAATTTTTTTTCAAAATAGTCTCTTTGTAATTTTTTAATTAATTATAGCACAGAAACGCCAGTTCTGATCGAAATGACGTCTGAGATAAGCTCGAAGTGAAAAATAAAGTCTTTTGGTGAAAAATATGTATGGTATTTACAAGCAAACTTTTGGGGTATATTAAACCATGAACACTTTAATATTGACAAAAATCGTTAAACAAGAATTTTTGGTAAAATATTTAAACTTTTTTCTAGTACGCATTTTTATTTAGTTTCTACATAGGAAATAATAATTGAGACATTCTTCACCGTTATCTGTGCAAAATTACATAAAAAAGCTGGTTACCAATTTTTTTAAAATATGACCAAAAGTTGATATTCAACGATTTTTGTCAATTTTCAAGTGTCCATGGTTTTAAATATTCCTAAAGTTTGCAATTTTCATGAGCTTTATATAAGAGATAAATAATAAACATTGAAAATACAAGTTTTGAGATATTTGAGTTATTCACATATTTTTGCAAAATGTGAATGATTGCCCATAACAAATAATTATGCAAACTTTCATGTAAATCGGAGAAAGTCGCGTCAAAAATTTTATTTTTTTATCCTATTTGTTCTGGAACAGGTCTGCTCCCTAATATACGCTTTGAAGATTGTTCGCATTGTACTTATTTTTAAGAATATACAAAGGATAAATTTTCCGTGGAAATAGACATATGGGCAGTACGATAAATTACATCCACTCTAGTGATGTGAGGAAGATGAAACGTAGCTAACGTTTATATTTAAGCTTGGCACATGGCTGAAGCTGCACCATGGCAGGTGCGGTGTAATTCATCCGCGAGAGGATCTCTCACCACTGAGAATCCTTATGCGAGGAGAGCAAGGATCAACATTCTCTTCCACATCCTGACGTCTCTCTACAAAACAAGGATCTCTCATTGCAACACAGGCACAGACAGACGTCTCCATCTGAAGTAGCATTTATACCTGTTCGCATGGTTGCCACTTCCGCATTGTCGGTTGACGCATCGGGTTGCCCGGTCACGTTTCTTCTTCCGGTGGATGTGTGCGTGTTTTGATTACTCGTTTATGGTTTGGGGGTGGGATTGTTTTCCCTCTAAATGTGTTTGGTAGCGGTTGTGCGTCAGTATACTTCTAGAGATTATCACACTTTCACGTTGGATTACACCGAACGAACCAGGGAAGAGCTTCCAAATTAGGAAGGACTTTCGCGTAGTTGTTTTCCGGTTTCCCGCTCATTTCGGACGGGTATGAGTGTATAATTAAAAATCGGCAGGATACCAGTCAGTGCTCGGATGCCGGCGGGGTTTACTTTTGTAACACCAGTGTTATTTTTGTGATTGATGGCCCTCGCTGGCGATACTAGGCTATCGATAATTTGAGTGGTTGATGGGAAAAAAGTAATTAGGTTTGATTTGCGGAGATCGGCAGGGACTCAAAACGGATTACGGGACTCGTCACTTCACTGTGAGTATTGTGAAAAGTGTGTAAATTAAAACATTAATTAAATGAAGATATGACTTACATATGACTTAAAGCTTAGTGTTTGATAGTATGTGTTCAGATTTCTTATTTAGGTGTATCGTATGTTGAGTTGTTAAGGATATAATCATTTTGTTAAAGAGTCATAGTTTATCCCGAGAGTTGAATATCGATGTAAACACTTTTAGGACCTTTTTTAAGTGATACGGAGTCTGACATGACATGATGAAAGTCACGAGTGAAAATTTAATCTCCGGTTAAGGAACGCATGACATTCTTCACATAGAAGGGTTGTGGTTTCGGTATAAGTGACTCGTATGTGACAAACATTCCATGGTCGGTTTCTTAGCACTGTCTCCATTAGAAAATTTCCAATAAAATGACGGAAGCAGAAAAAATATCGGTTTGCAAAAACTATCAATATTGAGAGTAAAAAATAATATCATTGGCGATTATAATAAGTACCTGTCAGGGCTGGCAAAAACGAGCAAATCTGCGACTAAATTTAATATCTCGGACGGGTATCGATTTCAGTCAATATGTTATATATTTTCTTGAAGCAAAAAGTCTGCTGAATCGGTTGAAGTACGTTTGAATTTAAAAAAAAATGTTTAAAGGATCACGAGATCATTGTGCATTTGTTGTGGAATAAATACATGCCTGGCTCACCGGATAATCTGGATTGACCGTAAAATCGTTCACATCACTTAAACCAACACTTAAACTGTCCTGGGTAGCCGCATATTTTTCTAACTGGTTTAGAAAATTAGAACAAGCCAATAATATTTTGGATTAAAATGGAAATTTGCTTGGTCTGCGGCTAATCCGGTTTTACCGGGTTTTGTATAAACAATCCATTCTCAGTGTCAGCTTAAAATTAGTCATTTATATGTTAGAAATAGAGCTGTGGAGTCGGAATCGGAGTCGCAACGAACTGAGAAATACGAGTCGGTGAAATTGTACCGACTCCGACTCCGACTCCTACAGTTTTATGTGCTAAAACTATGAAATTCATTTTTGTTTTCAAGCATCGGGCTTGAGAAATGGCCATTTATTCTGATTATTTTATGTTGAAATTACGCCACCATCAAATATTGCTGGACCTACGAGAATCATATCGGATGGGAAATTTGGTTTGTGGACTTGCCTTGATCCTGATGGCTTCCAGAGGTTTTCCATTGTGCTTCTCTGCTACTTGAAATTTAGTAATGTGGAATAGTGATTTTTTGCAATAATAATGAAATTCAATTTAATGATAATAACAGCCAATTAGCTTCAAGATGGGGATTTAATATATCAATGTTGATAATTAAATAGATCTAGATGTTTGGATGTCAAATTATTGATAAGTAATGAATAAGATAACAGTGCTAATAAAAATCATTCCTTGTACACTAAATTTAGCTGAAAATAAAGACAACCTTAACAAAAAAAAGACAACCTTAACAACCAACTACCATCTTGAATTTGAATTTTGACATAAACACATTCTCTTGATCAAGGCAACCTCTGAGTATCGAAGTCAACATTTGTTTTTGTTCATTCGTGGCTGGAAGTTTATTATCGCCTGTGTTGTTGTCAATATCAATATTCATCTTCATCTTGGTGGGGCTGATTTTGAGGATCCAATGCAAAATGATTATTTTCATATTACACAAATACAGTGCTGTAGAACGTGTTGTGTTGGTTTTCATACACTGATTGATGGAAAATTATTTCCTCATGCTGAATTTATGATAATATGATAATATCGAGCTCTGGAAGCGACAATATTCAAAATAATCATTTTGCAAAAATGAATTTGATTATTTTGCTTTTGAGGATCGCTTCTGATTTTGACAATATTGGGTTGGATAATCAAGCAGTAGTGAATATCAATAAACACGTATGAACTCATTTCTTTGTTTCGCTCGTACTTCATAGCGAATATATTCAAAACGAACGCAATTCATCTACACTGGGTTGAAGCGCCACTCCTTGTGTGTGACGGTAAATGATAAAAACTGACACTGTAAGATATTTTTAAAATTTAAGATGATTTAGTCTAATAATAATAACAATATATAGTTTTTGATAATGTTTCTAAGTTCAAGTTCGGGTGGTGGTCTAGCTAACGCGATTGAGCCTTCCAAATAAACGAACTAGATAAAAAAGTTCGGGTGGTGTAGTCTGAAACGTGATTGCCTCTCACCGCAAAATGCCTGGGTTCAATCCTAGTCGGCGCAGCCGGGATATTCTGAGGCATAAAATCTCTGATAACGTCTTCTTTCGGAAGGGAAGTAAGGCCGTTGGTCCCCGGTTCATGAGTTGATGGGTAGACTGGCCCATAAAAATAATAGTTCTAATTTTCCACGGGCCAACCCCTTTTTTTGTGCCATTTGGTGAGAAAACCACTCTCTGAAAATTTCAGCTCTTTCGTATGTAACACGAGCTGGCGCTCTTAGTTTGAATTTTGTACACTCTATCGATTTGATTAAGATTTTCAAAACTTGTAGTTCAATTAATGAGTAACAACTTTGCTGAGGATTTCATCATGAATCCAGTCAGTTTTATTGAGATATTCGCTTTTGAATGTATATGAGCATTTTGTTTATGAAAATTTCAACCAAATCTCTTATATGAATATTAAACCAAAAGCGCTAGCCCGTGTAACGTCAAAAAAGCTGAAACATTCAGAGAGTGGTTGTCACACCAAAAGACACGAGCCTGGATGTTGACCTGCGGAAAATATTAACTTTTCTTTTTATTGGTAATCTAGTTGGTACGTTTGCATAAGCTGCCTGTATTTTGTTGCAATATACGGGCAGAATTCACATAATTAATTAATATCTCCATAATACTAACTTGAATCGTGATGTTGTTCAGCAAAGTTGTTCCTTATAGTTTAAGCTACGAGTGCTGACATTCTGAACTTAATCGAGTTTGCTGAACAAGTTCTATGCACGAAATAGTGTAGGAATGTTATTTCTCCATACATTTCAACCTATATACCCATTAAAATTTAAAAGCAAAAGCGCCAGCTCGTGTTACATTCGAATGAGCTGAATTTTTCAGAGAGAGGTTTTCTCACCTAATGGCTCAAATCTAGGGGGGCCCGTTGAAAAAAATTATAAAATATTTCTCCCGTATAAATGTGGGCCAGTCTAGTCGATAGGTAGGGTCCAGGTGTGGGAGCTGTCTCTATGCCGTCGGTATATATAGGTACTCAGTACGGAAACCAAATAAAAAAAAAAGTTCGGGTTCATGTAGGGGAAATGGCTCTAATATTGGCCTATGGATCTAAGATTGGGCCCATCGCTAGAAATTTGCTATTTATCAATTTTAACTAGATGAACGCGTCATTGGGACCAGGCATGGAAAATCATTTGCATTCATTTCATACATTCATTTACATTCATTTGCCTCTAACTTTGTTCATCAACAGCTTTCCGCAAAATTATGTATAAAACTTTTGTAGGTTTTGTTATTAGCTACAACTATTGCTCATAACTCAAATCTTTATCTCTTATGCATCACGAACTAGAGCGGGCAGAACTTGTTACTGTTTTTCAGTGAATGTAAAATACATTCACTGAAAAACAGTACTGGCTTCTGTTTGCTCTGGTTCGTCATGCATACGAGATACGGATTTGACTTTTTAACAAAAGTTGTAGTTAATAATCAAACCTACAAAAGTTCTATAACTCATTTTGCGGAATGCTGTTGAAGAAAAAAGTTAGAGGCAAATGAATGTTAATGAATGCACGAAATGAATGCAAATGATTTTCCATGCCTGATTGGGACGGTACTTATGTGTATTTTTGGTCACTATTAAAAATTTAGTCGATTGCTGAATTTATGTATGGATCCAAATTAGGGCCTTTTAGGCTGAATTTCATCTATCTATTTCTTATTAATTTGGAAATATCGTAATTTTTTCAAAGTTTTCGTATGCAAAAAAAAAAATCTGAATCGAATATTTTTTGTCTGTCTAACATTTGCTGTGGTTGGACACAATCACTTCATGTCTGACATCTCGTTTTATTTACCTTAATCGCAGAATCTTGAAATTTTATTAAAAAAAACCAAATCATGAAAATTTGTAAGATTATTAGATTTTCCAAGTCTTGATTCTTAAAGACCCAAGAATTTTTTTTTATTGGAATCTTAAATTGATTTCTTTCTAAAACTAGTTTGGAAATTTGGCCAAGGCTGAGATCTCCAAAACATGTATAAGTAACTCCTCTCCTCTATTTCCAACAATCTTAAATCATGTAATCTTGTGTAATCTTGAATATTCTTCTTCATCTTAGATTTTCCAAATCGAGGATTATGATTTTTTTCCAACTTGCCAGGTGTTTTTTTGCAATTTAGTCCAAATTCAATCAATAGTTTGATGTTTGAATGTCTGAAATCTCGTCATTTTGTCGTTCCATTTTAATGAAAATGTTTCTGAATTCTGTATCTAGATACAGTGGTGGACATTTTAATAGCACTTTTAATACCATTCAATGTTTATAGTGACAATATGTCTACAAATCTCCTGATTCAGTTTGCATTCAGCTGTGAACAAAGCAGCACTTGTTCCTTGATGTAGATCGCACTATCAATAGTTGTTTACTTGAACACGGTGTCTTGGTGTTTTGGGCAACAATTTCGATAAGTGCGACATAAAACATACTTTGTGTTTTGCCTATCCAAATGCCTCAGCGAGACCTACGAGATTGTAACTTTCGTGAAATCATTGGACGTGAATTCTGTTGACATGATCGTCACATATCGCCTTGCGGAGGAAAAGGCGATCTTCATCAAATTTTTATCTGAAGCAAGTATGCATTATGGCTTGATTTATTATCGGATCTATTAAGTTTAAATTATGCTCATGGAAAGGCTGTGGAAGTAAAAATGTCGCTGGCAACGTGCAATACGATTTGCCACCGGAGCTGTATGATAAGGATCTTTCGTGAAGCATGTCATCCGGGAAAAAATTCCACCAGAGCTTGGCCTGGATATGCATACAGGCGTGAGAGATATTTACATGGACAGGAGATTCCCTCCTCGCTGAATTTCCTCAATCGGAAGAGGAATATATTTTATTCAGGGAATAAGGATAAATGCTTCCTGTGTAAGGCGGAGGACTACCGGATGAATTCCTACCAAAAGCGGATGAGAGAAAACGAAATGATGGACAGGAGGAAAGGGGAAAACACATCAACACGTACGCTAGTGTAGCGGCTTTAAGTGCTTTGGACAGCAACAATCAGAACGATGAAGTAATCAAGGTACAGCATGAAAACATTGTAAAAATAGACGTGGTGACCCCGGAGACCGGACCTCAACAGTCGGAACCCAAACTGACGGCAGAACATTGGGTTAATATTACGGCACGCGAAGCTGTGGAGAAGAAAAGGAGATTGGAAGAGAGTAAAAATATATTGGTGAAAAAATTAAGATGTGAATAATTGTGTTGAAATCAAAACATTAGTCCCTCGGCTCCGTTTAGCTCCAAGAGATAATGAACCTACCAAATAAATATTATGGAAAAAAATATATCCTTATGACATCTTCATCCAACCTAACTTTCAATAATTTAAATCACTGAAATAATAACACCTTTTCATAAACATATATTCCTTGGAGTTGGCAGACTTATTCTTGAAGAACCGGATACTTTACATTTCTTTTCATAATTTCTTCTTTCTTCTCGTACCGTATTACTTTCATTTTGTGACCTTCCTTAACCTAACTTACTTCTAACATTAGCTTTGGGAAACCGATTACCCGTGGCGTACTCGGGGTTAATAACACATTCACTCATCTACACGCATATCCATACACTCCTCCTCATCCATACAGATATACACGAACACACGTTAAGAAAGGGAAAGGAAAACTTTAACCTAGAAGATTCGAGCCTTGAAATGATCGATGAACAGGTTTGCTGGTAGGAGATCTCCATGTGGACACCCCTGATACCACTGAACACACTGTATCCATAGTTAACAGGATACTTCTCTTGCCTGATGGTACCGAACTGGCTCAAGACCGTTGAAATGTCCTTGTCGTCTATTTCAGGAGGCAGATTAAAAATCCGAACGTACCGAAACAAACTGCTTGCAGCCTTGATTTGCACAGAAATCCTAGAGCCATCTTCGTAATCAAACTCGTATTGTTCGTCTAATCCGGTCGCAAAACTGTTGAACTCATTTTCATCCAGAAACTTAATGTAATACGCATGGTCATTTTCATCCTTGTATATTGAATGTACACTATTCGCGGGAATACCCAGCCTGCGTGCGACGAATCGCAGAACATCCAGGTGCTTTTGGAGCCTTAGCCGATGGTCCGAAAATGATTTTCAGAGTATTCTTCCAGGTTACTTCCATTGTGATTGTTCTTTAGTAAAATCCGTTTATTGTTTGTAGCTTCACACAAAGACGTAGAAACTACAAGAAATCGAACAAGAGAGCAGTTTTCGGGCGTGTGATCGTATCGACGTCCGAGCGTTAACTGAGGTTAGTGATGACGATACTTAAAGAAGCATACAAAAGATTTAAGGAAATTAATAGTGAGGTAAAAATAGGAATTTCTTCATTCGTGAAACTTCGGCCTAAATACTGCAAACTTATAACCAGTTCAGGATCGCACAATGTTTGCGTTTGTACAAATCATGAACTTTTTTTTTTATCTTATAACACATAGTTTAAAAAAGTACAATATTTTGTGTAGCTTGAAGTCCTTCTTGACTGATAGTTTAATTTGTGAAAGAAAAACAGCATATTGTTATCTTAGATGTCAAGAAGATTGTCCAGACATTTCGGATTTTTAAACAGAGCAATTATAAAAAAAAAAAGATTGATCAACTGTCATTCGAACAGTGGGTAACCACTGATAGATGTGATATGCAGTGATAGTATTCCAGGTGGGGTTGTTGCTACATATTAAAAAATAAGGTTTCTTGTCAAAACTAATTATGCTACGAAACGCAATATGAGCAAAAAACTAAAAAAAATCTGAGGTGGGTGGTTTTGGACAATTCTGCAGGGGGCCTGTCCGCTTTGCCCATTCCTATTGTGTAGCTACGGCATTAACAATAACCCGAAAAGGCTGTCAAACACTTCTTATGGTTCTTGATTAATGTGGGCCTCTTAGTGGAATACCTGTATAAAGAAAGAGAGAAGGATTAGGAATTTCCATTTGATTCCACTATTTTATTCGCTTATCCTTGACAGATACGCGTATTTCGTCTACAATGTGTAGACTTCTTCAGTGTCTTGTACTAATACTCGTTGCAAATCTGTGTGGAACTACTCCATAGCGTTATCAAATCTATCCCTGTCATTAAATACAGGACATTATTTAAAATCGAACCAAGGACCCAGTTCGATATAAATACCATTCCGAGCATGAGTTAGCGGTCGAGCATAAAAGAGTGATTTAGTGATTTTTTCGAGACCGTTAGCATTGGTAGTTTATAATCAAATCAGCGTTGATCAATTAATTTTGGCTGGATTCAAATTTTACACTGACGTTGACATCGATGCATCCTTGTGGCTCCAACTTAAGAATAGTAATGGTCGATTGGTTTACAGAGAAATTCATCCTTTTGCCTACCTACTTCAATAAATACCTAGACTGTTTCGCGTAAAAGCGTCACATGTTTCATGTCAGCCGCAGGCACTTAGATTTAAATGAACAGTGCATTACTTATGTCATGCACATATATTATGCATATAAATAATACTTTATGTGCGAGTAACGTAAAAGCACGATCGCCTGAGCTAGAAAGCCTCTGCTCCCAAAATAACCAGCCCTCCCTTGAGCCAATGCGAAGCAAATCTTCTCCGAAATGCCTGCCGGTTCTATGGTGAGTGGCACCTACGATTGGTTGATGGGTGGCAGGTCTGTGTGTATGTATGACTGGAGCTGGTTACTGTGGGAAGTCCTTTCGGCATACAAAACACCAAAGCAAAGTCTGTCTCTCACTCTCGTTTTTCCATTAGCCGAGTGCCTTTTAGTAACGCACATACAAAGAGACTCGGTGGGAAATGTTTATCTTTTAATTACAAAGTTTTGACGGCAACTTAATTTAATGGAGCTAATAAAGTTTTCACATTCGCTTTGATGATTTTTTGATTCTAACAAACACCATGCGATGCTATCTGGTCCGGAATTGGGTGTTATGTTTTTGGTTAGCCTTATACTACTTTTCAATTTTGGATTGTGGTGGGGTTTACTTAAAAGGTAGTCGAAAAAATCTGACGATAGCCAATGTGTTATGAATTGATGATCGAATTAACTCGATCGGGATTCAAATGGAACTATTTAATTTTGATGTAGGGATGATTCCCTCAAATGATGTTTTTTAGCAGCATTGAAAAATAAGGTAATTCAGAAGTTTTTGCAACATTTTCTTAATTATTATAAACCTTTTATTTTTTACGAGGTTCTGTTGTGATTTAATACTTTTTATCTTTGATGTTTTCTGATTTAAAAAAATATCAGTTGTATGAAATTAGACCAAAATACAACCGTAAAAAAAACTCACATTTCATTGATAAGTTCACGGCTTCTATTTAAATAAAATACCAAATTCCGTATATTTAGCCTGCTAAAGAGACTGTGTTACATATACTACATATAGTTCATGAAAGTTAAATAAAATTTATGATAATATACTCACTCAAAACTCAAACCAGTAATTCGAAAATATCTAGATTAAGGTTTTCTATATATTTAAATACTTTTTTTTTTAAATTTAGTCACCGTCAATAATTTAGTTGTACAAAATAGTCACCGCTTTGTCTAACTAAGATTTATAAATTAGTTTTGTTAATAACTCTCCACATGTGCTCGGTGAAGGTTGCTAATTACCTGATTCTGAGTAATTGAAGTGATTACTATGTTAAAGAAATAAACACGGGGTCTTACATAGCTTAGTCAATATCACCAAGCCGGAGGCAGTGGTTTCGATCTTTCCGGTTGCACATTTTCTCGACTTCCCATGGTATACAGTATCATTATGGTCATTATCATTATACGAATTAATGCATCGGTAGGCTCATAAAGCTCTCAGTTAATTCCACAGTTATAATTCGAAGAACACTATGTTTAGAGACGACACATGCTCAAGTAAGAGCATTATAACCAGAAGGATGGAAGGAAGAATCAATTGACACATGAATGGATAGTGGAAATGGGGGTGACCATACTGAGGAAGATCTCCGGTTAATCCACAAAGTGAATTGATATTTATGTAAGTGCAATATCATCTAAATTTTGTGTAAGGCTATTGGCAAGATATTACAACTGATATATTTGACAACAATTGACCACTAGACTGATGCAAAATTTGACTTTTTCGCTCCACAGTGCTTAAATGGTTTCAAATCGGGTCCTGATTAGCCTCCCAAAGTTACAACTCATTTGGTTAGAAACAGGCTTCGCACAAACCATTTGATGTTTACATGTAAATTACCATGGGAAATCTCAACTTTTTGTTCATTGCCTTCTAGTCTTTTTCCATGTTGAGCTGCGAAACAGCTCGATAGCCATTCTTATAGAACATTTTCTCAGCTACAACTTTGCTGAGATCGTTTCTATGTAAAACGAGACAGGAAAAAGTTATTAATTATTTAAGAGATTGGTAAACTTATGACATGATCAAGCAGCTGCTCTGCAGGCAACACTGTATTTTGCAGAGTGACATAGTAGCCATGATTTGTGTGTCCTATTAAACGCCCCAGAAACATCAATGTTGCCTGCTGAGCAGTTGATTGAGCATGATCATAAGACATCAGCGCTTTGAACCATTGATAGCTTTCGATCCTTGCATTTTATCAAAAAGTAATACTGAGCAAAGTTGTAGCTGGGAAAATTTCCTCCAAGTACAGTTGACAGCTTTTGAAGCAGACCGATATGGTGAATTATTAGATAGACATGAACAAACATCTTGGTTTTACCATAGTAATTCCCATACACACTTCAAATGGTTTGTGCAATCTCAGTTTCTCACCAAATGGGTTCAAATTTTGAGAGGTTAGTCAGGATCCGATTTGGAATCGTTTAAGTATTGTGGAGCGAAATTTTTCAAATTTTGCATCACTCTATTGACCACTTTGTCAAGCAGTTTTGGCGTGACTTTTTACCAGCGATTTTACAAAACTGGACCACCTAATTTCTATTTTTTTTTATGAATCGCACAAATTTTGGCTACTTTTCTCGAGTTTCTAGAAGAAAAAATCTCAAAATAATGTTTTATTTTAAAGTTCAAGTGGTAGTAAACGTCATTTTAAGTGCTCGAATGAAGTGGTTAATTGTTTAGTTCTTGTTTAACTTGCTAAAATTCAAAAGCCCAGTGTTTGATATACTGCTAAGGAAGCATGCATTTAGGCTTTATATATGTTCTTCCTCTATTGAATTATAAAGCTTTACGTCTGATGGTTATGCTTTTCACCATCGCTCTTTTGGGCCTTTTTCATTACTTTTTATTATAGAATGCTAACGAAAAGTCCAGTTGAATTTTCAATAAACCCATCAAAATGCAATTTTTCCACACCGCAAAGCCACACTCTGTGTTTTTACTGAAGATGCACTCAAGAGCGCTCTCAAGTGCACCCTCAGTGAAGATTTTCAATTTTGATAGAGCGATTAACTCTCTGTAAGATGGGTTCAATGAAAATTCAATTGGATTTAACGCAAGCATTCTTTATTAAAAAGTAATGAAAGAGTCCCAAAGTGGATTTACATCAAATTAATCTTTAGGCCTTCTCCAGGAAAAACTTCTCGAATACGAGGGAAATCACTCATTTTCATGGATTTTCCTCATATTCAAGAAGTTTTCCTGGTTTTTTACGGTTTTTTCTCGGAAAATTCAACTCTCTTTTGAGAAAAAGGTGAACACGAAGTTATTGCAACACTTACAACTGGCTGTATCTTTATTCTTACTAGGCGGAAGTTAACCAAACTTGGCATAGTTTCTGTGTGAAGTGTATTGTTTACATCCTGTAAATTGCGTTATTGTGAGTCAAGTGAAGACGCGTGAAAAAATGTTTTACACTCACATGGAAAATTCGGAACTGTCCCATCGTGCTCTCGGAAAAATACTGCATATCCATAGTTCAATCGTATCAAGAGTTATAAACAGGTCCAAGGACCGGATCACAAACACGGAGCAGGAAGGAAACCGGGAGCAGCATGTAGGAAGACGTAGGGAAAGGTGAAGGGTAATTTCACCCGACATCACAATATTTCAACACGTGATGTTGCCAAAAAGATCGGTGTTTCACAAAGTTACGTGCAGAAGGTCAAGGCAAGAGCTGGACTCCATGCATTCAAGGTTCAAAACTTCCCAAACCGCGATGAATTTACCCTTATTTCTACTAACCAATTTATTGTTTTCCGTGCTAAGCACCAATGCTACCGACGCCAGGGAGGTTGCTCCCACATCTGGACCCTACCTATCGACCCATCAACTCATGAACCGAGGACCAACGGCTTTACTTCCCTTGATGAGAGATGTTATGCCTCAGAACATCCCGGCGGAGCCGACTGCGTTTGAACCCAGGCCTGCTGGGGTGAGAGGTGTAATCACGCTTACCACAACACCACCAATGTAGCTTTTGATGACCTATTTGAAATTGCCATCATTATCTATGCATACTGTAAACATTTATCAGGGTATCACGCTATGTGAAGCATGAATGCAGATTTCATGCGTCCATAAAGTCATCATTATCTCAGAATAGAAACATCCTAGCATAACATTTCGGGCGCTCAGCATTTATATAGCATCATCAAATTACTAAGAAACCGCCATAAATTTCTCAATTTTGCTCAAATAGATTCAGAACGGTTCAGTGGAGCAATCGAGCAAATTAATTTAACTTGAATTGCTTATCTGAAAACATGCGGATAACCTTTCATCGATTACGTTTACCACTGCAGTTTTATAGATTTAATCGGATCTTATTCTTATTATATAGCCACAATTTTACAACAACGCTAACGAAAATGGCAAACCAAAGCCATTCGTTCGTTCAAATGAACCGAGAAGGTTCAATAGCGCGTAGAAAGGTCAATTAATACAAAGAGGCTGTACGACGTGATTACATCGTCTGTTTCTTATTCTTCATCCACCCACTTTTAGCTTTGGTTTGGCCTCTGTTTTTTTTCTGCGATCCGAATGAAACAAGCAGATGAGGTCAAAGTTTATCATTACAGACTGGGGGACCTCCGATAGGACATGTTTCATTGTTTTTCCCCGGGTGGGCTATTTGTTTGGTCATTGTAATTAAATTTGCCAAAAAGACCGTTGGGAATAGAAACGTTTCTTCACCGCCGTTGGTTGGGACGGTTCGTTAATCAAAGAAGGGAAGCATCATTGATCGTCATCCAATTATGGTGGGTAATCAAGGTAATGTTCAGTGTCATGCTTGAACGAGAAGTTTGTTGCAATAGAACTGAAGCAACACGCATAGGTCAATTGAAATAGTAGGTTTATTACTTTTTGGAGCTATATATTGAACCCTACAATGTTACAAGATCCACAAAACAGGGCCAAATTGATTACATGATTATTCACTGTAGGCAGACCCCAGCTACTTTTTATTCGAGACTCTCGTTATCTAGTTTTAGAAAAAGATCAATTAAGAGTTACATTCCACCGTCAAATTCAGCGGTGCCGGTGGTGTTGTGGTAAGCGTGATTGCCTCTCACTCCTAAGAGCCTGGGTTCAATCCCAGTCAATGCCAAGAAAAACTCAAAATAAATTGAAAGTGCGTTCTACCCCAGGGGTGCGTTTTGCACCATTCTCCCCTACATGATACAACCGGTTCTTTCTTAGACTGATATCGTCCACGTAATGCTACAAAAAGTGATAATGTGGCTTTTATACACACATGATTTAGAATGCATCTGATTCTTAAAATTGCGAGCATCCAAGCTTTTAAAGTGTGTTTATATGAATTTCCGCTAGTGTATATGGGGTGTTTACATCTGTGCGGATTTGCTAGCGCTAGTGTACTTGACAACCAGCATGAATTTCAGTTGCTCCTGAAATCTCATGCAGGTAGACGCTGATGCCCTGTGTACATTATGTTAGTGAGCTTTTTTGCTAGCAGCTAGCTCATTAGCGCTAGTGAAATAGCATATGTATTTAAACACCCCAATAACCATTCAAATCCTTCGACAGTATCCCTTACAACCGAAGAAGTCACTGCAACCGACGATCTTTCATTTTTCTTTTTTCCTAATAGTAGCATTAATTTCACATAATAATTGATATAAAAGCTCTAAGACATTAAATCCCGTTAACACGAACTATCATCTGTCTGCCGTCTTCATATACAATGTTTAATTTTGTTGTTTATTTTGACGTTCCATTTGTGGACAAGTCTAAATATACACTTAGAATCATCTAATTTTACACGTGACGTAATCCATCTTTGACATAATGGATGAGACGTAAATAAACATGTCATGTAAAATTAAGTGCTCCGAGACTGAAAAGTTCGTTACTTGACGAAAAGTACTCGTCTATTATAACTCAATTTTATGTCAACATTGACGCTCGTATGTGTCAGTCTCAGAGCACCTAAATTTACATGATTTTTTCTAAGTGTGTAAGTTTTATAATATTATTTATATTATAACAATAAACTCTACATAATGTTTTTCTTCATGAGTTGATTGTTTCTATAATCCATAGTGTGGCCATTAGGCTGGGTCACCACCGTTATATGGAAAAACGATAAAAAAAAAATCGCCAAATTTGAGTCGACCAATTTTTGACCGTTCCACTCTTTAGTTGGGCTGTAGCCCATCCAAATCAAAGTCAAATGTCTTTTTGACAGTGCTGATACCTTTTCAAAATTTCTATCGACTTCATGTGAAAACTGGTAAACGAGTGGAGTAATGATACAAATTATTTCAATGCTAAACAAGGAGCTGCTTCCTTGATGGTTGTCAACGATGTGGTTGAAGCTAATTGCTGACTTTATCAAGAAATCCACCTGAGACCAAGCTCAACAGTAATATTTGCTTCAGGTGATCGAACAGCATTGAAAAGAGTACAACATCGTAGCTGAAATATAATCATTATAATTCAATGTCATTTCTGTGAATCCGTCTGACATTGTGTATTACACTAAAAGCTCTTATGAGATTGAGCAAATGTTTTTGAATAACCCTTCCGAGATATGGGAAACTCTGAAGTAAGCACATCCCCATATCCAACTACGCCTATTAAATTTAGCATATGTTTTTGAATGCATCTGAACCTGCCAACTTGACAAGATCAGAAAGACCGAAGTTATTCAGTTTGAAGCTTTATTCCATTTATATGAGGTAGGGGGTGGGGGTTTAGTAAGGCCTCCCTCCTTACCTATGAAATTGAGAAAGTATTTATTAATAATTCATCTGAACATACCAAATCGATAAGATAAGAAACTCCGAAGCTATTTCAATTTGAAACTTTACTTCCATTGAATAGAGTGAGGGGGCGTGGGAGGGTGTAGTGAGTCTCCCTCCCAGAGGTGGCAACAGTACATTTTTTGAAAAACCATCGTCCAGAGCGAAACAAAACAGCCAGCACACGGGCGACCGTCTATAACTACATTCCAAGCGAACAGCGGAGATAGAGAATAAATAAAATCTCGCAGCCTGATTTTTCCAAACAGTTTATTGTAATGAAATTTCAGCTGCAGGCTTGCGTGTGACAGTAAATTACCAACTCCCTTATTTACGCATAATTTTAACATTTATGCTTATGAGTGGTCAGTCTTCATTCTTATCTTTTAATTCCATGCAATAAACATCAAATAAATGCAGTAATTAGCCAGAAATCAGCAAAATTCTACACGACATAAATTTATGTCGCGCGCGCCGCCGGTCTTGTCTGCTTCTTTGTGCGAAAATGTTCTGTCGCTGGCAGAAAACAGTTTAGAAATGTCATGACATTTTTGCCGCTTGCCAGTTTGTTTTTGTGTGTCGTCACAATGGTTATCGCAAAATGTATCAAATGTTAAGGAAAAAATGTTAAACTCCAGGACTCGTGCCACCACTGCTCCCTCCTCTCCAATAGATAGATCTATTGTTTTGAATAATTCATCTGAACATACCAAATCGGTAAGATACATACTTAGAAATAACTAATTTTACACATTACGGAATCCGTCTTTGACAAAAGATGAGACTAAACAAACATGTCATGTAATATTGAGTGCTCCGAGACTGAAAAGTTCGTTGCTCGATGAAAAGTACGTTTGCTTGAGCTATATATCACGTATGTTATGACTCAAATTTATGACAAAATTGACGGTCGTATGTATCACTCTCAGAGCATCTAAATTTACATGAACTTTTCTAAGTGTTTAGTCAACTCTGAAATTGTTTAAGTTTAAAATCTGACTTTCATTAGCACACCGGCAGTGTTGGCAGGAAAAATGATTTTCGGCATTTAATTCGAAACATCGATCCATGAACAGTTATAACTTTTTTTAGAGGCATTCTAGCACCTTCGGCAAAGTTGTTAATCACTTCTTGGAGTAGATGCATGGCTCAGGCAAATTTGTGGTCCCTAGGAATGAAAATTGCAAAAAAGTAGGTTTTCCCATACTAAATTCCATACAAATTTCAAACGCAATATGGAAAGCCGGGTTGAAACCAATTGTCTCCAAATTGTGCATGTTTGTTTGGGACCCCAAATGGAACCCAAAAATCATTGTTCTTTCATCAATCAATCCATCCATCTTCATATAAAATTACTGAACCTTCACAAGTGAAAGCGACTCCGGAAATTTACCGATTCATTAATGAAATTCAAATCAAAACGCTTTCACACGCCCTACCATTCTGTCCCAATAACCAGGCCCACAGTTGCGTGGGTTGAGCAATCACCAATCAACAGGAATATAATTAATTGAATTGGAACTCTTGTCAACTCAGCCAAACCTTCACCATGGATGGGTTCGATTCATCTTTCAACTGCGTCCGAGACGAGCAGATCAAGGGAAAGAAATTCAATCTGTGAGAGCTCTGACACATTTGTGCCTTCTATTTCATCTTCCTGTTCGTCTAGTAGCTCACTGCCAGTTTGTCTGCCCCTTCATTCATATCGACATGAAATAGACGGAAATTACTACTACGTGACCTAGAACCTGTTTACATGACAGCCCGTCTGACATGGAGTCTTTGGTCGAGACATTGGTCATCAAATCCTATGCATGGATGTAGGATCATTGTATCACCAGTATTGTTGGTTTCGTTGACTTTTGGCTTTGAGCTTCGGATAGCAGCCACTCAGCAGAACTATAAATGAAAACAAGAAGATATGAGATGCCGACGGGGAAAAAGTTGATATTTCTGAACTTTCGGAAGCCAATAAGAGTTAGTTTACGAGGAACCTACTGCAGCGCAGAGTTGAACCCCATTGCGGAACATGATTGAAAGCGAACGGGCAAATAAATGAACAGGCGTTATATGAAAAACTCAACTGCCAAGTGAAATTTGCAGAGCGCCCATGATGGTATGAAAAAAGCATAGCAATGAAAACAGTGTCGTAGCAAGAAGTTTCCTTCGGTGTTATCCAATTCATCTCAATGTGGAGCGACATGAGTCTAATTTGAAACTACTAAAATTATGGTTGAAGCAAAGAAATTGAGAGTAACACATAACCAATGCATGAATTTGTATATTGTGCGCTAAGCACAATCATACTCTATGCCCAGAGATCTCGAGCAATCCAATCCAAAATCTCTCTTGACTGGACCTCCGGCTTGATAATGCCGTGCTTTTACTGATAAGGCCATCCGAGGCACCCCTCACCATCCCTCTCCAAAGGGGGAGTTTGATAAAGAGAGATGATAAAACCGATTTGTACCTTCCTAAAAAGTTGTCCTAGCTCGCTACCTACTCTCTATATACAATTTTCACATTGCCGTACTCTAAACGGAACTATTAATTCTATACTTTCTCCTCCTCATCTATCGTATAAAAATTACCACTTTAGTCTGTTGTTTGAAATTAGCTTTTTCAACTATGTAAATTGTTGACTTCACGCAGAAGTAATACTAAACAATAGTCAAAGTAAAAAAATATGGTTTTTGGCCATAACATTTATGGTAAATTGGACTTTTACCATAAATACAATATGTTGTTGGGTATATTTACTATATAAAAAGATATTATTCCTCGAACCAATCCTAGGATTCACCCATAAAATATAATATAATTTTTCTATTATGCGATATTCATGGTGGAGAAATATTTCAGCGGTATACTTATTTCAAACCCAGAAATATTGTGTGTGTTCCAGCCGTCTTTTCAAGCACCATCTTACTGTCACCACACTGCTTGCGCCATGTAACGACAGGATCTGCAAGTGCATTCTGGCCACACCCACTGCAAAGTGGTCCAGAATGCAGATTTAGGTGGAATGATATGTTTTGAGCCTAAAATTTAAGCTTTAGACTAAAAATCTCCCCTACAAAGTTGTTTCTTATAGTTAGGCCCTTATTTTTATGACAATGAATTCTAGGGTGGTTGTTATTATCATTAACATCAGAAGTCTAACTTTTTTGTTTGAATAAATTAAGGTATACATTTTTGAGCAAAGTTATAGCTGAGCTAATTTCAAGCAACTTTGTTGAAAACAACTTTTTTGTATCTCTTAAATTGGCCGATTTAGAGCTATTTTGTTGAATTGAGTTAGGGTGGCGCTAAACAAAACAGTTATTTTGCTCTAGTTTTCTTATTTCAAATTTCTCAGCAAAGGTGTTTTTTAGCACTAAATTTTTTTTTCAAATTTCTCATGAAAGTCATCTTCTAAAGACTTTTAAAACTCTTTAAGGTGAATGTTTTATAGCGATATTTGTTGCCTGTATCTCTTCTAATAAAAAAGATAAACCCAAATATAGTAAAAAATATGAATAAATTCAAATTGATTTTATACGAGTTTAAAAAATAAAATACCCTCAATTTTTTAATATTATTGAGAATAACATACGTCCTTTCAAATACCGTAAAAAACTTTTTTTTTTGTTTCCCAACCAGAGATATTAACATTTGAAAAGTGCACATATTTATTATAAAAACGTCAATAACTCTTGATCGGCGAAAGATAGTCGTTTGAAGACACCTTTGCTGAGAAGTTTGAAATAATTAAACTAGAGCAAAATAACTTTTTTTTAGCGCCACCCTAACTTAATTCAAGAAAGAAGCTCTAAATCGGCCAATTTAAGAGATACAAAAAAGTTGTTTTCTAGAAAGTTGCTTGAAATTTGCTCATGAATGTATATCTTAATTTATTCAAACAGAAAAGTTAGACTTTTGATTTTAATGATAATAACAACCACTCTAGAATTTTGTCATAAAAATAAGGGCCTAGCTATAAGGAACAACTTTGTAGAAGAGACTTTTAGTCTAAAGTTTCAATTTCAGGCTCAAACCATATCATTCCACCTAAATCTGCATTCTGGACCACTGTGCACTGGTAGTAGATTTGTTTACAGCTATTACTACCTTTTACCCTTCTTACAAAGAAGGGTATAGATATCACTTGAAAAACCGACTATCGATCCGAGGCCCGGAGGGCCGAGTGTCATATACCTTTCGACTCAGCTCGACGAGATCGGAACATGTCTGTGTGTGTGTGTGTATGTGTGTATGTGTGTATGTGTGTGTGTATATAACGAAATGAATGCGCTCACGTTTCTCAGCAACCGCTCAACCGATTTGGACAAACTCGGCGCCAAATGATGGTCTTGGGGTCCCATTGAACGCTATTGAACGGTTTTGGAATCGGAGAACCGGTTCCTTAGATATGGCCGGAATAAGATCCGGTGAATATGGGCCTTCACGCTGGATTTAACGGAAAACGTATCAAAACCATCATATACCATTCGACTCAGCTCGACGAGATCGGAACATGTCTGTGTGTGTGTGTGTGTACGTGTGTATGTGTGTATGTGTGTGTGTATGTAACGAAATGAATGCGCTCACGTTTATCAGCAACCGCTCAACCGATTTGGACAAACTCGGCGCCAAATGATAGGTCTTGGGGTCCCATTGAACGCTATTGAACGGTTTTGGAATCGGTGAACCGGTATATACGGCCGGAATAAGATCCGGTGAATATGGGCCTTCACGCTGGATTTAACGGAAAACGTATCAAAACCATCATATACCATTCGACTCAGCTCGACGAGATCGGAACATGTCTGTGTGTGTGTGTGTATGTGTGTATGTGTGTATGTGTGTGTGTATGTAACGAAATGAATGCGCTCACGTTTCTCAGCAACCGCTCAACCGATTTGGACAAACTCGGCGCCAAATGATAGGTCTTGGGGTCCCATTGAACGCTATTGAACGGTTTTGGAATCGGTGAACCGGTATATACGGCCGGAATAAGATCCGGTGAATATGGGCCTTCACGCTGGATTTAACGGAAAACGTATCAAAACCATCATATACCATTCGACTCAGCTCGACGAGATCGGAACATGTCTGTGTGTGTGTGTGTATGTGTGTATGTGTGTATGTGTGTGTGTATGTAACGAAATGAATGCGCTCACGTTTCTCAGCAACCGCTCAACCGATTTGGACAAACTCGGCGCCAAATGATAGGTCTTGGGGTCCCATTGAACGCTATTGAACGGTTTTGGAATCGGTGAACCGGTTCCGGAGATATGGCCGGAATAAGATCCGGTGAATATGGGCCTTCACGCTGGATTTAACGGAAAACGTATCAAAACCATCATGCGACACATCAAATTACTACAGAATTCAAAAATAAGATCAATGCAAGTCGTGTTAAGTGTTCCAGACCACATTGGACACACTTGGACATGTTCCGGGTACCCCGGGGAAGATGCTTGAATATGAATTGAATTAAAACCCATTAAATCACATTAAAATACGATGATAAGGTGATTGGTAGCCTCACCAAATAGACTACACCCGGATATATTCCGGGTACCCCCAGGCAGTGGCGTAGCGTCACTGGATGACACGGGGGTGGGGGGCTTGTTCACTGATAATGACAATAAAATAAATAAACTTGAATAAGTAAGAAGGGTCTGATCACACCATAGGTGGATAAATTCGGGTTTTTTATATTGTAACTACATACCATTGATATTTTTTTAACTAGTTCGTTTAATTGGAAGGCTCAATCGCGTTAGCTTTACGGAGCCGATAGTTCATTGTTCTTTGTTTGTAACAAAATTCACTTAATTCTATGTCTAGTAGGAGTTGGGCCGAATACCCCAAGTAACCACCAAGCCCGCTAACTACCCGATAATCGCCCTTTTTGCGATATAAGGTAAATATAGGGTTTCCGAACTTTATATCAGTCGCATAGCAGCCATATATAGCAAAAAGGCCGATTAACGGGCTTGTTGGTTACTTGGGACTCGCGCCTTACTCGGGACTCGCGCCTTACTCGAGGTTAGAGAGGTACATTGTCGAAGGATAGGATCAGAGGATACCATTAATATATCAACCATTATATTAACCACTTATATATCCAGTACCACTTATATATCAAGTACCATTTATATATTAACCTTTCTTTCTCTTTCGTAAAAAGTTTAAAACTTTTTCAGCAGCAACTTTCGCCATCTCTCGGCAGGTTGAGAGATAGATAAAAAGCTCTCGCGCAAACTTTTTCTATGAGTTCCACTCAGATTTCATTACTCCCTGGTGGCTATTTGAATTTGACCAAAAGATGGGCTAAAGGACAAATCTATAGACAAAAAATAGATTCTACATGTCGGATGATTCAGCTAGCCCCTATGGTACCACTACTAGAGGGAAATGGCAGTTGTTCAGCCTCCTAGGCCGTCGGCGCTGTTTGAGATAGAATAGCTAGATTGGGAGTTTGAATTTATTAAAGTGGAGACCGTCAACTCGAAAGGTAAAGATTTTTTATAAGTGCGAGCAAATAAGCAGATAGCCCTTTTCAGTTTCCAGCGTAAGTCTTGAATATCAAATCGATAACGTAATTTGAAATCGGTCGAAATAATTTGCATATATCAAAGGATTAGGATATCTTGACAACAGATGTTTTGAATGATAACAAAATTGGTCATTTGTGTGATATCTAACGAGCATTTTTGTTATATTTTTTTATGTTGGCTGTTAATTAATCCAGAATGATAACATTCAGGTATCAAACCTTGATAACCGGGTATCAGAACTTGTTATTAATTTGATATACAACTTTGCTCGGATATGCTGGTAAGGTGGCAATTTTTGGGTCTACATGTATATGTCCCCCTAATTTTCATTGCTGGACCACTGTGCACTGTCCATTTTTACACTTTTTTATCATGTCTTTATTATAGCGATTTTCAGCCACAGACTTGTTCATCTTCCGCGTTTTTACACTCTACAAAGGTTTGTTGTACACTCTACCTATGTTTGCTTTGCGATATTTGCGTGTTTAATTTAACTTTTAAAATTAGCTTTGAGTAACTTTGGCAGAACCGGCTATTTTTCCGGCTAATCAAACATATAGAATATTCCGAGTAATTGAAATTCAGCGATGTCAGTTAATTTTTACTATCCCCAAATTCAACGGGTGTTACGATCAAAATTTGGTCGACTTACACTTGACGCATTTATTTTAATCGAGCATTAAAAAAACCTGAACACCTCTCATCTACAGCGTGCAGAATGATGCCTCTATTTTGATTTTGGTATTTGCTCCTCAGCCGGAAGCCGGAAGCCGCAGCGATGACAAAACGAGTGGCAGCGGTTTCAAGCGGAGCTCCGTCCGAGATTTCGCAAACAAGCTGGGAGTTTCGTCTACAACCGTGCATCGAGCTAAAAAATGAGCCGGACTGTCGACTTATAAGAAGGTAGTGACTCCAAATCGCGAAGATAAACAAAACAAGATGGCCAAAACACGACCCCGAAATCTGTACACGACGAAGCTGACGAAGTTCGATTGCACGGTAATGGATGATGAATTTTGATCGTAACACCCTTTGTAGTCCTTTTCAGATGGGTTTTACCCAACCACACCCCTTTTCACACCACCCCTCCATGGCTACACACAGTGCTCGGATAAACTCAAAAATCAAATCTCCTGAGTGAGACGAAATTAGTTTTGCCCTGTAGAATTCGTAGTCGCAAAAATCATCGATGAGTTTTCAGGTTCAAACATTCATTGCTTAATATTTTGGCAAATATAATAACAAGACATGCATAAACATGCAAGCAATTAACGTTAGAGCGGTTTCAATTAGTTTTAAGCTGGAATAATTTTTTAGCTTTGTGAGTGGAAGTGTTTGAAAATGCATGAAAATCTCAAGCGTGAGATTTGTTTGCCAGATTCGCACGTACGTACAGAATAGTAGACGAGCTGGCGAAGTGAGCCAAAATCTGCAAAAGTGGTGATAACAAACCCCTCCCCACCAACCCCACTAGGAGGAACAAAGGGAATACAACGGGGTTCACATTGGGTTTGAACCAATAGTAGTACTTTTTCTAAGACTTACATCTCAAAGTCGGGCAAAATTGGGCAAATCAAACTAATTGCATTTCAAAGAAGAGCTAAAGCGCTGCTTAATCCATATAATATAGTTTTTTCTACCGATATACATATTGTGAAAGTATAAGAAAATGTATTGGAAACCGAAAGAAAATATTTTTTTTTCTTGATTTGTTTTCCGTGCTGAGCTCCCACACCTGGATCCTACCTATCGACCATCAACTCATGAACCGGGGACCAACGACTTTACTTCCAGAGATGTTATGCCTCAGAACATTCCGGCGGCGCCGACTGGGATTGAACCCAGGCCTGCTGGGGTGAGAGGTAATCACGCTTAGCAACTACACCACCGGCGCAGCTAAAAATCAAAATTAAGAATTAATCTTTAAATATAAAAGATAGAAACTTATTTTCAAAGACAAAATGACGTTTAATTATTGTACAAAAAGTTTGAAGAAGATGTCGATGACGAGAAATCCTTATCACAAAAGTTATTGACAGAACATTGATTCTTAGAAGTCTCCATTCAAAAACCTTACATATCTCAAAAACTGTAAAAGATAGAGAGTTGATATCTTCTACAAAAATTCTTGTTTTAATATTATCTAAAACATTGCCCATGACACCGATGACACCATTTTTCTATCTCGACATTAAAAAAAAATGGTTTATCTCTGCTTAATCATGCTAGGTGGATTAATAATGAAAAAGTTAGGTTCAAAAGAACGAGCTTATCATGAACACAAACTTGTCCAAATACACTAAAGTCTGGAACGCGCAAAAATTGGTCAACTTAAAAAACCTGAAATGCTGCATTTGGAAGTTGAGTGTATATAGAATGGTTGCTATGATGAATTTTCACCGTTTACTCTCCAGTTTTCAAAATGACGTCCAAGCAAGAGGAGCAGCGTGTCAAAATTTTGCTCGCGCAGTAAGAGAATCCGACATTCTCCCATGCCAAGTTGGCAAAATTGCTGGATGTGGCCAAATCGCCCGTGACAAACGTTTTAAAAGTGTTCGGGGGAGCGTCTGTCGACCGCCAGGAAGCCTGGAAGCGGCGGCAATCGTAGTCCGGACTTGGCAGCGACGACGAAGAAGGTGGTGGTGAAATATAAGCGGAATCCTAACCTCTCCATTCGGGACGTGGCTGGCAAGCTCAATGTCTCCCATACTATTGTGCAGCTGACCAAGAAACGAGCCGGGTTATCGACGTTTAAGAAGGTGAAGGTGGCGAACCGAGATTACAAACAAAACACGTCGGCAAAGCAGCGGTCCCGAAAGCTGTATACGAATCAACTCACAAAGCTCGACTGTGTCGTCATGGCCAACGAAATTCATGTGAAGGCGGATTTCAAGCAGTTTCCGGAACAGGAGTTTTATACCGCATCAGGAAAATAGAAGGTAGCTGAAATTTTCAAAACCATCGAACTATCGAAGTTACCGAAAAAAATATCTCGTTTTGCAGGCTATATGCACGTGTGGTCTAAAAAGCGGCATTTTCATTACTACTGGAACCATCAATCAAGAGATCTACGCCCAGGAGTGCCTGGAAAAGCGGCTGCTACCATTCCTAAAGCAACATAATATACCTGTGCTGTTTTGGTCGGACTTGGCGAGCTTCCACTATGGGAAAAAGGCAGCCGAGTGGTACGATGCGAACAACGTGGTTGTGGTACCCAAAGACCACAACCCTTCCAACAGCCCAGAAATCCGCCCTATCGAACGGTATTGGGCCTTGGTCAAACGGAATCTCAAAAAAACTAATAAATCCATGGATAACGAGCAGCAGTTTAAATCTAACTGGCGTTCGGCGGCGAATAAGGTCAATGAGACCACAGTGCAAAATTTAATGGAAGGGGTTAAGCGGAAGGCACGGCTGTTCGGATTTGGCAAACCAAAGAGTAAGCGAACATTTTTTCCTTTAAATATATGAATTGAACTACAAAAAAAATAATAATAACAAGATTTTTGTGATATGAATTTTGACTGAAAGAAACGATATTTTGTCGACCACCCAGACAACCAGAATGAACGTATAATTAAAGTTGCTTCTGTGATATACAAACATATATACAAACAAACAAATCGTATAGAATGAAAAAAGGGCCTATACCTACAAAAGTGGAGGCCATATACGTGCAAATTTTAAATTCTTTTTAAACGAGTTGATTTGACATTATATACGATTCAATCTGTAATAACAAATTCAATTTGAAAAACCTTACGATGTAATCCGATTTAATTTGCGATACAGTACGATGAAAAAAAGATTCGTCGTATATAAGTCGGAAATTTGCATTCTATACGATTTAACTTAAACATAATGCGATGCATGTCATACTTATATGCGATGTTGACTTAAACTGTAGTTATTTACGATACTTTCTGTACATTATATATCTGGGCAATTTTTGCACGTTCCAGTCTTTATAATTAATAAAACGCACTTTTTAGCGCTTTTAAACCACTGTGCACTTTTTAACGCTTTTAAACCACTGTGCAAGCGAAATGAAAAACCGACCGACGCGACACCACAGCAACACAGCTACTCGAAACAAATTCTTGTCCCAGATTTTTCACGTTAATTACAATATCACTAAAAAAAACTTCTTAAGACGTGATAGATCTTAATTTACACTTATCCACACGCGAAAACTAATAGGGTAAATGTTGGCTTCGGCACCCATTGACTGTTTTCGGCAACCAAAATTTAAACGATAATTTCACTATGTTTTCCCATCAACACACTTCCCTGAATGTATTCAAACGATTCTTTAGTCTTTCAGCTTCAATCTGATTATATTTGTACGACCGAGCAATCCTATTATGCCAGATTTTTCTTCAAATGAAGTATACGCACTACAAAATTGGGCTGATTTCGAGTTGCCGATAATAGAACAGCTGGTTAACACGCAGTTCTAATGGGAAGGTTGCCGAAGAAAAAGAGGCTGCCGACAATAGTCACACTCACCTGAGAAGTTTGGAGCGTTGTAAAATCGCTTTCAAACCGGTTTGAAAAATTCTGTCGATTGGAATGGATAGAGAAGCAAGCAGCAGATGAATGTTAATAAACAGACACGTGATATATGTGCGTAACGCTGACAAAATGCTAATAGAAGTGCGGACGCTGCTTAGATTGACGAGAATACGTAAATTCCCCTATTTGTTTGATTTGGTACAATTAAAAAATATGCGAAAAACAGATGAAATCAGCGCCAGCGAAAACAAAACCAACCGTTCGCGGGCAGAGCCTACTAGCTCTTGGATCAGAAATAGACAGTCTTTTCATAATAAAAACCATAGTTTTCCGCCAAACCATATCTTTCAAATCATACTCTACAATAATCTCTAGTTAGGTGATCGTACAGACCCGGGACAAAAGAAAAGTTATAGCCTCTTGTGGATACTAGTAGAACTCTACATCGTGGTATGGCTGGGTGGTGGTGGTGGGCAATGGGTGGTGTTAGTTTTTAATATTTGAACATTTTCTTGGTATGAATTTCTTATATTAAAAACAGAACACTATATCATGACAATCTCACTTATCTCGTTTAGACTGGCTGCAGAATATAATTTCTGATTTTCTCAACTTATTTGATTGTTTTTAAAGCTAAAAAATCATGGCGAAATTTTCCAAGCCTCGGAAATACATATGTAAAATACCCTAGCTACGCCAATGATAAAACAACGGCCGACGATGACAAGACGGCTTATATCTACCGTGAAAAAGTTTCACGACAGGCGAGTGATGGAAAACCGTAGCGTTTGTTTTGACATAATTTCATGATATCGGGACACGGAACACCGCAATAGCTTTGCTTCCATGAATGGTGTAGGTTCCTAGCTATTTTGCCTCACTTTAATAGTACCATTGCCGTCGAAGCACCTAGTACAAAGCAAGAGATGCTTCCCAGGTGACGTCAGCCAGCTTGTTGTAGATGAAATATTACCCATCGCAATATTAAATTACGACCGCACTCTATTTAGTTTGCTTTCTGCACCAACTTCATCACCATTGTGTCGGAAACCACCAAAGCCATGAAATATGGCACTTCGCTTACCTATTATAGGTACCTACCTACTAGGATAGAGTGGCAGTGAATTGAGAGCAACTGCTCGGTTAAACCCTATACCTATAATGTGAATCCTTATAATCAGGCTAAACACAATCTTCAAATGACTGTGGGAAATGAGCTTCTTTCGATACGAAGAAAAGAATGTGAAAGGCTTTATGCTTATAAACAAGATTTTCGATCCAATTCAGCGAAAATTGGGATATGAATAATGCATGCGACGTTTTCTCACCTGCCCACGCAGTTTGCGCTAGTGCGAGCTTGTAGCTCGTTTAATCTTCTCCGCAAAGTCAAACACATTGAAGTCAAGCAAAAGAGGATTAACATTTGATGGGGTCCTATGGACAATACGAATAAAAACGGCACCGCCTGTTTATGAGCATGGAATGAAAGACATGAAATTCATATTATATGGGTGTATGATCGTGTGTAAGGTGTAATTATTGCAGCTACAATGCGTGGATTTGCACAACAATAATTGTAATGCACGGTTTATTTTACTTGATACATAATCCTTGTAGAGTAAGGTAAAATCTTATTTAATTTTACAATCAGCATTATTTATGGGAGTTTCAGCTACGCAGTCTGGCAAGTTCAAATTGTAGGTTTTAAACTGGCCTACATTTCAGCTGTTTTGACAGCTTTCTTCAGAAGGAATTACAAATACTCATTTCGCTATGCAAAATATTTTTTGGAATTATGTAATCATTAGATTGTATGAAGATATTTTGAACTTGTAAGTTACAAGAAGAGGTAACATGTGTTTGACACATAAAACCTGCTAATTTCGCTATCAGTGTCACAATCAGTGATTTTATCATTTCCACTCACTCACTCACCAAACTGGAGGCGGCAGATTTGATTTCCAATTCGATCTTATTTTTATTGGGAAATATTCAAAAAATTCCTATTTATATGTTGACTTGAAATAACAAAAACTAATCGCTTTTTTTTTCTCAAGTTCATGCTTTAAAATAAAACTCGCTTTTTAATTCTCATTTATACATTGTATGTTGCAGTTGCTGCATTCTACGTTACCGTAACATTTAACATTTCTAGAGATATTTTTACAGTTTTACATGTGTTTCTTCATCCGAAAACGAAAATCGTTTTACAATAATATTATTTTCATTGACTGGCTTTAAATTATGATACAGTTCTGGAAATTTGTTTTGCATGATTATAAAGGGTTTTGATTTTTCTGTCACATAGGAGTATTGAGCAAAAACCCAAAACTTGATAACTAAAAAAAAAACACGAAAACGAACAAAAAACACACACAACAATAAATTTCGAACATAATTCAAAAGTGAAAGAAGAACAGTAAAATGGAGCACATGCTATACAATCCGAAAATACTCGGAGATGGGCACTGTCTATTTTCCGCGCTGGTGATACAGTTTTATAAGACGCAACTAGGAACTCAAGATCAGCTTTCGGGAGTTCAAAAATAGGCACGAAAATTGGACATAAGTGTGAAGAACAGCAAAAGTTAGTGAGATCATTTTTAAATTTTTATTATTGCTCATTTAGATAAAAAAGTTTATAATACTAAATACGCACTAGAATAAAAAAAAACACATTTTTTTTTAATTCTGGAAGTGTAAATGCATTACATGTATCTAATTGATATATCGATGTGTTGTTGCGTCCTAATGAAAATAATCATAAAAGAGAGCTTAACGACGTTCGGGGTATTATTCAAACCATTTGTGGGATAGTTTACCCATCCGGGATAAAGTTCGTTTATGGTATATGTTTATCAGGGTGGGGCCTATTGTATATGAAGGTGACCTCAGAATGTACGTGTACGAACAGGCATTCTAGAAATGGGTCGTTGGATGTACAGTAGAGCTATCATCTTCCATCGCCAGGGCTAGAAATGTTTGCATCTATGTATAAAAATAGGTGCAAACAATTTTTATCCATAAAAGCACTGCCGGTCAGTGGGAAATGGATTGTATACACACATACACAAGTCTCATGTTGACTTTAGAGAAGCTTTTTTCACCATTCTATGTATATTCACGTATAAAATAACTTTCGTGTTTCAACCCCAGATGGGCATACAAGTATCCCCCGCAAAACGTAGTTCAGTCCATTCAGAAAAATAACCAAGAAATGACTATATAATATATAAAGAAATACAATTCACTCTATTGTATTACATTACATATCATAGTATTTCAACAAAAGGTTTAACAGATTTTCATATCATATTTCTGAAAATTATTGTCTTATGCAGCTCTAAAAATAATCACAGTCATCATTCACTTCCACTAATAGTTGGGTCTTTCGTTTCAAATTACCCCGCATTTCAACTTGCTCCAGTGTACCTTATTGTAGTTTATCTTGTAACTTACAAGTACAAAATATCATCATATTGCGCCATTTACACCTGTTCAGACACACTCGAATTTACGATTATCATAGTTGAATTTTGTACTTGATTTCGCTACAAGCAAGGTTCATTTCGCACATGGTGAGTTCGAATTCTAACAGCTAAGTCTGGTACCCTACAAGAAAATTTGACCTTGTTCGCGACAAATTGGCCCTGCGATAATTGTCGTCACTTTTTACAATAATCACAAAACTCTAAACGTTCATGAAAACAACAGTAACATCAAATGATTTAATAGGGGAAATGGATGTAATATCGGCCTAAATGCTCCTAATTTGGGCCGATACATAAATTCAGCAATCGACTAAATTTTCAATAGCGACCAAAAATATCCATTAGTACCAATGCATTGCAATGGCGCGTTTAGCAGATTTTTAGCGATGTGCCTAATCTTAAGCGCTGTCCAGACTGAGCAGTTATAAGATGTTATAATGGTTGTCAAATAATTGCGCAACAGAAACCACCATCAAGATAGTGCTATTACATGTTATAACACTGTAGTCTGAACGTACTATTAGATCCTTCGGCCAACATTTCCCCTAATTCCGAAAAATGCTTTGGGTTTATTAATAAATAACGTAACGATATAGCGAGTGGGTGTGCATTCATCAATGAGTTTCAAGATATTACAGTCTTAGTAGGGGGTAGGGGACTCCACCCGTTTTTGTTACGTATACATCGCTAAATTAATAACAAACTAGGTTTTTGTATCCTCACTTGTGATCTATTTGTAGGTCAATTACATTTTTGATTACTGTCGAGAAGCTAGAGCTCAACACTTTTACATGTCTAGACCAATACTGTTCTATGGACCAATCTCTTGAATATGGTTAACAATTTAGTTCGGAATCAACGCACTAGGTGGTGTTAGTGTTTTCTCAACTTTTATTGAATGAATTTCTCGTGATATGTGTTAGATAGACGGATGCGGTCTTCTGCAATTTTGTTTATAAAACGAAGGTCAACACTACTGTGCATTTTGTGGTTTATAAATCTCTCTAACTAAGTGGTTCTCCTGCGAAATTTGTTAACATACAATATCTCATGATCCATGCTATAAACAAAGTTACTGTTTTCTGCAATGTTATTCAGGAGACCTTTAGAAATCGTGGACAGTTTAGATTGGAATTCTCTAGTAGTGTTCATTTAAAATTTGTTAACATGCAATATCTCATGACCCAGCTTATAAGCAAATTTGCTGATATCTCGAGATCTTTACTGTATACAAAGTTTCTGTTTTCTGCATTGTTGTTCAGGAGGCTAAAACGAATTGTGGACTGCTTAGCTCGGAATTCTATCACTAGGTGGCATTAGTATTCTTATAAGCTTCGTGTAAATGCTGTGTTGATATCTCAAAATCTGTGCTATATACAAAGATGGTATTTTCTGAAATGTTGTTCAAGAGGTCAAGGCCTCTTGCATTGTGAACAGTTTAGTTCGGAATTCTCTCGTTAGGTGGCACTAGTGTTCTTATGAATTTAATGTAAAAGCTGGGTCGATATATCGAGATCTTTGTTATACACAAAGATGCTGTTTTCTCAAATGTTGTTCAGGGGGCTAAGACCTTGTGAATTAAGGACAGCTCAGCTTGGAGTTCTTTGACTAAGCTGCGCTAGTATTCTTATAAACTTCGTGTGTATGCAGGGTTGACATCTCGAGATATCTACTAGATACAATATTACTGTTTTCTGCATTGTTGTTCTTGAAACTAAAAACTTTTAAATTGTGGACAGTTTAGTTCTGAATCATTTCGCTAGGTGGCACTAGTATTCTTTAAAATTTCGTGTGAATACTGGGTCGACATATTGAGATCTTTGTTAGATGCAAAGTAGCTGTCGGGAGGCCAAGGTTTCTTGAATTGTGGACAAATTAGTTCGGAATTCTCTGGATAGGTGGCACTAGTGGTCTTATGAATTTCGTGCACATGCTGGGTCGATATCTCCCTACTAGACTCAAAGCTGCTGATTGGTTAATGTTGTTCCTGATGCCAAGACCTTTTGAATTGTGTTGAATTCGGAATTCTCTCGGCAGGTAGCACAAGTGTTCTGTAAAATTTCGTGTAAATACTGTGTCGCATTCTCGTAATCCTTGCTAGAGATACAAAGTTGCTGTTTTCTGTATTGTTGTTAAAAAGACTAAGGCTTTTTTAATTGAGGACAATTTAATTCTGAATTCTCTCACTAGATGACAAATTCGTTCGGAATTCTTTGGATAGGTGGCACTAGTTTTCTTATGAATTTCGTGTACATGCTGGGTCGATATCTCGAGATCTTTACTCGTCACAAATTTGCTGTTTTCTGCTATTATGTTCAGGAGGTCAAGACCTTTTGGATTGTGGACATTATCGCACTAGGTGGCACTAGTGTTTTTTTTGACGTAGGACTACGTCTTTGATTTCTATATGGGGGTACACATTGTGAAAACCTAAAATGGAACATGTAACAAATTAAGAAAGATTTTGAACGTTAATAACTCAGCTGTCCCTGGTTCAATTTCAATAATTTTATCACCAATCGATCAGAAATATGGCTACGCATCGATATGTTGATTTTCAACAAGAAACTTTTGAAAAACTGGTAAATGTCCAGCATTGTCCAAAAGCATCGAATTAACTAACACATCCACCAATTATCTACATGCATATGCTGCTTCCCCAGCACAGTCGTCAGAGAGTAGTAAGTAGACGAAACAAGTCGAAGTGGCATTCGCCTCTGATCCTCGGGCGCGTGCGAATAGGGAGGATGGAATTGCGTAATATTTTGAACACTCATCGCCATATTCAGAACAAAACGCAAATTCTTCAAGATAACCACCATCCGTCGTCTGGCTCGCCGTGGCGGTGTCTGACGTATCTCCGGTCTGATTTACGAGGTGTGCTGAAGGTGTTTCTGAAAAATGATATCCATGATGCTGTCACCTACACTAAACACGCCAAGCGTAAGCGGCCATGGATGTCATCTACGTTTTGAAGTGACAGAGACGCACTCTGTTTGGTTTCGGAGGTTGAATCATCGCCAACTTTGGCAACAAAACGGCTCTTTTCAGGGCCACCAAGCTTATTACAGTAAAGAGTAGGAATAGAATTCATCTGCCTGTTTGTCCATATTCAGAACCAACGACCACACAAAATGCTCATGTAATCAAACTAGAAGCAGGGTACAAATTATTTTGATCAACCTTCATCATCTTTAAATGGCCACGGCCGGATATTTTCGATGGAAGAAGCAACAATCTAGCATCTAAATCGACTAAGACGGCAGGAAACATGTGTGAAGCCGAGTTATTTACGAAAGAGAGTGTCGATGAAGAGAGTCGATCAATGTAGAAAGGACCTATTGAAAAGTGACGTGAGATTTGTTTTCATATGCTACCGAATGGGAGGCAGCTCCCACACCTGGACCCTACCAATCGACCCATCAACTCAACCGTAGACCAACGGCTTTACTTTCCGAAGGAAGGCGTGATCAGAGATGTTATGCCTTAGAACATGCCGGTGGCGCCGACTGAGATTGGACCCAGGCCTGCTGGGGTGAGAGGTAATCACGCTAACCACTGGCGCCGATATCTTTCAAGGTGATATCACGGCGAATGAGAACGACCCAAATTTGAGATTAGTTATCTCAGAAATAAGAAATAAAGTGCAGGAACTCAACGATGAGTAAATTTGCCTCATGTTTTCCCAGGTTTTTTCCAGGATTTTCCAGGGAAAAATTCCCGAATTTGAGAAAAGTAAAAATTGGATTCACTCAGTCTATTGGTACTACTCCGAGACTGAATAAAATTTTCGTCAATTTCCTCATTTTCTGGCAGATTTTTTAGGTTTTTCACAGGAAACCATGAGACAAATTTACTCATCGCTGAGTTCCTGCACTTTTTACGATTATGAGTGAACTAAACTCAAATTTGGGTCGTTCTCATTCGCCGTGTATACAAAAAGAAAAGAGCCAGGTATGACACAGAAACATACAAATTAATCTATATATTTAATATTTTAATAACACTTTGATTCTACCTTCTACTGAATCATGATATATTTTTTCAATAGGGGGCTGTTCACAAACTACGTATTTGAGAGGTTGTAGACCTCCTCTCTCCCTTGTGTAGAAAATCGTCTTTACATTTTTTTTTGGAAATAGGTATGGACTGTAGACAATCATCAATCCTCACCTCCCCTCTCCCAAATATAGTTTGTGAACAGCCCCTAGTTACAATTTATGACTTTCAAATGTATGAAGCACACTCAAAAATAAAATTGCTGTAAACGAGTTTTTTGACTAAATATTTTTTTTAAATATTTTTCGGTGCACATCAAAGCGCTCCAGAAAAAATCACGTGTTTATTATGAATGTGGAATAATTCGGGCGTTAATGGGTTAAATTTGATTAGAGATCTTAAATACTACATTATTTAATATTAGAAAAGCGTTACGGGTTGCGTTAAGGGTTGAGGCGTTGTATTATATTTATAAGAAAAGTTTCACGAAGAGGTGGGAGGGTGCTTAATGAACGGAACAATTTGCACGTTACCCGAGGTTAACAAAATGAAAGCAAAAGGATATTAAAGTGTGCAGTTCCTATCAGAATGAAAAATCATATTGATTTAAATTGTCGCGACTTGAGTCTAATATCATATTGTGTTTTCATTATGTATTCAAGAGGTTTTTTTATGATAACAACTTAACTTCCAGTTTTGCTGTCAACGTCTTGTTGAAAATGTAATTTAAGTTCATCAATCTTTGAACTAATGATTATTGTTTATTTGTTTTGTTTACCACATTTTAGGTCATATTAGAATGCGGGTACTTGCCAAGAAATTGAGATACTTACAGTTCCATCATCCGAGTTTCGAATCGTTGGTTCGTTTTCGTCGCCTGGGATTGTTCCGGCTCGTATTTACATTGTATGTTTCCTGCATGATTTTTATGGCTGGCTTGTAGGGCCTGCACCAATTTCTTGTCTCGCCGGAGGAGCATCGTGCACAGCACTGTTTAGAGGACGATGATCAGCCACCCCTAACATGGAGAACAGATACTCGGATATGCTGCACCCTCTGGACAGAGGAGCACCCCTTCCCTGTCAGCATACGACCAAGGTCCCACCGGGGTTGGTTACCCGATCTTTCCTATCGTTACTCGTACCCCAGCCAGGAGTTACTTGACAAGAGGCTAGGGACCACTAAATGGGGTTATGGGGTATTTTATACCTGCAGATACACCAAGCGCCAATCCCAAGTAACATTGCAAAGTTTTATAGTGGTTTTAAAATATGCTACAAGTCCAAATCATGGTCTACAGAACCCTCATAAAACCAAAATTGTTACTTGGGATGGTACGCAATGTTTAGCTATCGTATACCAGGTGCCTAGCGAATTGATCAATTCTTCTAGCATCACCGGCGTCATTCGTGTCGAGTGATTGGGGTTAACTTGGTCAAATATGACTCAATGTATACATATGGAAGTCACAAATTAGATACCTGATGGATAGCTACAAAATGTTACAAAACTAGCAAGTACTTAAGTTCGAGTAGCGGGTTCTCCTTAATCGGCTCATCCAAGCAAAAACTATTCCCAAACGAAAGTTTATCCTTTCGAGATGCATACAGACTGCATTTCCGGAGCTACCGGCGACTAATCCCACAACATTTGACATCCGAGCGCTTCTGAGCGGATAAATTGCCTGGAAATAATGGTGAAATTTATAGAAGTGCATTTGCTCCGGTGGTAGAGAGACATTTTTGCTTCATTTATCTGACACCGACCGTAGAGAAGCTTCGAGAGAATCCTTCAGTTTCAGTCTTCGTTGTGGCCTGTTGTGGCTGCAATACTGCTATGTGACAACGCATCTGGGCTGGCTGAATGTGGAAGGGACATGGCTGGGTGTCAGTTTGAGATGAAGAAGTCAACCTCGTTAGGTGATTACTGGGTGTGAAAAAAGTGCTACAAATTTGAAAGAATAATGCTTCAGTGCACATTCCTCGTTTATTTATCATTTGGAGCTCACTTATGGCAGCGAAATTCTGGAAACATCAAAAACAAATATATTTTTTCATGCGAGTGTGGTGTGTTTTTAATATAATCGAAACGTGTGTTTAAGTGGGCTCTTGGATGATTGGCGTGAATAACCATCAGTTTGTTGACAAATCAAACAATTAAAATTAGGTGAAAAAATATCAGTGCCAACATTTCAAAGGGACGTAATTGCATTTGTAAACAATGGCTTTAGCCGTCGATTTCTCGCAAATAAAAGCTCACTCATGAAAAATAATGACACAAATAGGTAGAGGAATGTTTCCTCTACTATCTAGCATTGTTATTTTGAAGGAGTGAGCTTTAAGATGCGAGAAATCGACAGCTAAAGCCATTGATTACAAAAGCAATTACGCCCCTTTGAAATGTTGGCACTGATATTATGATCGATAGAGTGTAGGTGTAATTTTTTCATGTATTTTATTCAAAATGCTCATACAAAATTCAAACTAAAAGCGCCAGTTCATCCTACAACCAAAATGAGCTAAAACTTTCAGAGAATGATCACAAACTTAATACACATATGAAGAAAGTTAAACTGAGATTATTATTTTGATTGAAATCTCAGGCTTCGAATACATTTAAAGATCTAAGGCAAACATTTCAAAAGTCTGTCCCGTTCCAAGAAAACATTCAACATCCGACCTTTAATGATAAGGGGTGGACATTACAATTTTGTAATTCTAGAACATTCAAAAATGTCATATTCAACTTTAAAAACTGCTCAGAATTCTTTTAACAATGTACAATCATATTTGTTACTTGGGGTAATGTAATGTAATATAAGTGTATCGGTTGCCTAGTCTAACTGTTCCAACTTACTGGGCAGAACACCATGGGTTTTATCTCGGGTCCTTTCAAATTACTGAGATAATAGGGTCGCATCATTCAGTCATTAAAAGATCATAAATATTAAATATACGTGTTAACAAAACAATGAATCAATCAACAATTAATTAAGATACACTGGGGCAAGTAGGACCTAAAAATTTGCCAGTTCAGCATTGAGGATGTGACGAATGGTTCCGTTTTCAGGCCACAATTGCAAATCGCTTGTCAAATCATGGCCTTCTTCGCGAACTTGTCTGCAAACACGAACTTGAATCTTACCGGCACCTTCACACGTTCCGTTGCGATGTAAAACTTTTGAGCGGTAAGCTGCTTAAAATCGAGTTTGACGTATGTTTCGTCATCGATCAAAGTGCAGCCCTTGTGCTTCGTCAAAACACGGTCATACAAGACCCTTGCACGCTTTTTGGCCACGGAATTCTGCTTCATTTGCCGTTTCGGATGTTTACTGGCATTGTACGACTTCCCTGGCAAGGATATTCTGCACCGTTAGAAAGTTGGCGTTGTACCTTCTGGCCACATCTCGGATGGAAAGTCCGGGGTTGGCTTTAACGCACCTCAACACCTTGCTGCGCAACTGACTGATTCCTTTCCACACTCAGGGTTCCCTTGTAGGTTTTGAGCACTCGACAAACTGTTGTTTTCGGCATCTTAAGCACTTTAGCCAGCTTGGAATTGGCCACTCCGAATATTCTAGGTATTTGTGCACAGTATTTCTTCTTCTTGCAAGTTCCATTTGACGTTATTCCTGAACGCAATGGACTACTTTGATCAATCTTGCACCAGTTGTTCTCTATAGAAGTGATAACAAACCACTGTCAAAGATTTTCGATTTCCAACACTTAAGGCGTGCTAGCGGTGTGCGAGGGGCGTACCAATTTACTTTTAGTCATGCATGAAAAAAAAAATCATTATAACATAAAAAATATATATATATATATAGCGTAGTGAGTGGTAGCAAGCCTGCCCAGCCCCATTCAGTTGATTCATTGTGCATTTTTACTGATTCTAATCAATCACGGAATAGCAACCATTGATATGTGCAGTCAGCTCAAGCTGAGGTAAGCTTGATTGGACAATTTAATGAACTGGACTGGTTAGAGTTAAACAAATAAATAAAAAGAACTCTTTACAGTATAATACAGTAATAGTAGTATATCACCACTTTTTGTAGATTTCGATTTAATATCTCAAGGAAGGCAAGCAATGCATTCAATTGAAGCAGATTTAAATTGAAGGATTAAACATTCAATAACATTGCAGATATGATTCAAAAAGAAGCCAGACGACCGTAATGAAAAATATCCAATTCACATTGTGCATAGCGCTATTATACATATGCTATGGACGATATGCTCATGTGGGAAAAGGACATCAACATCAATACAAATACAAACTAAACCCGGAACAATCGCCTCTCGAGTATACCGGTTGGATATTTGATTTTACCCCTTCACATTGCACACACTGGGCTAGAAATTCAATCTACTGCGACAGGAAATGCATTACTCCGAAACGACGCACATATACCCAATAAGGTGGGACAACTTTGCAATTACCTGTTCCAATGTGCGGTAGAATTGTATGGGGAAAAGTATGAAAAACGGAAAGAAAATATCGTTTACTTGACAAAAATTCACTTATTTCTCTATTTTTCCAACACCTAAAACTTTGACTGGGATGACTACGTAGAACAACTTTGTCAAAGACCGTAAATCGATTCTTTGCGAAAAGTTTTATCATTTAGTTTTAGCCTAGTGCTCAACAAATACTTACCTGGCGTATATGAGAGCTTGCACTTAAAGTACCCTTATAAATACTAAATGTTAAATGGACAATAATATTTTAAATGTGGATCTGGTCTAAATATAATTAGAATTTTTTTTCGAAGATGTCAATTCCTCATTTTCTAGTTATTAATTTTGACTAGATCTCAAATCTGACCCACTGTGGCTTTTTCATTCAATGGAATTCAACCACCGGTATGAGTCTCTCGAGAATTGAAGATTGAAAAAGGAGCATGTATCCTGGTCTGTTGTCCTGACAATAGTGGGCTCCAGAGAAGAGGCAGCAACTCAATCAATAGTTCATTATCATTATTTTTTCTTACGTGAAATAGCAGCATGATGTAGACCTATCCAAACAAAAAATCTGGCCAAATAAATCCAATTTAGAACTGATTAGATTACCCTCCGACATG
Source organism: Ochlerotatus camptorhynchus (assembly GCF_037179485.1). Taxonomy (NCBI): domain Eukaryota; kingdom Metazoa; phylum Arthropoda; class Insecta; order Diptera; family Culicidae; genus Ochlerotatus; species Ochlerotatus camptorhynchus. Next base: position 1,663,483 of record NW_027040495.1, on the reverse strand, counting down.
ATACGATGTAGAAGAGGATGATGAACCAATAGACGTGGTCGGGATCGATTTCAGCTATTTATTATTGCTCTAGTCAATGGTTTGACCTTTTCCCTGAAAAGATTTGCTGATTTTGGAGGCAGACATTGTAGAGTCAGTTGAAATATGACAGCCTTGATTCTTTCTTTCAAGCATTGTAGATTCAATTCGTTTGATTGACAGGTTTTACAAGCAAGGAAAATGCTACGGCACATTGAACGTTACACATACAAACGATTGCCGCTATATCGACCAGCCTCATTACCTGTGAATAAGACCCTTAATCGTGCTAGCACAACTCTTTGATGTTGAATATGGCACTCTGTTATGGAATGTTCAAGCATTCATCCGATCTAAATTCAATCACAAGTGAACGTGTCAAACGAACGGAAAGAGGGCTTAAAAGCAACAAAAAAAAAAACATGTACCCACTTATAACGGAAAACCAACCAATGCCGTGAACGTTTAGACGTTGTTGCATAGCGCACCTATTTTCTATTTCTGCGCTTTACATGGCAGTGGAACTGCACTTCAAAGAATCATTCACACCATTTACATATAAGCACTTTTGAAATTTGCAGTATGTAACATATTTCCAAAGCGAACATCAATATTGAGAAATGGCACTGCGTAAAAATTATTTAAGAGAAAAATATAAGGAAGGGGTCTGTTCCAGCAGGCGATGGAATTTTCTGATAATTGAAAAAACGCCAAAGTTCTTCCGAGTTTAAAGCCGGAGTAAAATCCAGCTGAAGCTTCTAGCTACCGATCAATAACTTTGTTTTCTCCAATAAATAAAATTTTTGATAATTTAATTTTGAAAAAAAAATGATGCTTCTCATCAATACGAACTCAATTTTCGCAGATGAGTAGTATGGATTTCGCCATGGGCATTCAACTACTTATCAAGTGTTTCTAATTTAATTAGTTCAATCCAATCTGAAGGTTGCTCAACTGGAGTTGCTCTTCTAGACATAGAAAAAGCATTCGACAGTGTTTGGCATGAAGGTTTGATTGCCAAATTGAAAAAGATTAATTTTCTACTCTATACTATGAAATTACCTCAAAATTACGATATTGAAAGAACTCTGCAGGTAAATTAGCAATATTCCAAAATTTATCGACTTCCTGTTAGAGCTGGAGTTCCTCAGGGTAGCATTCTTGGACCTATATTGTATCAAATTTGCACTTCGGACCTGCACAGCAAAAAATAAATTTTAATATTTATTACATCCAAGAGGATGCACTTCAATCAAGTTGAAGATCTCATGTAATTTTAATGGTTACAAAAATAAACAAATCCAGTAAAAGCAGCGTAATGTCAGTTCATGCACTGTATGAATGATAATTTTGTACTTTTTGGCAACGATTGTAGTGCAATCCTTAATTTCGACGATTAATTCCCTTTATATTTAGATGAGATTTAGTTTTAGTTTTTAGTCTTAAGATGATAATTGTTACACTGGCATGCAGGCATAGAAAACCTGTTGCCAAAGTAGGAACAATATAAACACACTTAGATATATATATATATATCATAACAATTAAAACTTACTGTCGTAGCTGAAGCACCTAGATTAAACTAAAATGTAATATAATATCAATTTGAAACAAATAAAGAGTAAAAAAAAGTCACCTTTAAAATTAGCGTGTACTATATACAGTCAAGATTCCTATAGTACGGATTCGTTCTTGCCGGATTCCTATAGTACTGATGCCACTGGATTCCTATAGCACGGTCGATCCGGCATTAACGAATACACATAGCATATGGGATTAGAGTTAATTGGGACCAAACACTGATTGTACGGCAATTTGAAGAGATAACTTCCTGATGTCTTTTGAGAAGTTGTTAAGCAGAAAGTTGGCCACCTTTTGGGACGATTCAGTTTCCGGTACGACACAAGTCTGATCCTGTGGAAGATCCGGAATATCCGTAAAAGTGGCCAATTCATAAAACTGATCCTAGAGCTCCGTGGATTTTTCGAAACCACTCATAAACGTCTTATCAGAATGTATTTGGAGTTGTGACCGGAATATGGGCCCTGGGTATTACGGGATGGTTCACCAGAAGATCCGGAACATCCGTAAAAGTGGTCAGTTCATGAAACTGATCCTAGAACTCCATGTTTTTTTTCGAAACCTTTCATAGACATCTTATTTCAATTAATTCGGAGTTTTGACTAGAATTTGGACTCTGGGGACTACAGGATGGTCCACCGAAAGATCCGGAACATCCGCAAAAGTCAATTCATTAGACTGATCCTAAAGCTCCATGCGTTTGCGAAACCACTCATACACGTTTTATCAGAATGAATTTGGAGTTGTGACTGGAATATGAACGCTTAGACGGAAAATGGACCTTTGTGACCACGAGATAGTTCACCAGAAAGATCCTGAACATCCATAAAAAAAAATCAGTTCTTGAAACTGAGCTTAGAGGTCCGCTTTTTTCGAAAGCACTCATTGGCGTCTTATCAGAATTAATTTGGAGTTTTGACCAATGCTCAATGGTCCCAAAGCCGTATTTATGAAGACAAAAATATTAGCACCAAAACCATAACTTTTAGGTTTGTTTCTTCGTATTTTTTAGGTATGTTTCTTCGTATTTTATTAGGGTGGTCCTTAAAATTGGTGAATTGAAAATTCAACCTTTTTTTATTACTTGAGATAGACTAATGCAGTGTTTTAAAAAGTTGTAGAACAATAAATTTGAACCAACTTTTCTCATGGCATCATATTTTTATCTCTTATGGTTATTTTAAACGAGTAGGTTAGAGTGGCCCCTGGAAAATTATTCTTTAAATAGTTTAATTGGTGATCAACGTATAAACAATATTTAAAGAAAGCCGATTTTCTAGGGGCCACCCTAACCAATGGTAAAAACATTGTGCTAAATACTTTTAGAACTTTTTATGACGCATATTTTTGCAGAAGTCACTAATTAGACCCCTCCTTTATTTAAAAGTTATGGCTAGTTTTTGATAAAAAAAAAGATTTTTTTTTGAATTTAATTAATTATTTTAAACAAAAAACGCTCTCACAGTTTTTTCCACCAATTATGGAAAAACACGATCTTTAAAATGAAATCAAAAGTTTGAAAATCGGTTTGCTCCATTTAGAGACATTGTCATTTTAATAGAACCATTTTTTCGAAGAAAATCGCCATTAATTTTCAAATAATACAAAAAATATAGCAGCCTGGTTGCTTCAGCATAAATATGCGTTATCATAAGTTCTAAATGTAAATAAAATAAGGTTTTTACGAGAAATGAAATTATGAAGAGATATTCGAAGAAATCTGTTATTTTAGGGGCCATCCTAACCTGATTGTTTAAAAAATCATAACTCATGAACCATAAGAGATAGAAATTTGGTGTCTTGAGCAAAATTGCTTCGAATTTATTGTTTTACAACTTTTAGAACATTGCATTGGTCTATCTAAAATAATAATAAAAAAAGTTTGTATTTTCAAATCTCCAATTTTGTGGACCACTTTAATTTCACTAACATAAAAAGATCGGCCAAACAATATGAAGAAACTTTCCCGAAGACACTATATACCTAAAACTGACGGTTTGGGCGCAAACATTTTTGTCTTCCTAAATACGGCTTTGGGGCCATTGTGCAGTGGATGGTCCGCCGAAAGATCCGAAACATCCGTAAAAAGGCTCAATTCATGGAACTGATCAAAGAACTCCGTTTTTTTTTCGTAAACTCTCACAGACGTCTTATAATTATGAATTCGGAGTAATGATCGGAAAATAGACCCTGGAGATCATGAACGCTCCTCTGGAAAATAATAAACAACTCATCAGAATGAACTCAGAGTTGTGACTGGAAAATGGACCACAGAGTCCATTGGATGGTCCTCCGGAATATTCGGAACATCCGTTAAAGTGGAACGGTCAAGAAAACTAATCTAAGCACTCTGTGGTTTTTTAGAGCTGCTCATAGACACATTTTTTTTATTTATTATCATGGATGATTTCTAGGTGGTATTTAAGTATTTGATAACTTCTAGACACTTTTAACGGAATTTTTTGAATATTGTTCCTTGTATTTCATGAACTTATTTCCCTTGACTTCTTGGAGATGTTTCTTTGGAGTTACAAGTAAACGAGGGACTAGCTTCAATGTTTATATTTTTAATTCATCACATCAAAATTTTATCAATAAGCCATTTGAAAACATCGTCTTATTGAGTTATTATTAATATTAATTTATGAGTGGTTTTGACAAAATAAAAACATCCTTGTAGCTCTTGGATCAGTTTCATGATTAATCACTTTCAATGATCTTTCGGATCTTTTAATAGACCATTCCGTGGTCCCCAGTATAAACTTTGATTTGATTGTGGTAAGACGTCTATGAGTGCTTTCTAAAAAATCGTGGAGCTCAAGGATCAATTTCATGAATTGAGCACTTTTAGGGATGTTCCGGATCTTCCGATGGGCCAACCCGTAGTCTCCAGAGTCCATATTCTGAACTCAACTCCGAATTCATTCTGATAATATTTTTTATATATCTTTAGTTAGGAGACTTTCAGCCCTGGGCTGGTTCGTCTCCGAAAGTTCTGATAAGATGTCTATGAGTGGTTTCTAAAAAACCACGGAGCTCTAGAATCAGTTTAATGAATTAACCACTTTTACGGATGTTCTGGATGTCTCAGTATAAAATGTCTGGTCAAAACTCCGATTTTATTGTGATAAGACGTCTATGAGTGGTTTCTAAAAAACCGTGGAGCCCTAAGATCAGTTTCATGAAATGAGCACTATTCATTATGTTACAGATCTTCCGGTGGACCATCCCGTAGTCTCCAGAGTCCATATTCTGATCACAACTCCGGATTCATCTGATAAGGTGTCTATAAGTGGTTTCTAAAAACCCGCGGAGCTCTAGGATCAGTTTCATGAATTGGCAACTTTTACGGATGTTCCGAATCTTCTATTGAACCATCCTGTAGTCTCCAGGGTCCATATTCCGGTCACAACTCTGAATACATTCTGATAAGACGTTTATGAGTGGTTTCAAAAAATCCGCGGAGCTCTAGGATCAGTTTCATGAATTGACAACTTTTACGGATGTTCCGGATCTTCCGGTGAACTATCCCGTGGTCCCCAGGGCCCATATTTCGGTCACAACTCCGAAAACATTCTGATAAGACGTTTATGAGTGGTTTCGAAAAATCCGCGGAGATCTATAATCAGTTTTATGAATTGAACACATTTACGGATGTTCCGGATCTTCCGGTGGACTATCCCGTGGTCCCCAGGGCCCATATTCCGGTCACAACTCCAAATACATTCTGATAGACGTTTATGAGTGGTTTCGAAAAATCCGCGGAGCTCTAGGATCAGTTTCATGAATTGACAACTTTTGCGGATGTTCCGGATCTTCCGGTGAACTATCACGTGGTCCCCAGGGCCCATATTCCGGTCATAACTGCGAATTCATTTTGATAAGACGTTTATGAGTGGTTTCGAAGAATCCGCGGAGCTCTAGGATCAGTTTCATGAATTGACCACTTTTACGGATGTTCCGGATCTTCCGGTGAACTATTCCGTAATCCCCAGGGCTCATATTCCGGTCACAACTCCGAATACATTCTGATAGACGTTTATGAGTGGTTTCGAAAAATCCGCGGAGCTCTAGGATCAGTTTCATGAATTGGCCACTTTTACGGATATTCCGGATCTTCCACAGGATCAGACTTGTGTCCTACTGGAAACTGAATCGTCCCAAAAGGTGGCCAACTTTCTGCTTAACAACTTATCAGAAGACATCAGGAAGTTATCTCTTCAAATTGCCCGACAATCAGTGTTTGGTCCCAATTAGCTCTAATCCCATATGCTACGTGTATTTGTTAATGCCGGTTCCTATAGTGCGGTCCCTATTAACCGTACTAAAGGAATCTTGACTGTAGATGCTTAGCAGTGCCCCTTGAGGGATACACGATGTTAGGCATGCGGTCGTTAGGCATACGGACGTTAAGCATAATGTACGATAAGCATAATGGACGTTAGACATAAAGGACGTTAGGCATAATGGACGTTAGGCATAATCTACAAAAGAAAAAAATATCTATAACTTTTACAAGCGACTGATAAAAGAGTAAAACATGCAAATTAATAATACGATAAAGCCGGTGGTGTCTGGGTTCAATCCCATCCGAGATCAGTGGGATTTTACTGAGGTATAAAAATCTCTGGTCACGTCTTCCTTCGTAAGGGAAGTAAAGCCGTTGGTCCCGTCCCATGTGTGTTGAATGGGTGCGATATCCTACACAGGTGTGGAAGCTGCCTTCCTGCATATTCGATTGCCGTCAATGGATGGCAATCGATGTCCGTCGGTGATTGGCACTAGATTGCGGCACATAGATCGACGTTAAATAAAGGAAAGAAAGAAGAAGAATAATACGATCATATTATTTAACCTTTAAATGCTTGAGGAATTTTTGGTTTATTTTCACCGTGTTATTCGAATTAGAGCTGGGTAGCATGTTACGCACATTATGGTTCACAAAACTTTAATAACTTATACAAGCCTCGTCCATGATAGGTTGAGATGAACTATGGCATTGTATTCGTTGGCTAGGTATATTCAATATCAAGCAGTCTCTTTAGGATAACACACATCGATCAACATCGAAATTCAATATGAACAAACCTTTACAAATTATTTCGGTGATTAACAGAGAAAATTCATACTCGAATGATATTTTATTCGTCATCCAAGATGTCATCGGCCTCCCTCAGCTCAGTCGGTAAAGGCACAGCTACAAAGCAAGACCATGCTGGAGGTGGCTGGGTTCAATTCCCGGTACGGTCTAGGAATTTTTCGGGTTGGAAAATTTCTCGACTTCCCTGGGCATAGAAGTATGATTGTACTTGCCACACAATTACACTAATGCATAAATGGTACAGGCCTCGAAAGCTCTCAATTAATAACTGTGGAAGTGCATCTAGAACACTATGTTGAGAGCACGCAATAAGCTATATTAGCGATATGCATTAAGCTTGAAATGCGAAGAAGAAGAAGAAGAAGAAGATGTCATCGGACCTGTATTTTACTGGTCATTGTTTATTCGGAAAATAGTGACTTCGAAAACATTCCGGTATGTAGAAAGAGTTCAACTAAAATCTTTCTGTTTTTGTGAGATCATGGCTCATGGATGCAGTTCATAATGCGAATTAACGGGAATTACGAGAAGAACCTTCACAGCCTTTATAATTATTATTTGAGGGATGACATTCAGCACACATATTTTTCTTATTGTGTTACTCACAGAAGATATGAGTTTTTGAATGGTTTGGCGAGAAATGTTTGATGATTATATGCCAATAAAATAAGTTTTTTTTATCGTCGATAATGGGTGCTCCATCATCTTTATGAGTGTTAACTTCACTGCTTCACTACTGTGCAACAAATAATGAAACAAATACGTGCTGGGTTATGCGGTTGTGTTGGCATTGCATACAACAAAGAACAGTACGTCAATATTTGAAAAGAATCAAGCGGACGCATGGTTGGGCCTATATTGTTGTTGCCTCAGGGTTGCCACAAATTTTTGTTCGCTGATGACACAGGCATTTCCGCTAAAGGAAGAAGTCTTCGTGTAATTTGCAGCAGACTGCAGAAAAGTTTAGATATTTTCTCTTCCTATTTCCAAAAATGGAAGATTCCTCCCAACGCTTCCAAAACTCAACTTACAATATTTCCACATAAGCCTAGAGCTTCCTTTTTGAAACCTAGTAGTAGTCACATAGTCACTATGAGCGGAGTTACAATTTCCTGGTCAAACCAAGTGAAATATCTTGGATTAGTACTTGACCAAAAATTAACTTTTAAAGACCACATTGAGGGCATTCAAGCCAAATGTTACAAATATATAAAATGTTTGTATCCTCTTATAAACAGAAAATCCAAACTTTGCCTGACGAATAAACTTCTTATATTTAAACAAGTTTTTAGACCGGCCATGCTTCACGCTGTGCCAATATGGTCTAGTTGTTGCACTACCAGGAAAAAAGCAGTTCAAAGGATTCAGAACAAAGTTCTGAAAATGATTTTGAAGTTGCCTCCCTGGTACAGTACTATGGAAGTACATAGAATTTCGAATGTTGAGACTTTAGCACAAATGTCCAACAAAATAATTAATAATTTCAGGCAAAAATCGTTGCAATCCTCAATTGCAACGATTAATTCCCTTTATACTTAGATAAGATTTAGTTTTAGTTTTTAGTTTTAGGATATCAATTGTTATACTGACATGCAGGTTTAAAATACTGAATTCTGAATTGCCAAGACAGGAACAATGTAAAAACACTTAGATATATATCATGACAATTAAGGCTGGTAAGTTACTGTAGTAACTGGAGCACCTAGGTTAAAAATGGAATGTAATTTATTTTGAATTTGGAACAAATAAAGAGTTAAAAAAAAAAGCGGACGCATGGTAGTTGAAATATTTCAAACCATAGATCAATGTGTTCGTTTTTTCATCGAAGATGTATTGTTAGGACATGCTGATCAGTGAGGGGTTGGTTTAATTTACTCTCAAAATGGAGAACATTAACGTTGAAGTCGTAAAATCGTCACGTGGAAAAGATATGTTGCTATAGCGGGCTACATATTTCACTGCAACCGCAAAGAGGTAATTTAATAATTAATCGCAGCGAAAATATCACTCAGCTGTACAATTTTCGTTCCTTTTTTTAAGATCGAGTGCAACATCTATTATTGGGAGTTTCGTGTCCACTGCCATACTGCCGATGATAGAGAAAAGTGTCCGGCAAGAGCCAGATCAACGATAGTAAACGGGCAGCATAAAATACTCGGCATCTCACAACTTCGCTTGTTGATTTCTCGGAAATCAAGGCACGTCTACACAAACCAACATATCCATCGGGTAGGAGAAGTCTTCCCCTACTCGATGGTGATGTCGATTTGCCAGGGAGAGCCATTACTTCAGAGAAATCATCGAGAGCAGTCATTTTTACCAAAAGCTGTTACGCCCTAATTCCAGCTCTATCTAGACTTGGAACTGATGAAGTCTGCAAGTAGTAGACGAAATACGCGTATCTGTCAAAAGATAAGCAATTATAACGGAATTAAAAGGAAATAAACCAACACACTCAAAGCTCTACATATTTTTCGTAAATTGTACATTACGCCTTATTCGTACGAATTTCGTACGGATCAGCAAACTGCTGCTCTTCTTGTCTTTGAGGGCCTGTTCATATTTTTGTTGCTAGTGTTGCTGATGGCGGTGATGTGTCAAGTTGTGTGTTTGGAAAGGTTTCTGTTGCTGCTGTTGTCGTTCGCAGACATTCATATTTGTTGTTGCTGCAATTGATGCTGATATGAATGCTGGTGTGTATTCAGGAAGTTGAAATTGGTTTGACATCCATCTAATGAAGGTGGATCGCTAATGGAGGGAAATAATTCTTCACGGTTCTGGTTGTCTCCTGAGCTAAATTATTCCTCAGGACCCGTTGGCACTAGATTTTCTCATCAATCATCTCAACCCTCCGCTTAAAATTATTAGTTAAAACCATTCATGGAATTGAAAAATAAATCGCTATCGTCTTTGTACATGCAACGATAAAAAAAAATAACTAGGTAGATTTTCTTTGCACGCATATTTTTTTTTTTAGTACGTTTGTTTGTTCTTTTTGTACTTTTGTTTCTATATACCTACACGGAAATTTTGTATTTATTTTATGAATCATTCGTTTTGACACGAAATAAAATCAGTAGCGAGTGTGGCATTTGTAACGCCGCCAATTTATATAACGAAACTAGCTTAATTAAAATACGAATGTATGTGGTTGCAGAAAACAACGAATGGATTCGTGTATTTAACAAATGTTTTCTACTATATTTTATTTTCAGCATATCGATTTAAAAAGCGAACATTGGAAAATTATTTGGTACAAAAGATCTGTAATAATAAAAGCTACTACGCGTACCAAATATTTTGTTCGAAGAAGGTTCTAATTATGTTAAAATATTTAAGATTTCAACTATCAAATTAAATGGCTGTTTTGATTCAAACAATGAATTTTCAATCAGAAAAAAACTCACTTTACAGTGTAGCGAATGGAAAATTCCCCTTGACTATTTGTATTTCAAATGCTAGTCCATTAATTTCATGATCAACATTTTTTTTTCACAGGTGCCAAACGATTTGTGAGATGTCTTTGTTGAGGGAATTTAACTGACTCCATTTATGGCAATTGAGCGCTTGTGGAATGTGGCACCGAGACGCCTCCTTGACAAAGTTACTCAAGACGGATAAGAAAGCTGATTAGAGGTGTAATTTCGCAAATTGGAGATTATTTTTTCATTTGCGGTGGAAATCTTCGCACAAAAGAGAAAAAGCAAAAGCCAAAAGCGGTAAAATGTGCGCCGAGTGTTTGATGGTGTTTCCGTTGGTGCTATCAGTTTTTGTGGTTAGCGTTTACGGTGGTTCGTGTCGAGAAGCCACGCTGTGCTGCAATGGTCGAGATTCGTCGTGTGTAGTGCAAAAAATGCTCTCAAATGCCGCAGCAAATGATTTGAACGTGAAACCATGCTACTGCGATCATGCATGCTTGAAACTGGGTGACTGCTGTTCTGATTTCAAGGCATACTGTGGAGGTAAGTCATCAACATTCATTGTGCTCTCGAATAATTTTTGCATTGCGACTGGGAGTTACAAGTTCAATTAGACTGATTAAGGGGGTTGAGTTGAACAATGTCCATGATTATAATTCAATTATAGACGAATGACTAAAAGGGCGACACCTGGTAACTATACTGCAACGTTGTTTTGACGCGCCGGGAGTTCATTAGCGGAATGCCGCTTTTTTTAAACAATGTTAATGAATCTGTTTCACGCTTCAGTAGATTTTTTTTAAATTAATTAATGAGTAGCGATGACTATTATCCTCATAGAGCATGGCAATTTAAATAATTTGCATTAAAACAAAAATTCAACGTGTGCTGAGGATGTATTTTTTTCTTGTATAATGTATATCGGATTATAATTAGGGGCTGTTCATAAACTACGTAGACATTTTTTATGGGGGGGGGGGGTGGAGGGGGCAATCATCCACGGCCCATACTAATTTTATAAATGTTGTATGGACAATTGTCTACGCAGAGTGAGGGGGGGGGGGGTCAAGAAACAAAACAAAAAACTGTCTACGTAGTTTATGAACGGCCCCTTATCCATTTTCTTATATTTTAACACCACTAGAAAAATAACTTCCTCAACTTTTATTTCACCAAGCTACCTGGTTCTGTTAAAACACCGTTAATTTGGGATTATTATTTTTAAATATTACATCCTGGACGCCACTACAAAGTCAGTAGTTCAACAATCAATTTAAGCATGGAACATTCTAATAGATATTTGTCTGAGTTGACAGGAAAACAAATGTTTGGCAATATCAATCAGATTTAGCGGCCTGTTTACAGATTCGACCAAAATCAATTCGAAATTTGAATCACCAAACCCGTCATTTTGTAACATGATAACTATTTATAGGCATGTTAACATAAAGTATCATTATGCTTGCCTTACCACACAATATTCAAATTCATGCATTGGTGTTGGCATAGAAAGAAAGCTCACCATTAATAACTGGAACTGCATCTAGAATACAGTTGTCAGCCGGCAAAACGCAAGCTACAGAAGACTAAAAGATCTAGAAGAAGATAGTAGGGTGGTTTTCGATGTAGTATTACGAACATTTCAATAAATTCGATAATTTAAAATGAAATTTTTAAGTTCGTATTATTTATGCGAAATCATTACGAGTATGAAGCTTGAACGAAGAAGCTTCATGAAAAAGGCTTCTAGTAAGAAGTTTTTATGTGCGTGGAGGAGGGAGGGGGGTCTCCTCGCAGCCCTTCTTCTCTCTCCATTTACTCTGCAGCTCCGACAAAATCTACCAGCTATGTTGGCACTTGGAAAACTGCCCTCCTCTCGACACATTTCATCGACGACATTCTCCACGTTAAGAACGGGCATCTCTCTTCGCACTGCGACAGTCCACTTCGAACCTAGGACAGTAGAAGACCACATGCTCCAGCGTTTCGTCCACGTTGCCACACTCCAGACAGAGGGGTGACGTTGCGTGTCCGAGCGATGCAGGTATTTCCTGAAGCAGCCGTGGCCAGACAGGAACTGCGTTAGGTGGAAATTGACTTATCCGTGTTTTCTGTTCACCCAGGTCGCTATTATTGTGGATGATGTACACAGTTTTTCCATTTTTCTTCATGGTGGCTTAGAAATTGGAATGCTACTTTCCTATTTTTATGTTACCTTACATTTTTCCTGTTTCCGAGACTCAACCACGAGTATAAGTGGTTAAGTCGTCTCTGTTTTCAACGAGAGAAGAGTATTCCGCTACAGATGCCGGACTCAACGAAAATCGAGATGACAAAGATTCAGCAGCAAGGACACAATACATAAGCGGTGAGATCTAACTGATTACAACTAGATATAAAAATATGAAATGCATCCTACTACACCATCGTACAAATAAGGTTCACCTGTGCATACAATGCCTTGGTTGTCTTTGCATGCACGTAACCTATAGCTCATACCGTAGTAGGCTGTGTATTAAAAAAAATGATTTACTTAGTTTGACAGTTGCAAAGACATTTCAATCGCCGTGGGAGTGTCCCGGTGGACCGTCAAAAGGGTTTTAGACCGAGAAAAGAAAGGACAACTATCCGCGAAGATGGCTACAGGTCGTCTGAGGTCAGCTCGGGTTCCGAGGGCTATCGCTGCTATCATAAGGAAGATTCGGGTGAATCCAGTGCGTTCAATAAGGAAAATGGCAAAGGAACACGGGATCAGTCACTTTACGGCACGGAAGATCGTAAAGGAAGATTGCAGGGCGAAGTCGAGGGCACAGAAAAAAAACTCACATGATTACCAACCGCATCCGGGAGCTACGAGTCGAACGATGCAAGAAAATCTTGAACTTCCTGAAGCGAAACGAACTTCGGTAATCCTGTTCACCGACGAGAGCATGTTTACCGTCGATCCCGTATCAAATTCCAGAACCGATCGGTATATTAGTTCTCTTCTAAAAGACATGGCCGAAGAGCACAAGAACGTGTATCTGACCATGCATCCTGCTAGCGTTATGGTGTTTGGATTGGTATCTTCCGATGGCAAAACAATGGACCCGGTGTACATTCCAGATGGCGACAAGGTCAACACCGAGGTCTACATCGGGATTTTAAGTAAGTATGTTCTCTTCCGTGGATCAAAGAACAGTACGGTCCGAAGCCAAAAAGTATTTCAACAAGATGGGGCTCCGTGCCACACCTCGAACCGCACTCAGAAGTGGTTGCAGGAACATCTTCCGTTCTGGGCGAAGGATATGTGGCCGCCATCCAGCCCCGATCTTAATCCGCTGGATTACTCAATATGGCGCGTCATGAACGCCAAGGCCTGTTCTAAATGCCACCCGAGTACAGCAAGCCTCAGACAAACATTGACCCGTACCTGGAGATAAATTGATCCAGACCAGGGGTTGAAACAGTTGACGTTTTTTACTACACTCACTTTGTTGTCGAGCGCGACAGTCTGTTTTTATTCGTATACTCATGCTCTACCGTCGTCTCTCTCACACAACACAACCGATAGAATAACATTCGAGCAAAAAGAAAATTATCAAATAACTATCATACGACATGAGTGATTTCGTTCTAATGGCTCAATTTGGTGTAAATTAAACCATTTCTGATCAGAAATGTTATTCCTAAGGCAGTATTGCATGCTATTTTCAGAATTCACACAAGCACAACATCAACAGCTCTTATAATGAGAAAAACTAAAATACATACATTCGTGACGGTCTTCGGTGACAGTGTCATATGACAGAGCCTGTCGTATGACATTTGAGTTTAATACTGTACTATGATAGCTTGTTTTGCAAGTGTCGGAGGCAAAAGCAGTCGATTATCACAGAAAATGTGTCGACTACCGTGACCGCTTACAAGACTGATCCAGACTACATTATTAGAACCTGCCGTGCATTCTATATATCCGATGTATTCTATAAGATAGGAGCAGATGGGGGAGGAGGCTCATTTAAGATTACGTTATCTATCGTAGAAAGGAGCCAAGAAGGGGGAATGGACCTAAAGATACAGAAACGAAGAAGTTGTTTCTTCTTACAGTAATACCCAGCATTCCGGAAAAGTACACCAATATTGTACAAATTTGGTTGACACTTCTCGCGTTGGACAAATTGGAAGCGGTTGTCGCAAGTGACCTTAAAATCTTCAATCTTTTGCTAGGTATCATGGGTCACAGTTCAACTTATCCTTGTCCATATTGCTGCACAAGTAAGGCCATGCTTTCTCAAGAGAGCAAGGTTCCAAGAACGTTGGACTCAATAAACACAAGTTACGTAAAATGGAATACTGACGGTGCTGATGATAAACGAGCAAAGACTTTTTATAACTGCGTTTTAAACCAAAGTTGTGTGGAGCTCCTAATCAAAGAAATACTCTGCTTTGTCCACCACCCGTGCTCCATATCGTACTTGGGATCATAAAGGCCATTTACAAAGGTGTTGCAGCTGTTGATCCAACAACTGCTGAACAGTGGGTGAAGCTAAGTTCATGTCAACGTCATAGCAAGTATGGCTTTACAGGTAGAAACTGCCACAAATTAATGGAGAAGAGACCTATGTTGATGGACCGCTCAGTATTTTCAGAAATGTAAGAATTCAATTTAATTCTTCTCTTATTATCATTATCTTAATTAAGAGGCTATTGGTAGGTACTTGACCGTTTTCCTGAGGTGTTCAAAGCATGCCTTCAAGAAAACTTAATTTCTGGATATCTTTAGAGAATTGAAGAATTTGCAGAGGGTTGGATTCATGCACGACTACCAAATAGCTCCAAGTTCCATATCTTACGCTTTCATGTTCCAGAGTTCTGCAACTTCGTAGGATCAGGGTAGGGGATATATGGCGAACAGGAGTGCGAATCTGTCCATATTGAATTTTGACTAACATGACAGAAGATGAAAGTTCCAGATACGTCAGAACATTACGACGATCATTTGCTTCGTTCCGTGGTTTTATACAACAACAGTGCTCATTTGTAAAAACTATAGCATATCCGAACAACAGATCATTCATCTATATTCGTTATTTAAATACACACTTTTAATTATATTTAATCGAAAAGCCTACGTCGTAGGATAATGACTTCTCTACTTACCTCGGTTTCTATTTTACATGTTCTCCACCGCTCTGCTGTCTCTTTTTTAATCAAAGGGGGGGATGAGGGCTATTACTTCCAATGTCTTGGTTATTCAAAAGTTACCATTGTAAAACCATAGTTTAAATGCTAGAAAAACAAATGGAAATATCAGACTTGCCGAATTTTTTTTATGTAGAAGTTGTTCTACAAAACACACCGTGTATATATATCTCTAACGATTAATTTCCCTGCAGAAGGAAATTACGCTCACCACGTTAATGACTATCCGAAATTGTTTGATTTCCGATTTGTGATTGCTTTTTTTAAAGAGTATAGCGATTTGCAGTGTTTCCATATTATTTTTTTTATCGATCAAGAGTTTTAACAGAAATTATAAACATGCATTACTCCAAATCTACATTTTTGTATGCTAGCCCAGGTTTAAAGTCATAGAAAAAACACACTGTGAATCGAACATATAATACTATGAATACCTCAGCATTGCGCTGGTGTTGCTGTTGCCTATCGACCTCAATGAACAGACGAATATAAACTCAGCAACAGTGAATGCTAAAACCGAATTAATTTGATTCAATTTTAAATTAATATTGTCGTTCAGAATATCCATTATCCGATGAGCCGCAAAGTGAACATTGTTTGACAATGGTTCGGGACACTAACGTCAGGGAAGATAGACATCAATTCTCGTTTGCTTGCATTCTTTTGGCTATGTTCCTGGTTTTCTCCACTCCACTGCTACATTCTGAACATTTTTTCCTTTGTCTGTCCTCTCATCTCGTCTCATCTTTATCATTGTCATCATGTTCTGCCCTGTGCTGTCTCACGAGTCCAGTCAAGTCCGGGGCGATGAGATTTACGCGTGTCTGGCACGTTCGGAATATCTTGCGGAAGCCCGGTAAGAATTTTCTAATGACGGACAACTTGAGGAATAGTAATGAGAGCGTGGTATGAGATGTTTTCATGAATGAATCGTGCGTTTCCTGGTATTTCTGTTATAATTTATAAGGTGCATTTCGTTTATCTATTCCGTGTAGAGTAAGACTGTATGATGATATTTCCGAAGCCTATGATGAGTATGTATGATGATATTTCCGAAGCCTATACGAAGTGAAATTCGCTATTACAATCGTGTCACTTTTTTTTTATTGGAGAAGGCTGAACTGATTTGAGCGCAACCAGTGCATATTGGTTCTTAGAATGTGATTCATATAGGTAAAAACGTTCCGTATAATAAATTAATTGAATGTCCCTCAGAGCCCAATTCTTGCATGCATCATTTGCTTTTAAATTATTTTATTGCACACCGTGTAATAATAATAAAATATGGCTAAATGCATGTGGGAATGAAATTCTTCCGCAAGAAAAATAATTAGTGATTCTTTTGGTTGGTTAAACGCAACTTTTCGGTATATTGTACTTACGATATCAGTTATTTGATTGATTTTTTTGATCCGGTTAATAATGGAAGCAAAATATACGCAGCAGCTATTTAAGGGGAGGTTTACTTGGATTTTTTCAAAAAAATTGATTTTTTTTGCATAAAATGAAAGCTACAAGTGTGTAGAATATGTGGCCAAAAGGATTTTACGATCCGAAACATAGGGGAAATGCAGGTAATGTCGGCCTAAGTGTCCCTAATTTGGGCCCATACATAAATTCAGCAATCAACTAAATTTTCAATAGCAACCAAAAATATCCATTAGTAACGTCCCAATAACGCGTTCATCTAGATAAAATTGATAAATAGCAGACTTTTAGCGATGGGCCCAAATTAGGGACATGTAGGCCGACATTACCTACATTTCCCCTATTTAGCGAGTTATGGCGCTTTGAGTGAACCTTTGTCATGCGCGCTGAGGGACGCAACAAAAACTTTAAACGCGTTTTTCTCGAAACTATATTTTTTATAACAACTTAGAGCTTAGGGCTTGAACAAATGATCCGATTTACAATCGGAAAATTGCGCTTTAAAGGATACTATTTTTTGTATGGCTTATACCTTAAATGAAAAAAAAAATTGTTAGTTACTATTTTTTAAGCAAGGTCAAAGTGAGAAAAAAGGGGTAAAAAAAGCACTAAATTTTCAAATGTCCATAATTTGGTCAATTTTTGTCAGATTTCGTTCTAGTTAGGTATAAGCCATAGGGAATATTATCAACTTTAACCACAATAAAAAATTTTCATTTCAGTTCACCACCAGAGGGTGTGCACTCGAAGTTCTGCAGCAAAACCTGACTGACACTCCTCCACGCGAGCCGCCATTTTGAGCCGCCATTTTGTTTTTTTACCTTCAAAAAATTTCCAAGTATTCAGGAATAGTGGACAAATATAATTATCGAAACCGGAAGTTCGTATGTCTTTTCATTCTCATGAACAAAAAAATCCAAAGTTCAACTGTTTTTCAGCCAAATCCAAGTAAACCTCCCCTTAATAGGCGTTAACTCCATAGGCAATAATCCAGGACCAAGAGTTCAAATGTGTTCCAATTATTGAACATTTTTTCCAACTTTCTTTCGCTGATGGTATGAAAGTTGCAAATCGTATACTGGAAAATAAATACATATGTTAAAAGCCAATACGTTACATTCGTGTAATCTCCAGTTGCAGTTGGGACGTAATAACTATGACTAATAAGAAGAAATTATCAAAATTTCGATTTAAAGAATTTTTATTTCAAAGGCACTTTTACTTCCCTGGTGATATAATTCTAAACTAAACTGTACACCACCCAATAGGTCTTGTGTATCTGAACAACTCGACCAAAGGGGCAAGTCAGTTCGTACACTGGGGAAGAAATTTTCAACTAAACTGGCCACTATACAATAGGTCTTATAAATCTGATCAACTTTGTCAAAAACAGCAACTATCTATCTAGTTGAATTTTCAAGTTAAAGCAAGTAATTATAAGTCAAATCGTATACTCGCCGGGCCTGGTGTGAGACTGTAAAACTGAGCTGTCCAGTATACAATAGGTCGTGTTAAAGCAATCTTCTATCTAGTCGAGATGTCGACTCAAGCAACCCTAATAAAAATAAACATTAAAGAGAGCTTAACGACGTGTTCGGAGTATCATCCAAATCATTTGTGGGATAGTTTACCCATCCGGGATACAGTTCGTTTATGGTATTTGTTTATTAGAGAAGCTATATCTATCAAATGGCACTAGTGGTTAGTGTTTTTTTCGAGTGAGATATGATAGGTCTTGTCATTTAGAACTGAAAACAGCAAACTTCTATGTAGTCGCACTTTCAAGTGCGTTTTCTAGTGTACACTCATAGACTTAAAAGAAAATTTTCTTTATTTAAAGCATATATTTGAAGAAAATTTGACGCACTTTCTACTATTTTGATAGAAATCCTTCTCAATTTTGAGTTAGTATCATCGGCCGTCTAACGATGTCACAACAGTGAAAATATATGATGGAAATATATTTCTTACATGGATTTAGCGAATCCACATTTAACAAGAATATTTCATAGAAAGTTACTCGAAAGCCATTGGAGAGGTTTATCAATTTTGCCCAATATCTACATTATTGAATTTGATATTTCAAAAATGTCCAAAAACTAAACAAAACACTTTATGTTATAAGTAATCATGCGGTAATACAGCATCATTATAGCTTTTTGATTTTAATACCCATAATTTCCATATTTTCGTTGTATGTGATACATTTGCCCCCGAATCGTGGTATTCAATATAGAGTTGCGTTTATTAGCTTTGTTTCAATGCTACATAAAAACAATACAAAGAAGTAAAAACTATTGGAAACATCCATGAAGTATTGATGCCAATATTTGGTTTCTTTGTAGACGTCAATGCTTCAAAATCAATCTTCTTAAGAACATTACTTTCGATATTCAGCAAACAAAAAGAACTCAGCCATTCATCAGTTGTCAAAGTCCTCCAAGGGTCTCCCTTAGCTCAGTCAGTAAAGGCACAGCTACAAAGTAAGACCATAATGGATGGGGCTGGGTTAGATTTCCGGTTCGGTCTAGGAATTTTTCGGGTTGGAAAAATTCTTCACCTCCCTGGGCAGTATGATTGTATTTGCCACACAATAATACTTATGCAAAAATGGTACAGGCATCGAAAGCTCTCAATATATAACTGTGTTGGTGCATCTAGAACACTAAGTTGAGAGCGTGCAATAAGATAATGTGTGATAAGCAATAAGCTTAGAATGCGAAGAAGAAGAAGAAGAAGAAGAAGAAGAAGAAGAAGAAGAAGAAGAAGAAGAAGAAGAAGAAGAAGAAGAAGAAGAAGAAGAAGAAGAAGAAGAAGAAGAAGAACAATGTCCTTAATGACTCTAATTTGCAATTAATCAAAGCTAATTTGCTGAAAGATTTTTCACGTCAACTCAAAAATTGGCGACCAACAAGCTCAGATATATTGGCAGTCGTGTACAATTAAATTAGTAGTTCAGAGATAAACTTTATGATTGAACTTAAAAAAATATTTTTACTATAGCAGACAACATACGATAAATGAAAAAATGCAACAATTATTTGCTCATTCTCCATGGCCGGAAGTCTGGAGCAATTGATCTCTCTCTCGGCCCTGTGCGAGCCCCATCTGGGCCGAGTTTGTTAATTTCATCTAGGCATTTGATTGATGCGAATGCTGCTGAGATGGAAACATCATATCGGAAATCGGTATTCATTATGTTTATGTCGGAGGATTACGGAACAGCAGTGACAAATTTATTTTTCATTATGTGGATGAAATGGCAGTGAAGAAATTCCCTGCCGAGCTGGGTCTTACATGCACACTAGTGCGTGTACGAGGTGTGTATATGGAAGTGAAAATGGAAAACTCACCTCGCTGCCTTTTCTCAATCGGAAGGGGAACATTTTATATGACGGAATAAAGAACAAGTGTTTCTTGTGCAGGATCGAGGTGCACCAGATGAATTCATGCCCTAGCGGAAGACTCGGAAACAGTCAGAAAAGCGACAAGAAGAGGACGAAGAGCAAAACAGAATGATACAAAAGAACAACAGAGTGGTAACACATACGCAGGTGTTGTGACGAGAAGTGTACAGTTGGATAGCAACAACAATGAAACAGAGGAAGCGACTGCGGTGCTTGATGAAGATGGTGGAAATGGAAGATGTGATGCGCCCAGAAGCTGAAGAAAACAGTAAAGAGAAGACGATCCATGATTAATCCCAGACGCACACACTACCAAAAAGCCATGTAAATTTCCGTGCCCTGAGACCAACACATGCAAGTGGCCCAAATGACATAAGAATCAGTTGAAAGAAACGAGAAAATAAATTCAATCAATCGTACTTTTTGTCGAGTTGCGTATGACTCGGTTTGGGAAGACTTAATTTTACATGATATGTTCCGTTACGTTCCATAATTTATGTCAAAGATGGATTACGTCTCGTGTGAAATTAGTTATTTTTAAGTGTGCAGCAGCGTGTGATTAATAGAGTGTTTACATCTGTGGGGATTTGCTATCGCTAGTGTACTATCCAACTAGCACGAATTTCAGTTGCTCTTGAAATCTCATGCTGGTAGACGCTGATGCCCTCTTTACATTATGCTAGTGAGCGTTTTTGCTAGCAGCTAGCTCATTAGCGCTAGTGAAATAGGATAAGTATTAACACCGCATCGGTACCGGAATGAAGAGAGCTACAAAAAAAGTTGGAACAGTGGATGCAACAGCAAAAACGAAATGAGAAGGAAGTCATGCGTTTGGCTTCAGAAAAAAATCGAAGAGGAAGTTTCGGGCAATGGAGAAAGCTGAAGCCGACGGTAAGTTGTGTTCTAGGAAGAACAAGAAGAAATCATCACTAAATCACATCAATCAAGTTTCAGAATAGTGTATTCAATCAATGAATGGTATGATTATTGTAATGATTCTACTGTTGAGCCTACCAGATAAACGATGGAAATGGGTGATGCGCATCAAAAGTTAATATTCCACATTGTTACAACTAAGTAGCGATTATTATCATTGGTTTTTTTTTTACGTGGGACGTATCACCCGCGTAAAAAGCGACTCCAGTGTATTTATACATGAAATTTACTTTTGAAGAGTCACGTTGAAAAGTTTCATGGAGAACCCTAGGGCTATTAAGATGTATATAATTCAGTTTCTGCGCCTTCGAAGCAGGCAACATGTATTTCAATGAAAAAAGAGGGTGAAAATGACATTCATCGAAAAGGTTTGTTTTTCATTGGTCAGTGTACAAAAAAAATATTAAAATGAATTTAAAAATCAAGAACGGTAAAACGGAACAAAAATGGAAATTTGAAGGAATTAAGCTTCTTTGTATGAAAAAAAAAATCATTCGATCATTCCTATTCAGACCGCCGAACTTGTGAATCAGAAGCTAATGTAATCTAAAGCGAATTTGAAGCCAGTATTGTAATCTAAAGCGAATTTGAAGCCAGTATTTTAAATTGAATATTAGTTGAATCTTTAAAACAAGTGAAAGTTAAATAATAAATTTCCAGAACCTAAAATTTCAAATAAAAAAAAAAAAACTTCAAAACGTAAGCACATGTTTTGGAAAATAAAAAACCAAAATACCTATTTAAAGATAAATAAATTTCGAAAATTGAGGAAAAACAAAAAACGTGAGTCGGAAGAATATTTTTAGTAAGTGTGGGAGCTGAAAATATAAAAAAGTTTGTGTCAGGTAATTTGGTGGAAATTAGCCGATATTGGATATCGGTGCTGCACAGTTGGCACCCGTAACCACGCAATTCGTTTCGTCTCACGGTTGCGTACCGTCTGCCAAAAGTTGTCTGTTGGGGGAAAGTCCACCACAGCCAGTGGAATCGCCTAGGCTCACGACCCGCGAAAGAAATTTTTAATACCAGTCTAGATCAACTCCCAACCTCCTCTGCATCGTCGCCGGTGGATTCGGGTGATATGACCACCTTACTCTCTGCAAGGTGGAAAACCGTACAGGATTTTCGGGCAAACGCTTCGCAGCGTGGCAAATAGACTGATGCAAAATTTGAAATTTTCACTCCACAGTGTTCAAATGGTTCCAAATCGGGTCCTGATTAGCCTCCAAAAGTTTAAACTCATTTGATAAGAAACTGACTTGGCACAAACCATGGAAATTACCGTGGAAATTACTATGGGAAAACAAAACTTTTTGTTCATTGTCTTATAGCCTTTTTACATATTTTGCTGTTAACAAATTAGAGATGAACTAGCCTCAGGCTAAAAATCTCTAAAATAAAGATTTAAAAAAAAAAAATGTTAACAAATTCTATAGCTATTCTTATGGAAAATTTTCTCAGCTACAATATTATTCTTCAGCCAAACATCAAATTAAATAGTTATTAATTGTTTAAACAATTGTATTATGGGCAACACTGTATTCTGCAGTGTGACATAGTAGCCATGATTTTTGTCCTCTATTCTACGCGCTATGAACACCAATGGTGCCTACTGAACAGTTGATTGAGCATAATCATAAGACATCAGTGACTTGAATCATTAATAATTTTTGTTTATTACATTTGATCGAAAAGTGGTCTTCAACAAAATTGTAGCTGAGAAAATTTTCAACCAGCTCAGTTATCATTTTCTAAAGTAGAATGAACTGGTGAATTTTGAGATAGATATGAACCGAAATTATGGTTTCCCCATAGTAATTCCCATATAAACTTCAGATGGTTTGTGCCAAGACAGTTTCTCATTAAATGAGTTCACATTTTGGGAGGCTAATCAGGGCCCAGTGTGGAACCGTTTGAGCACTGTGAAGCGGAAATTTCAAATTTTGCATCAGTCTAGTGGCAAAGCTTCGCCAATCTACGTCATCGCTCGTCAGGTTACGGTCCCGGCGATTCAACGGTTTGACATAGTGTAACTATACAACATGAAGGGACGTCACAAGGAAGGAAGTTGGAGAGCATGAGAAGTCAGGTCGTTCCCATAGGCCAGCAAACATCGCTATGGGAGACCAACTGATTCTCTCTGACTCCTTAGACAGGAGAAAAGGTATAAGGAGAAGAGGTAGGAATAAACCTCGGAAAATTTCAAACTAAAAATCATAATCAATTATATTTATTTTTATTTTTATTTTTAAAATTTGTATGCAAAACTGCCTAGTAATACGTTTTTATCGGTTATTGGTTATTAAATTTTAGTACTTGGGCATGTATGCCGCCCTTTTGACATAATAATCAGTTGAAAGAAACGAGAAAATCAATTCAATCAAACGTTCTCTTCGTCGACTTGCTTATGTTTCGGTTTGAGAGCACTTAATTTTACATGAATTGTTTGTTTACGTTCCATGATTTACGTCCAGTATAGATAACATCTCGCGTAAGAGTAGTTATCTCTAACTAAGTGTGTAGTCAAAGAAAAAAGTTGAGACTGAAAATGTGTATCCGATTGATTGCTTTCCTTTATTTAGGCGATTTTTAGCCGCAGGCTGGTTCATCTCCGCTAAATGTGTAAATATCCATTTTATAACTTGAACAGCCCTTTCAACCCACGGTAGCGACTTCGGAGGGAATAGTACTGACAGCAACAATAACAGGTTTGAAATCTTGTTCCTCGCTTGGCTCCAATGACTCTGAGTTCTGTGTATGCTCTAGTTTAATATATATCTACTTCTGCGAATCCAATGGTACTGATTCATCAAAAGATAGTAAATATCGTGAAGTAATGAAATTGGGTTGTTAGCGGAATGCTAAATAAAACAGCAAAAAGGGTTATCTTCCATTTAATTCCACTTAATTTTGGTATCCATGACAGATACGTATTTCGACTACAATGTGCAGTCTTCATCAGTGTCATTCCCACTAAAGAACTTATCAAAATCTAACCCCCTTAAGTACTCATCCCCTAGGTAAAGGGGGTTAGATTTTGATAAGTTCTTTAGTGGGAATGACACTGATGAAGACTGCACATTGTAGTCGAAATACGTATCTGTCATGGATACCAAAATTAGGTGGAATTAAATGGAAGATAACCCTTTTTGCTGTTTTAGTAAATATCGTATTAAAAGATTCAAATATTTGTAAACAAAACCACCTTTTCTGCCACCGATCAATCCGATTGAAAATTTTATCAATATTCCCCAGCGTTTGACTGAAACTTTTTACAGCAACAATTTGTCCCAATTCATATCAGGAAATTGTGGGTAAGCAACCGTAATCAATTTCTGCACCTAGAGTAAACACTTGTAATTATTTAATTATATCAAACTAAGTACCTTCAACAATTTGAGAACTTCCGGAGAATATTGCAATTTATGCAACATCAAATCAGCAAAACTGTTTTCACTGACCATCTCTTTTTTTTTATCACGAACAGTCTCGAGCATCTGAGTGAAGCCGAACGGCATTTGAAGCGACACATATTGCAAGTGAAACTTTGCATAGCAACTTACACTAGCGACTTCGGATTGGTGGTGCGAGGGTAAAACTTTTGATAAGACGTAACATGTAAAGCCCTGTAGTAAAAGTATGGACGACTGAATCCAGAAAACAGTTCGATTGGAACAGATTTTGGCAGACGTCCATACTTTTACTGTACGGTTATAGTAACATAGATTTAATTGGGAACGGGAATAAAACATATTGCCCTCGCATCACCAATCCAAAGTCGCGGGTGACCTGCGATGTAATGATGCATATAAAGTGCTGTCTGCAAAAAAAATCGGATCGTTGCAAATATTTAAGGTAGCTGAGCCCGATAAGGTTTCTAGAACTCCTTTAGCCGAGCATCGAATTGATATTGCCGAAGAGGGGAAAAGTAAACCTCCGATGAGGCTATGCATTATCTCCAAAAGTTCAAGAGATAGTCGCTATTATGCTCGACCGGATATTGAATCTCAAACCTTCCGGCAAGGCTTAGACGCCTGAAAAATTAATGAGCAAACCGTAGGAGTCGTCTATCTTTTGCTCCATCCTGTCCGAATATTGGATCAACTACCTACACACTAATCTTGGGCTCCGCTGTTCAGTATATTTTAATTGCGGAACTGTTCAGTAAAAATGAAAAAATCAGTTAAAAAAAAAAAATTAATAATTAGAAAAATTTGTCAATTTGATTGATATCTTACATGTGATAGTCATTTTAAATTTTACCAACTTTTACAGTTGTCCAAAAACCAGGTAGCATTATACCGGCTTCAGTGATCTGAATTCAATGTATAGAGCTTGATATTTAAGCACCGACAAACCGACATGAATGACTATAACAAAAACAATAAAATTTCTGACCAAAGCACACACGGGAAAAAAAGAGTTCCCATATTCGTGAACCACAGCCGTGAACCATAGTTCACGGTGTATATTTGAGAAAATTTTGTTCTGGATAGCTGGCAGTGATTTTTAGTTCCCGTTTTCGGGAACGGATTTTTTTCCGAGGCACTACTGACATCTGGCTCCGTGTTCGCGGAAATGTTTGTCATGAACTCACATGCAAAAGTTATGAATTGGTTCGTGTCTGATCTATTCTGGACAAATTATTGTTATCTAGACAAACAATCCTATGGTTTTGACAGTATTAAGTGTCATGTCGGTTTGTCGGTGATTTAAGTACAATAGATCTTTCCGAAGCTTTCCTCCAAATTTCTTTCGAGAGAAGCTCCCGGAGATACACTGCTTTCAGTATTCTGAGCAAGGAGATGCTCTAATTCAGCAGGTTTTCATTTTGGTTAGTGAACATCCCGACATCTTTAGATTTAGATTCATAGATCGAGTCCTGTGACATGGTTGGAATTGAACGTCTTCGTACCTTGACTATATTGTCATCGAATCAGAGACGCTCAAGGAGCACGTACAGCTACTTCGGGGGAAGTCTCTAAGCATCTAACAGAGGCAAATATCTCTATAAACATAGAGAAGTCGAAATATGGGATTAGTCAGTTGCCATTCCTAGGCTACCTGCTCTCGACGGATGGCATACGGGCAAACCCAGAGAAAGTTAGGGCTATTGTGGATTATTAGAGACCCATAACCAAAATGCGTCTTTTCCTAAGAATAGGCAACTACTGTCATCTCTCCGCAACTCGATGTCCACTAACTCGATATCGAGTTGTATAAATATAGTAAAAATGAATTTTATGGCTACTGTGATAGCGATTTTGTATTAGATTGTTATTCTATAACTCGATAATTCTATACCTCGATGGTCCTTCAATATCGAGTTGTTAACTGTATCATCGTCGATTTATTGATGATTTTAGTGGCATAATCCTCCCCTGTTTGATATTCTAAAAACTAAGTCCAAGGTAATTGGATGGAACCAAATGAAAAGTTGAATTCAGAATCCATACTGGCACCACCAGCCAGGGATTCAGCTAATGTGGTAGCTGCAGTCGATACGGTCTGAAATCAAATAATTTCTACGATATTCTCTTGACTTGCCTAAATTTCTGTAAAGACTCAGATTTATAAATCTAATATATTAAACATCTTCCTCCTCAACATTCTGAGCCACTTGCCGAACTCGTTGTCTATTCAACAAGCTTAGTCGTGTCATTCACATATTTTTGTCCCATAAAAAAGTTGACGACTCAGCTCAACACCAACAAGTTTCCGTATCCAAAAGCATTGTTAAAAGCTGTTGCGTGTGCGAAACAATTTTCTTAATTGGGGTCTATCAGGGAGAGAGGAAACCCTTTTAATTAAATATTTCCTGCGTGGCATTAATATTCAGTTTAAATCCGTTTCATTCTCGACTGTCCAAACAAACATCCCAAACAGTCCACAGATTGTCGGGGAAGTCCCGGAGGCGAGGGTGAGACTGGTTAAAACAAGATCATCCTCAACATAAACCATCATCAGCAGAGGCAACAAAAGGCCTCACCATTGAATTCCGGACATATCATCCGGACAATGACAACCGGTCGAGCGAGTGAGTGGAATTTAATTAAATTTCCTCCGGTGTACCTGATGTGACGGCATAGGAAGGCTCCCAGCCGTCAAAAATAATGAAGCACGAAAGTGAAATGTAACCATAGTTCGCAAAACACAAATGACCGCTACTAGGTACCAGATTCAAAAGCTTTGCTCGTCCTTTGGTGTCATTTGTCTCACAGGGAAGAAACAACGCTCTAGTAGACCGTACGAAAAAAAAAAGAACTTGTTAACTAAGCGTGCTCTTATTTCGGATCAGATTCCCTTCGTGTAATTCTACACCATCTTTCTTTTAGAATTTCTAAGCAGCGTGCCTAACAATATACTGATGGTAGATCATCCCGTTTGTTGAAAGTACAACATTGAAGCTATGTTTTTCAATCTCAATCTTTGATTAATTTTCAACTTGTGCAATCCTTCACGCTACATGCTTTCATAAAAATGTACCGTCAGTGGGGGTGACACTGGGTCAAATAAAAATACACACTCTGCTCAATCAAACGTACTTTTCGTCGGGCAACGAACTATTCAGTCTTGAAGCACTTACTGACATGTTTGTATATCCATAAATGATATATTTACGACTGTTATAGAGATGGTTGATTAAAAATTATATAAACAATGGCCCAATGGCTTTAGGAAGAGTGACATAGGGCCAAACACATGAATTTGGGTTAAATATTTTAAAATGTGTGAATGTAACGTAGGTAAAATATGTAAGTGCAACGTCGAGCCACGTAAAAGTGTGTTATTTGAGCTTGAGCTTGAGCTTGAGCTTGATTGACCGCCCACGGTTGCTACTCTGTTATTGCCAGATCAGCTGTAATTACACAGAGAACCAATAGACGATGCTTGGGACTAGCAATCATCCTCAATGTGTAAAAACTGGTGATCTTGAATTAGGCAATACCAGCGCCGGCCGCGCCCGAACACAGGTCAAGAAAGGAATGGGAAGGATTGTGTTGACATGACACTCGCTTTGATGGAAGCCGAGAACACCTCTGCACTTCCACGAGGAATCACTGGGATGTTGGATAAGAGGGTTGGGTTTGCAGCAGGGTTCGTTTTGGTAAACGATAAGCTGAATTAATGTCCTAACGATCATATAACGCGAAGGAGCTTGGGACTAAACCCACGGTCTTCTGCTCAGTAAGCAAAAACGTTTGCCACTAGGCAGACGAGCACCTTTTTAATCACCGAGTTGCTGTTATTACCATGTAGTCATATTAACAAATAAAACGATTGACGAATCTTGATTGTGGATGGGCCTGAGATTAGACTCATGATGTTCTGCTCAGTAAGCAAAAACGGTTGCTCTAAGGCCACCGAGCCCCTCATATCACATAATACCGTTGCTCAAATTTTTGTATCCATTCAAACCCGGAACCAACGACAACAACGAGTTTCGCAAAATACACGATACACAAGCGATTTTACTATAAATCTCTTTGATATGTAAGGACCTGGGACTGCGTTTTTCTGCTCAGTAAGCAGGCCACTGTAACCGACGATCTTTCAAATCCGAAAACTAAAAACTACGAAAAAGTACTTAGGCCTTCATTAAGTTCCACATTCACGCGACGTACAATGTTTCAATTTGCTCTTTACGTATTGTTCAGGCTAGGCCCTTTTCAAAATTTACGCGAGAAATACGCACAATCGTCACCTACCTCGCAAAACTGGTTCCAAACGACAACAAAGGCATAAGCAACGATGGATTGTTGAACTTTGCTGGCTCCGGTGGTGTAGTGTACATCAAAAAAAATGTAATATCGATCAACGTAATTCAAGCTGATGTATGGAATAATGATGTAGGGTAGATGTACCAGTTATGGCTATACGCTCCTATTATGATGTGTTCCAATTATGGCATATAGGATTTCCATAGGCCATGATTGGAACACACCACAACAGGAACGCACAGCCATAACTGGTACATCTACCCTAAATGTAATTTTGTAATTTATCCGCACACACCCTGGTCGACCACTGTAAACCAATCTGCCGTTCAGCGTTTTCGGTTTTTGTTTCTGGATCTTTAGTTGCCTCTGTGATATACTTACTTGCGGCATACTATTTTGGGAGTGTATATGAGCGTGTACCATGTACGGTAGCTCATCTCTCATCGTGATGGTGGGACATAGCAGACAAATTAGAGAGAAAACAAGGAGGTATTAGTATTAGTTATATGTAAACAAACAAAACAAAAGTTAGATAATGCGGCACTGTAACTACTACTATTTTAGAGGTATGATTCGTCATGTTTAACTCAATGTTTCAATTGAGGCAAACTATCTATCTTACAATTACAAAAGCAAACCTAAACTTACAATTATATGCAAATGCAAAATGAAACTTGACAAATCATCGTCAATTCCCTTATTCCAGGGCAGGGCCTGACGATTTGAATCTAATTTTGATCAGTGAACGGGCACCATATGGTACATTTTCTCACCATGAACCTATCATTTCCAGCCTATCTGAACTATTTAATAAATGGAAGCCATAACATGGGTTACGCTCCCCCTAAGCGGGCCCTCCGCATCCTGTCTCTTTCTTATCTCAAATACAAAATGCCAATGGTATGAATGTATCTATATATAACTTGGAAATGACGTACAATCAAATAAACCCGTAACCCACTCATTTGGTCAGACTTCAGAATCGTCCAGTGGGCAGTGCACTCTGCACTCCAAGTTCCCTTTTTTCAAATTTACCGCAAATTTGATATTTTACCCATTGAGTGTTGATTAGTCACAATGAAACATTGTGACAGAAGTTGAGGTTACTAGTGTATTAAATAATCTAGGTCCTATTTAGGATTATATCTGAAAAATCCAAATCTGGCCAACGCCCACCCTAAACCTAAACCTGTTCTAATCCACCTGAAATGACTAACGAATGGAAGACTTTGACGACCCAGCCATGCAATAGTCTCATTCCGTGCCTTATGGCAACTTGATGATTCTATTGCGCTCATCTTCTGGCACCACCCAGGGGAGACTTGGTCCTGTACCCAATGCTTAACTTATCTCCATTCCACTCAACTACTCGCAATTTCGTGTGATATAGTGGGCGGAATATTATTATATGAGACAATTCAATGCAGACATCTTTCCAAATTTGGCAGATCGACAGGTAATCGGTGAGTTACCACGATAGTTGCTATTCAACAACTCGACAACGTCCCATCGTCAACGCCTGCTATGAGAATTTCCCATCGCAGACGCCAACGAAATGACGTCATCGAGCTATCGATCAACTACCCTGGTTATCGCCTGGTACCTTATAGCACGATGCTAGGAGGCGAACCGGAAGAATCGATGAGCTACCTCCTCCCGTAAAAGTGTGTTATTTGAGTAAGTTTATAAACCTATCCGGGAAATGTAAGATTCTATTATAGATTTGGATGAAATGTATGCAGATATTGCAATGTTTTGCGACATAAACAGATTCTGCAATGTGGCCGTCGGAGGGTCTTAAAACAAATTTTTATGGCTGTTTCCCCAAATGCATTGCCTTTAGAAAATCATCTTTATTACAAAAACTCCGCAAAAACTTGCCTGTATATTTTAATATAAAAAAATGTGCAGAGGTTGTTATAGTCATCATTTTCTGTGTATTCCAGATATTTGCAACCAAAACCAATCCTTTAAATTTGTCAAACCTTTTAACGGAATCCCTTTATGAAGAGCTTCGAGTGGGTTGGTTTATTTCCTTTAAATTCCGTTATAATTGCTTATCTTTTAACAGACACGCGTATTTCGTCTACTACTTGCAGACTTCATCAGTGCCAAGTAGTGGTGTTGAGTACTTGGCACTGATGAAATCTGTAAGTAGTAGACGAAATACGTGCATGTGTCAAAAGATGAGCAATTATAACGGAATTTAAAGGAAATAAACCAACCCACTCAAAGCTCACAACAATAACCATTTTTTTATGTTTGGCCCAATGTCACACCGACTGACGGTATAGGTATAAAAACAAATAACGCAAAATAAAGCGTCAACAACGTGTGCGCAGAAATTCACATGAATTTTTTGAACGTTAATGGTAAAATCTGCCATTTAAATTTCCATTGAAAATACGTACCAAGCATGTTAAGAAACAACATATTAAAATTTAATGTATTCAATGCATATTTTGTGTGCATCGAAAGTGGCACCAGTTTCCCTCTGGTAACATACTTGATCCGACGCCACTTTACCGATTGATAAAACAACTTCAACGCCATTTGCCGAACCCAGCTTGATTATATTTTTGAAGAGATGCCAACAAACCGTGCAGTGCCTCGCTTTCGGATCATTTGCAAATGTTGAAGGGACTCTAGAACCCGACCCAGTCATAGTCGTCGTCGTTTTGGTCGTAGGTAAACAACCTTCATACTGGCAAATGTTGTATGGACGAACGGTTGTGATGGTCGTTTCGCCGCTTTGTTGGTGTCACTTTTTTTTTCAACTGCACCCTTAGCTCTTTATGCTGTGAAGTGGTTGGTCTGCGCAGGAATGTTGCTGGCGAGATCAAAGACAAGTCGGAACGGAGCATTTTTTTTTTCAAAAGCTCAAATTGCAAGATAATACCGTACGGAAATTCTTTTTACATGCAGAGTGTGTGATTTTTCGAGTAAAGTGATGGCGCTTTACATTTTTAAGCTTTACATTTTTATTTTGAAACTTTGCCTTGATCCTAGAATAGTGGGTGTTTGATTCGTTTGATGTGATACAGGAAACAGCATGAAATTTGCTCGGTAAACCGCTATAGTAATTTTGCACTTGATTTTTGTAGTAGCCCTGTGCTGAAGTGTTGTTTTGGAGTATCTATTTTGCAACATAGTCAGCCATACTTGAGCAGATGGAGAAGCACAATTATGTGATCTACAACTTTGTAAAACATTTGATTCATTACAAATTACACTAAATTTTTTTTTTCTAAATTGCTGTAGATTAACCCAAGAACAGTCTTGCTAAATCATCGAATAATGCAAACATTGTATTTAAAGATTAACTCTTCCTTTTCTAATAGGGGAAATGGCTCTAATGTTGGCCTATGGATCTAAGATTGGGCCCATCGCTAAAAATCTGCTATTTATCAATTTTATCTAGAAGAACACGTCATTGGAACTGTACTTATGGATATTTTTGGTCGCTATTGATAATTTAGTCAATTACTGAATTTATGTATGGGCCCAAATTAGGGGCATTTAGGCCGACATTACATCCATTTCCACTAAAACGTAAATATTATGAAAAGTAAAAAAAAACATATCTCACAGAGTTTTGTTTACGCGTGCACTCAGACTGCTGAAACATTGAGGACTACAAAAGGATGTCCGGAATAACACATAGTACCTTGCCAATGGGCCAAATAAAAAAATAAAATAAAAATTAAGCTACTTCCTGCATTACCAGCTTCGTGATCTGTGCAAAAACAATGTTTTTCGATCACAAATTAGCGTTTTTAATTTACAAAGTTCTGAATAACTCCTAAACTGCCATTGATATTTACATTTATGTTATGAGTTACGTAAAACAGGAGTTACAGATAGTCGGAAGTTTATTAAAGTGTTCTAAATGCAACCTAAATTTAAACTTCCTGCAATAATAATGTACGGATTGCACATAAATCTATGCAATCTACATAACTTCCAGAAAAAAACAGAGAAGATTTCTTTTGTAAAATCATAATTTAAAATCATCAAAAAGATTATTCAGACTAATGAATGCACTGAAACAAAATGTTTATTTTTGATTAAAATGAAGTGAAAATCAATCATTTCCTTAAGGTGATACTCTAAGGAAGCCTTAGCGTGAAACTTCAAAGGCACAAATGTCAGCTTCCACAAAACATACAAATTTGAAATTGCTACTCTCTGTTTGTAGTAGCACAGCAAACAAGGAGTAGAATTTCAAATGTGTATGTTTTGTGGAAGCTGACATTTGTGCTTTTAAAGTTACACGCTAAGGCTTCCTTAGGGTATCACTTTAAGGGGCGCGTTTTACCTCACGTTCCCTGACCTAAAACCTGTATCCAAGTGCCCGCACTTTCTTTTTCACACCTTTGGTTTCTGTCCAGTACTATCTCCCACGAATTCTGCACTTGGAAGCCTCATAATACGATTAGGTGAGGTTGACGGCTTGAAATTCTGCCTGCTACCACCGGAGATTCACGTCGATCTTCTTTAACTTTTCACAGAACTTTGAGAGCAATACACAGTAACATGATACTTCGTCAATAGTCACGCAAAACCAGAACCCCCTCCTTAGGTACCTAAAGTAAGACGCCCTGCATTCAGTCGGCAAATGCCCCTCCGGGCGACATATCTTACATTCTCAAAAAACTTAAATTGCATATTTATGCCGACGACATGAAGCTCTTTTGGAAATAAGAAATGAAGAAGACATCAATATATTCCGGAATGAAATACACATATTCTACATATGGTGCAAAAAAAGTCTACTAGAATTGAATGTAAAAAAATGTAACTTAATATCATTTAGTAGAAAAAGAACAACTTCAAATATTTCAATTGCATTAGGAAATCAAACTGTAGACAAATGTGAAAGAGTTAGGGATTTAGGAATTATCTTAGACTCTAAGCTAACTTTCATAGACCATTACAATACAATTATTCACAGGGCAAATAACATGCTAGGCTTTATCAAGCGCTTTTGCTATAACTTTCAGGACCCTTACACAATTAAAACACTATATATTGCCTATGTGAGGTCAATACTGGAATATTGCAGTACCATACAATACTCCATTCTCAATCACGCACGAAGAAAGATTAGAATCAGTACAAAAACAATTTCTATTATACGCTCTTCGTAAATTAGGTTGGACTTCATTTCCTCTTCCATCATATGAAGCACGCTGCATGCTTAGAAACATACAAACATTAAAAGAGCGTCGTGAATATGCAATGGTTTCATTTGTAAATGATATCGTTTCGCAGCGAATTGACTCAACCGAACTTTTATCAAAATTAAACTTCCATGCACCCACTCGGCAACTCCGAAATCGAAATTTATTTGCCATAAAACATCATCGCACAAATTATGCAAAATATGGGCCATTAAACCGCATGATGGCCTCTTACAATAAACACTGCGAAACCATTGACTTTACAATGTCTCGGCATAAACTAAAGCAATATTTTTATTCCATAAGAAATAACAACTCATAAAAGAAAAGACAAGAAAGCTGACACTACTTTTTTATGTAAATATATATTTAAGAAAACAAAACTGTATTAATTGTACTAGTCTACGTTGGTTGACGAAATAAATAAATAAAATAAATAAAGATGGTCCTAAGCATGTGTAATTTGAAAACTCTCAGTGGTTGTAGGTCTTCGTCGAGCATTGCCCACGTCTTGTGCTCATAGAGAACTACACTGGAACCTCCATTTGCGAACCAAGCGTTTTTATGTTATTTCATACGCGAAGTTCGCGATTTTCAGAGTTGATTGGAAATGCTATCTAACATGAAGCTTTAGTATGATAATTTATTAGATAGAGAATGGTCTTAGAAGAAAATAGGTAGATAGTTCCGTTAGAGTACGCCAGTATGAAAATTGAATAGAAGTTGAAAATGAGCGAAGGGCCATTAATGTGACAGTACAAGTCAAACGCACACTTCTTTGCCTAACCCGTACGAAGATTTGAAATACTAGGGTTACGGTATGTAATGTGGGTCTAGTCCTTTCATTCGGCCTATCACGCAAATAAATAATTAATTAAGGAATATTACACAAAAAATAAGGAAAATATTGATCACTGATGATTGATAAATGTGTACCACACACAAATCAATTTATATCACAACATTTCAATACATTTTCAGCTCTCGTAAGTAATAAAACTGGTTGAGAATATCACTCTGTTCGGAGTTTTTAGCCGCCATGACTTCTAAGGTTAAGATGGGAAGGTTGCACTGACGATCATCAAATGGCCTGATTATGGCATTTATTGAATGGAATTACCTGATAATACACACTAGACGTAAAACTCACAGTTACTGTTTGAATATTTTATGTTTATTTTAATTGTTTAACAACGTTTTCACAAGTAAATCATGGACCCAACTTTAGGGACACATTTCTTTTCTATGTTCCTAACTTTGGCCCATGAAATTCATTTGACAGCATATAGCAATAAGAGTAACGTCAACAATGTGGTTTGCATTTGGATGATAAGGAACGAACAGGAAGGGAGATTTTTTCTGCCAAATCTGTATAATGAACATCACAATGTTTTGATTTAGATATTCTGCGGTCGAAAGACGATAAGCGAAATTTTTAATTTTTAATTTTTAACTTGAGTGATTTAATGTAGTTTTCGTAAAATTTTCTCTAAGAAATGTTTTGAGGAATGAAGAGTATTAAGTTAACAGTGATAGTGATAAAAAAAAATACATAAGAAAACGTTACCAAGAGCGTTTTTTTTGAGAATCAAACAGGATAGGACGAAGTTGCATCCATAAATAGACCCAATTTGGGGACAATAGACCGATATTACATACATTTCCCTGGTGAGTTTTTGTCTTAAAAAAAGTAAGTTTTTCAACTTTTTGCGGTTCCTGATAGCAAACGACATGATAAGCATATCTAAGCATACCATTTAGCAGTAGAATATCGTTTGCAGGTAAATTAATTGATGAGTTATGATTAAAAACGTAATCTATGGCTGCATATTAGACCGAGGTTAGGGACGTATACCCTATATGTTTTCAAATCTATAGGCAAAAAAGTGTGCGCTTGACTTTGCTCATACCCATATTTTTGGAATCGAAGTGACATGTAGGGACCGGAAATACATTTCTGACGGCATTTTGAAATCCAAGATGGTGGCATCCAACCATCTTCTTCTTCTTCTTTTTCGCATTTCAAGCTTATTGCTTATCGCATCTTAGCTTTTTGAGTGCCCTCAACATAGTGTTCTAGATGCACTGACCCAGTTATTAATTGAGATGCCCAGGAAAGTAGACCAAACCGGGAATCGAACCTAGCCACCTTTAGCATAGTCTTGCTTTGTAGCTGTGCCTTTACCGACTGAGCTAAGTGAAACCCCTATCCACCCACCATTTTGGATCAAAATGGCGTTAAACATGGATTTCCGGTCCCTGCACGTCACCCCGATTTCAAAAATACCGATATTGTGGGGTATTTGACAGATTGATTTCCAAGCTTTTCTCTAACCGGAAGCGGCCATCTGCACGTCACGCCGATTCCAAAAATACCCATATTGTAAGGCATTTGACAGAATTTCCAAGCATTTCTGTAACCGGAAGCCACCATCTTGGATTTAAAAATGGCATCAGACATCGATTTTTGGTCGCTACACGTTACTTCGATTCCATAAATACCCATATTGTGGGGTATTTCACAGTATTTGCCAGTTTCCCAAAATCGCTAAAAAAAACGAGTTATTTGGATTATACGAAATTTATATATTTGGATATACGAAAAAAGAGGGACGTTAATGGAATACTGTATAAAAAAGACTTCATAAAAGGAGGATTCAGTGTAAGCTCTATTAAACAGAATATCAGTTGATTTTTT
The DNA here is from genome assembly GCF_037179485.1 of Ochlerotatus camptorhynchus. NCBI lineage: Eukaryota > Metazoa > Arthropoda > Insecta > Diptera > Culicidae > Ochlerotatus > Ochlerotatus camptorhynchus. The sequence continues at coordinate 1,626,807 of NW_027040495.1, read as the reverse complement.
TTAAAGTTGATTGATGTTAAAAGAAAATAACTTTAATGGTTTTTAATAATGTTTTCGCTCTTTTTTCTTCATTCGTGTTATTTGGAATGTTATTTTACCTTAAGTTTGTCTGATAACGGAGAATTCATCAACACACTAAAGAAGAAAATCGTTGATACTTCTAGAAATAAACAATTTTTGAGTTAGTAATAGCTTTCACTACTCATTTTCATAAACAAGCACACGAGTATGACGAGGAAATGCTTCGTCATTGTCGTTGGAATCATTAGATAGATCTGAAATTAGTGTACATGTATACACGCAAACCAAACATTTATTACATTCAATGTTAGTTGCATTTCCTATCATCCTCCGCACCGAATACCGCAGAGAATGATGTGAGTTGGCCATGCAGACGATGTAATGATTTTTTTTATCAATACTCTCCAAATTACGTTCAGCAGAAAAACCATGCGAATTCAAATTATTGTACTATGAGCGCTTCTTCTTCGTTTTTAGCCTATCCATGTTCCTAGAAAGCACACATCTGATAATCAGAACGTTCGTCGTTCGAGTCCAGTCGGCACCCTTTTTTTTATTTATTTTTTCATCATTCAAACGTTCCAACATGAATTGACGTTTTTTTATACACCTGATGTAAAAAAATGTTAGAACTGAATGTAAAAAATATGCAATTCTATATCGGTCACTAGAAAGCATGCTATTTTTCATTACACAAATACTCTAGGCTAGAAACCAATTCAAAGATGTTATCAAGTTAGAGACTTAGGTGTTATTCTCAATTTTAAGTTGTCATTTGCTGATCAGTACAATAGTATTATCTATAAAGCAAATAATATGCTTGGGTTTATCAAAAGATTTAGTATGCATTTTATGATCCTTACATAATCAAAGGGCTCCATACAATAAAAAGCGGGAAAAAAATGCGATTCCATTTTCATGAATAAAAAATCATGAAATCAAAAAACTCGCCATCCCATGAAATCATCACAATGATTCATGATTTCTTTATGGAAATACATGATTTCATAATGCAGCGGAATCATGACCGCTTCAAGCGTAACCTGGAAAAACGTGTTCACCGCATTACATATACGCCTTTGCCTCCCGTCTTATATAATTACTGATAGTCTAGTGTTCAAAGTATGGGTTTAATGATCGTAAGGTTCTTGGTTCGAATCCAGTCTGTTGCTTTATTTAATTTTTTTTATATGTTTTGGTTTAAAAACTAAAAGTTAAACTCATGAATTTAGTTGATCATGGTAATGGTTTTAACTCGGATTTCGGGAATCTTGGGTGCGTTACGCAAACATAGCTCATGATATCATGAACATTATTCATGGTGTATTTTCATAACATGAAAATACGATATGTTCATGAAATTATGAGTCATTTTTCTCATTTCGAATTTTTGATTTGTTCCCGTGTGAGTAAAAGCTCAGTTAAAAAGACTTTCTAGTGACATACTATATATATGCAGCCATTCCATAGCAAAACGATATAGTGGTTCTCAGAATTTCGTAACAATTGGCATTTTTGTTCCTTATCGAAAAATATTAGACCCGTATTTTTTCATTTTCTCATTAGGGTGACCATTTTCCTGTTAGGGTGGTCAAAAAAATCGAGTTTTTTTTATTTTTTCCAAAAATGGCATTTATTAAAAAATCATAACTTTTGAACCATTGAACCGATTTGAATGATCAAAATATTAAATGAAAGGATATTAAAAATACTTTTCAGAAAAAAATATATTTTCTTTTTGAAATTTGGAGTTTTGTATAGAATAACTTTGATTGTATTTGTTTTTTATGGTTTTCATGGTTTGTAGACAATGGGCGTAACACTTTTTTATATTTTTTTTTTGAGTTTAGGCTTTTCTACACAATATATCAAAAAATTAGCGATGTATTTGTCTTCGTTTTTGAGTTACGATTTTTTGAAATTATCATGTTTAGAAATTTCGCTAATTACTCCAATACGACTAGATTACCCTGCGGCTCCATTGGTACATATCGAATGTAACATGGTTACATTACTTACTTATTTCAATTTCTGATCCTAGACTACCATGACATTCATAGAAACTTGAATCAAATTTATTGATTGCTTTTGCGTTATGTGTAAATAATAACTACTACAGTGATTCATAGCATTTGAATTCAAATAGAATATATTTATATTAAATTTGGGTAGTACATCTTTCACGGACTGTTTGGAACTCGATATCTATTCTATGGACTAGAATCAATGCTTTGATAAGACAATCTTATGGTTTACAACTATGCACATGGCTGGTTTGAAATAAAATTCATAAATTTTTTATTTTATTTTTTATTTGTGGACATAAAACATGCTTAAAGATACTTTTAAAGTTTCACAGAATGTTCTTCTTCTGAGAACGAGAATCGTTTCACAATAATATAATTTTCATTTTCTGGCCTAAAACTACGATATGACTGTGTTCCGGAAATTTGTTTGACACGATTATAACGAGTTTTAAGTTTTCTTTCCATCGCTTTATGATCTGCGTCTGAAAAAAAGCCATAGTGCATTTTTGAATCGATTTTAGAAATTGCCCATGTATAAAGCTCTTTAGCAGTTGTAATGAGATGCCCCTGCAAACTTGCTTTAGCAGCATTTCGTTTCAAGACTCCTCCCAAAGCATCACATGGACCTTTACCGTGGCATGTGGCGAAAAAGTTCCACTCCGCATCTATACCAAATACCTTTTTCAAATGGCACAAATTAATAGCTGTCATCTTATTTTTGTACTGACTGCCTGATCCATCTGAGAAAAAGTGAATTTTCTTAAGGCTGGGTATCTTACTCTTGATGAAATTTATACAATTAACTACGAATAATCGAACTGAAACATGGTTGTGCTTGGTAAACTCCGCGATTGCAGTGATACTAGTAAACATTAAACCTTTGGTATGATCATCTCTATAATAAATAGCAAATGGATGTATAGTGCACTGTGCATTTGCCCAATGAAATCCCTGTACAGCGTCTTGTACAACAAATGAAAAGTTTTCAGAAAAATCACCTATTATTATACATTCCGTTACCTTCAAGTTACTTTTGACATATTTCAAGTATTTACCTTGTTGTTCAGCTATGAAATTATGTGGTGATAAATCAGATAACTTTTCCAAAAACATGTCTATAAACTCTTGAGTTTCCAACTCCACTAAATCCATGATATAACGGTCAGCTTGACGCCATTGTTTAAATTTTAAGGATTCCACATTTACATCGGTCAGGATAGCCATTTCTGATGTCAAATTTTGTATACCTGGGCAATGTTCACACATTTTTAACCAACACTGTTCTGTGGGGTTGGTGCAAATAATTTTAAAAAACAAATCATGGTATGATTTCACATCAGCTGGAAGTGACTTTCTATCTTGAAGAGTTTTAAAAATGAATTTAACATTTTGGTAGTAAACACACACACAAACAGTATGTGTGCCACTCGTTCCTGCCAGAATGCAATGCTTAGCGCGGTTACTTGCAAACATTGAAAACCCTATTTTAGTTGCGGGATATTGATCCTTGAAAATGGCATAAACTTCTTGCAAATTACACAATACTAATCTTCGTTTTATAAACCTTACCATCAACCTTTTTTTGTAATAACATAGTCGCGTTTTCCTGGACAGGCTCTTATTTCGTCACTGGTATAGAAATCACGCACGAGTGATAAAGTTTCTTCTGCTAAAGACACCCTGCTCCTCTTTCTTCCTGGTGTCGTCATTATCCCCTTGTCCTCCTGTAGTGTTTTGGTCTGATCCGCCATATATTGAGAAACACCGAATTCCTTCGTTATTTTATTTGCTGACCAGCTTCTAGGTAAAGTCGTGGGAATGCGATACTTCTCATTATTATCATGAGTTTCTAGAATTTTTTCCTTGAAATGCTGAATGATTTCATCATCGTTTGTAGTAGGCACACTGTCAGTACTGATCGATTGTAAACTGGGTGCTTCTAGTGACTCTGAAAATGAAGTTAAAAAAAACATATTCGACATTACTGTAATCACTACACTACATTAGAGCCTGACGTTACAAAGTTTTCAGAATACTATAATGTGACGTCATGCTCGTTTGACTCATGGCTACCAATGTAAATACATTTTTAAATACAATATTCACCTTGGCTGTTGACAGCAGGCACTTCGGATGGTCCAATGGTGGGCTCTTCGGGTGTGGGTTTATACAGGTTGAGGTAGCAATTTCTGCATATGAAGGAACTGCCATCTAATTTCACTTTTTTCTTCACCGCATGAACTTGAAGAGCTTGGGTAAGATTTCTCTTTAAAGCATTTGAAACCCCTCAAACAACAACAATAACACTTAAAATTCATCGTTTATAAAACACTGGCTGTACAGAATATCTTTGGATTAACAGAGCTTTTGTTTCCTTACTGATTATTTCACTTCTAAGTTCATCCTTAAGGGGAAGCAGACCGCTCCGAAAAAAAAAATACGTTTTGATTTTTCTAAAAATATTGAAAAAAAGTATCCAAAATCTAAAAAAATCACATTTTTTCTAATTTTTTAAAGAAAATTCACGTGCAAAAACATGTTTTATAAGTCATTATGGCATAAAGTTGGACTCAAAAAACCACAAAACATCAACTTTTCGGTTTTTCTGAGAGTCCATTTTTTTCATGATGGGATAGAAAAATTTTTTTTGCATGTAATTTTTGACAAAAATCTAAGGAAGAAACTGATTTTCTTGGATTTTTGATAATTTTTCACAATATTTTTAGAAAAATAAAAACGTACCGAAAATATTTTTTTATTTTTGGGCCGGTGAGCTTCCCCTTAAATATACCACCATGCATTGTACCTACGAACGAACATCTTACCTACCAAGTTTTCCGTATGATTTTAGCATGTGCTCTGTCTAGGTAGCTATTTACTTGGTGAAGTATTCGCTTTGAATAAACAAGCCTATAAAAGCAGAAGCAGAAAATTGATATGGATTATGTGACTATGTCAGCTATGTACCAATGGAGACGCAGGGTAATCTAGTCGTATTGGAGTAATTAGCGAAATTTCTAAACATGATAATTTAAAAAAATCGTTACTCAAAAACGAAGACAAATACATCGCTAATTTTTTGATATGTTGTGTAGAAAAGCCTAAATCGTCGTCACTTATTTTGTCATTTTGTCTTATGTATTAACCCCCACTTGTCTTGTTTATTGTGTCAACTTGTGTCTATTGTCCTTCCCCATTTGTTTTCTCGATTACTTCTTCAAAGGGAAGCACCAGCTCCTGCAAACAATGCATCCGATCGTCGATCCGGCGCAACCGGCAGCTCGCACACGCCTACCAACGCCACTACCAGGTAGAGGAAAATCTCCCTATCTGATGATAGTGCTAGTATACGTGGGCGAACCATCAGTTACGCCAAATCGCCGACCAAACGCACCGCCTACAAAAGCCGATACGCTCCCTTGAAAAAGTTATCGAGATTTCTACTAATTAATGAATTATAGACAATTACCTCTCATGATCCTTGGCTCCACTTTGATTTTAACTTACCACTTTTAGATTATTTATCAAATACCTCTCCGAGTATATAACGCCCCGATGCCTTGTTGATTTCTGGTCTCATTTGGATTGGTCCTGAATTTGTTTGATATCCTGTTCGAAGTTATTCTTTTCCTTCTCCTTAGTCAATTGAAATCCCCGTGTCTCACGTCATATGATTCGCCATTCATAAAGATAATGGGTTAAAAGGGAGTAATACATACATAAAGGTAGATTAGTATTAGTTGTTCTTGATCAAAACACTAGAAAGAAGCATAGATAACTTAGTAGGAAAATAAAACTAATATATAACTAGTGCAATGGATAAGTGTTAGTTCCGGGATCATTTTAGTGTTAGTACCTAGTTATGTTAGTTTTGATCCGTATTCAGTCCTGCCGGCCCCTCCAGGACTGTTTGCAGCAATTGTGATAAGATTATGCGACACTGCTACTACTACTATGTTAGATGTATGACTTGTCAATTTTCGCAACGCAATGTCTTTCAATAAATCACTCAATCACTTTGATGTCTGAAAATTTGCTCAAAAGGGTTTTGTTGACACATCATACCTTACCTAAAGCACAACAATCCTAATTCTTATTTCAAACCTATCAACATATTTAACACATCTTTCCTAAAACTTTACTAGTTCGTAAGCGCCTGGTTGAAGATATGACTTTCGCTATTAGCATTGCCGGTAATTAACAAATACACTAAATAGGAAGATTTTATTATACATCTTCAAAGGCTAGTCGCCTCCCTAAGCGGACCCCCCGCGTCCTATCTCTTATGTTAATTAACTTTCTGAATTCTCTAATTGAAGTTTATTTAATAAATAACTGAAATCTCTAATCTACCTACACAATCATAACCCATGCTTTTAAACTTAAATTTAACGTGTTTCAGGTACTTCTAGCTTTGACATATATTAATTATATCTTTGTTCGTCCCAGGTGACACCTTCAAGTGACTAAAATGCTTCACTTTGAAGTAAGTTTCCAAGCTAATTTTAAATTGTATATTGTATAGGGTAAATGTTCCAATTACGCTCTCACGTTTCCACTATGTAGCACCACAAAAATACATATGGGTATGTCACAATAGAAGCATACCACAGTGGAAATCCCGAGTCATAGTTCAAACAGTTATCCCAAATCAAAATGAAGCACATCAGTGTTCACTCGGCTGTCGACAAAAGCAGGCCACTCTCGATGTGTGCTACGCGATCGTCTGTTTACTCGGCAGCAACCATTGTGTGGTCCTCCTCATTGTTCTTCATCAGTAGTTCTTTCGGTCGATGCGTCGTCGACTTTGGAAAGCAACCGTTTCGTGATGAGTGTGTGAGTGCTGACCACGTTTTGCGTCCATTGCTGCAATGGACGCGCTCTGACCCTCGTTGGCGTACAACAATTTGCCACACAATGAAACTACTGGAAGCGGCTCCAGTTCTGATTGAGGAGGCTTTTTGGATAGCGGAAGATAAAGTGTTTATTGCGTTGTACCTTTTGACTATAGTTTTAAGATGTATTGTATAGTGACCAAGAATCCTCGGCTCTGTAAAGTTAATTCGGTTGAGCCTTATCAAATAAATTAATAAACAAAAAAAAAAAAAAAAAAAAAAAATGAAGCACATAAAAGATTAGTTACAATACCATGTACAAAAATGGTGTTTAACATTGTTTCCTGAATAATACTTCAATGAAAACAACAATGAAAGCTTGTCACGCAAATAGAAAGAGCACCGTTCGGCACTTTCTGAAATATTTCAATAGTATAATTCCCTTGCAAACCCAAATAAATCTATCTGCGTAAAACTAAATAAATTAAGAGTGATTTGCGGCAAAACCCGCCAGTATCACACCCAACGTCAGTGCCTATACGTAAGCGTATTACGACGCGGCTCTCAATCGAAGGAGTAACAAGTGTGATACTATCACTGCTAGACTAGATCTTTGGTTCTCTCATGCAGTGGTTTATCAGAGAGGGGAAGCTTAGTAGTCCCCATTGCCTGCCCATGGCGCCATTCTATCGCGGCATGAGCCAGCTACGCCGGCCATAAACCTACCATCTCCAAAACTCCACTAAAAAGCATGAAATTAAGCCTGCCCACCAGCATCAAGGTGCAAAAACTAGCCAAGGGGAGGGTTTGTTGGCGTACCAAATTTATAGTATTTTTTTTTCAAAGAGAAAGTTGATGAAGAGAATCGATCAAAATCACTTGCACCCCTGCTTCCAAGTTTGGTTACAAGACTACAACTCTGGAGAGCATTTTGTGTGGTCGTTGGGGGCATGTGGTTCTGAATATGGACCAACAGGCAGATAAATTCTATTCCTACTCTTTACTGTAATAAGCTTGGTGGCCTTGAGAAAGGCCGTTTTGTTGTCAAAGTTGGCGATGATTTAACCTCCGAAACCGCGCAGAGTGCGTCTGTTGCTTCAAAGCGTAGAGGAAACATCCATGGTCGCTTACGCTTGGCGTGTTCAGTGAAGGTGGCAGCATCACGGATCTCGTTTTCCAAGAACACCTTCAGCACACCTCGTAGATCAGACCGGAGACACGTTTGACACCGCCACGGCGAGCCAGACGACTGCTTTTACTGCTTCTGCTGTCTGCTCACCACGGTGTTCGAAACGAAAATAAGTTGAGGCTAGACAGCAGCGTTGTTTTATATCTTTTCAGGTTAAATCAGAATAATGTGCCACCAAGTGGTACTCGATTATGACGACTGCGTTTGGGAACAACGTTTATTTCATGAAAACAGTGAAAAAAATATCACTTTTTATTTGTACTTTGACATTGTGCTTGACATTACCACTTTTTCAATAGTTTCTTGTTGAAAATCATCAGTTGGAAGCATTTCTGATCGATTGGTGATCAAATTATTGAAATTGATCCAGGAACAGCTGAGTTATTACTGTTCAAAACCTTTCATAATTTTGTTTCATGTTCCATTTTCGGTTTTCACAAAGTTTACCCCAGTATAGAAATTAAAGACGTAGTCCTACGTCAAAAAATATCTCACTTATACACTCCACATTTTTCGGTCTCCAATTTTCTTGCATTGGACCGCATCTTGGTATATCTCATCCTCCGTTCATGCGGTCTCCACTAACATCCTCCGATGATAAATCCCACATAATTGTAAGCAAATCTTACTTCCCTTGGTGAGGTGTAACATAACAATATCTATTATCTCCTCTTGTTACGTAAGCTGGCCGAATTGGCTTCCAGCAGCCATTGAGAGTGCATGTCTTCAGTGCAGAACACCCGATCCCAGCAATCTGGACGCAATGTCAAATTGTAAAAGTCTTCGAAGCTGTCGGTACTGATAGTATCTCGTTGGAGTCTAGTTTGTCCAAAATCTGAAATCTGAAGGTCTGCGGTTGGAAATATATAATCTGTACATTCGGGTGTTCAATGCAGCTTTAAATTTTAACCTTTTTGCGATAAATACTTTTAAGCATCAGGAATGAAGCAGTTTTCAAACCAGTCACCGGTCACCAGTAACCGGAAGCCACCATCTTGGATCAACATGGCGTCAGACATGGATTTCTAGGCTCTTCACGCCACCACGATTAAAAAAATACCTATATTGTGGAGCATTTCACAGTATTTCCCAGTTGTTATATAACAGGAAGCAGCCATCTTGGATTTCAAAATAGCGTCTGGCATGTATTTCCGGTCCCTACACGTCACTTGGATTCCAAAAATACCCATATTGTATATTTTTGTTTTAGTTCTACGAATGGCAAGGTCGGATAGGTTCTTTGTCGTGTAGCTCAAACATTTATAGGGGTAAGTGGTGGGTCATCACAATTCTTTCCCAGTGCTTGAGTGAGTGCTTTCTAGATCTGCGAAGTCTGAAAATAATTTTGAAACGATTCAAATTGCTGAGTTTTTTTATTAGGTACTACTGAGAATCAGACTTTGAATATAATTTGCTTGATGAGTAGCTTTCACACAATAGCGCTCAGTTTGATCCAAGAAGCAGCACAATATTCCTATAATTCACAGCCATATTTACACGCTCAACCTATCCGCGCTTGCAACTCAAACAAGCAGAACAAAACTGGCAGCAAACATAAACTTTTGCTTCCATGACTTTCGTCCGAAAATTGCCATGTTAATCTCTCCCAATACAAGCAATGTATGGTCTGCCCACGCTTGCCATGTGTGCGCTCATAACCTTTTAAGCCGGAAAAATTTAATAGCACCAGTTAGAGAATACGAGTGAGTGAGTACATATATAGACAATTTTCATATGATGGTTTAACTCTTTTCATTGTTTCTCCACTGTTCCACAAATCTATGTATTCTGTATTAGGGCTGTGGTTGTTTTATACCAAATATTGCAACTGAGCAACAATAACGTGTATGCAAAGTAAACACATAACAGATAGGTTGAACCAATGTGGCTTGTGGAAGTTTTCATACGACCCATACTACGTGGTTAAAACTATTCATTCAGCTTCAGATAGAAAAATTGATTCCAAATCAGAGCCTCTCCCGAATTTTGATCTCATTTTTGGTGTTCTTCCTACATGAACTATGAAAAAACAAACATGTTCACCACGTCCTAGCCTTTCACCATATTTTTCAATAGATGCTATCTTACAGGATGCTATGGCATTAGTGCTCCCCTAATTGGTCATACGGCCTAACTCATGTTCAAAATAAGTTTTTCCCATATTTTTCAACGTAAGCATACAGAACGGTATTGAGACTAACATGCTGTGGAAGAAATTTTGATCTGTATGAAAAATTCAAGGTCTTAGGCCGAATGGCCAGAGGACCACTAGTGCGATAACTGGCACACTTCCTTTACTAGCAGGATTTTTTTCTTAACTATGTATAGTGTATGTATACAATCTGGCCTGTATTAATTTGACGGCAAGAAACTTGAACCCGGGAATTAGAAGAGGTTATCGCTCTACTGTACTGCCTATAATCCCATATCAGTCCCATATGAAAAAAGTATGCATCGAGAAAATCACATTAGAAGTTACCAAGTGCAATTCCCTTTTAAATATTTGAAAACTTATAGAAAATTAATTTATGTATATTTCAAGTTGAAGCTTGCATGTTTTTTTTTATTAGCGAAAAATATAGTGATTCTAAAAGTAAAACTGTAACTTGACCTCTGAACGATCAAATTCAGCCCCACTGATATGTGATTACTTTGCCTGATGGGACAAATGACATGATGTTGTTTTCACATTTTTCATGATCAAAGTCTGTAGTTTTATATCGTAATTTGAAAGTAGTTGCAAATTAATAGTGGATAACTTTGTTATCTTAAAATTGTAAAAAATCTATATGGGACTGATATGCGATTACAGGCTGTGTAGCTCCAACAGCCTTTTTCAAGATCGCAAGCATTTCGAATTTATTATCACACACGATAAGTCCCGTTCAGTTCATTATCTATGCTAATTTTGACTTGATTGATGTGCATTTAATTAGTTTTAACATGTTTTTTTTTAATAGATCGTTTATTTCAAAAGCTCAATCGTGTTAGCTTTACTGAGCCGATAATTCTTTGTTCATTGTTTTTACCAAAATTCACTTATTTCTATGTATAGATTCACTTATTTCTATGTACGCCGAATACTTGCGACTTACCCGAGCTTTAAGGGGTACATTGTCGAAGGATAGGATCAGGGGAGGACTTACTTGAGTGTAGGGTTTCGTTGTTTCATCAGAGTGTTATCTCCAGTATGAACGGTAGTGCGGTTCTGGATTAATCTGGAGTACAACCGGTTTTGGTGACCAGTGGACGACGATGAGACTCATCGAGACGGGGGGACAAGACAAACAAAAACTAATAATGAGATACAATCAGTTTTAAAACATTAATTTAGATTTTGATGAATAAACGTACAAAAGAAGGAAGAGAAGACAAAATAGCTTAGCTGATTGTTGAATGTTGTCTTCTAACATCGCAATATTGCAGTTTGATCACGGTCACGTAATGTCAAATTTAATACCATTTCAATAATTCCACTTCACACACTTATTAAATGAAAATTTAAATTGTTGACCTTTTCATTAGTAAATGGAGCAGTAAAACAAAAGTGGCATGCAAGATGAATTCTTTAATGCACGACTTGTAAATATTTACATCATTGACAAATCTCAGGTAATCATGACATTTTGAACTTTGGATACAATGCAAATGAAAAAAAGATACCTACTGTGTTAGGATCTGTCATGATTACCTTAGTTTTGTAAAAAAACAACGTAAATATTTACGCTGTGTGCAGCGAAGATTATTCCGAATATTGCGCATAAATCCAGATTTTTTTCCTCTGTTTGGGACCTAACACCACTGCGACCAGAAAATTGATCTAATGTAGTATATCCCGTGTCCTTAGTTTAGTGCATGTCGTATTACTTCATCGCTATTGAGAAATGATGAAGTATTTGATTATTGTTTACAGTTGTTATTCTTGCAATTATCGCAAGGATCCTACTCTAATTGAAAGGTCCCGCTATTTATACCCTTCCGAGTGTTGAAACACCCTCCAAAGGCGCGCTTTTTTACAATCAAAATTGGATTCCTTAGCAACAAAATTAAACAATGACACCGATAATGACAATGCCTCAGAACCCTTGTCTTAGCCACTTCAAACTAGGGACCAACAAATAGAAGATTAGGAATCACATAGATCATTTTTCCTTGTTTCAAGATCATCCTCGGTGGACAAAGCCGAGTCTGCAGATCTACCACCGATTCCTAGTCTTGACTATCTCAAACTAAGAGAACAGGATTTTTCAGTAAAGAAAGGAACACATTTTAGTCCTTGTTACTTTTTATGTCTGGTTATTAGTGATAAGTTGCCTTCAGGTATGTGTCTTGTCACTATCATCAAGGCATTAAAAGTAACAAGGACTAAGATGTGTTCCTTGGATTACTGAAAAATTCTGTTCCCCTAGTTTGAAGTCGAGATACTAATGTTGTAATGCAATCTGCAGTGTTTTCCCAGTCATGCAGTCATAATCTATCCGTAACTCAAAACATTCAATTAAAAAGAGAGCGTCAAGGGTGAAATCCAATTTAAAGATGAACAGTAAGTTTCAATGGTTATTTCCAATTGCGGGTACAGTGCAGTTTCAAATTGAAACCAAACTTGACTTGAAATCAATAGAGAGATGTGTAAAACATGAACTTTTTGACCACTCTATTAGGGGTCATGCACTAATTATGTCCCGCGAAATTGAGAAATAATTGCCCCCCCCCCCATTCCCCACCATTCTCCACGCTTTTCCTTTACCCAATGCATTGCTTGTCACATAATTTTACACCCCCATCCCCTTAGAACGTGACATAATATATGCATGACCTTTTACATACACCATAAACATAATTATTTATGAAGTTTACAACGAAGCCCCAGTACCGTGCTCCTTTCGTGCCAAAAGCATCAGCCTCAGCTAGAGCTTCTCGATTTTTGCTCAATAATTCAACGATTGTGCAACAGAACAGAAGTGAGGGCGATATTATGATTCATGGATAGTTTGTTCGAGTCTTACTGTACCGCTCACCATCAGGTCAAAGCAGAAGCTTGAAAAGCAACGACAGCAACAGAGATAGGGTTAAGATCTAATTTCCGTCATACTAAGCACACCCTGCACTTAACCTCTGTTTTGCGAACGGGTTTGAACAAAAAAATTAATGTTTATATCAAAGATGACTTCTAAATTTATTAACCTTTCCATACGTACAGTTAGATTTGATAAAGAGTTACATTTTTTTCGAGATATTGCTAAAAACCATACACTGCTTCTTGATTCCCATTTCGTTACACGAGATTCAATTCCGTCCAAACGCATTGAAATGTCATTCACTTCGGCATACGGATAAAGGCAAAACTAATGGATTTATTATTACCGTAACGTGGGTAGATCACCTTTTTGTGGTACGTTATGGAATATAAGATCTACCACCGATTCATAGTCCTGACTACCTCAAACTAAGAGAACAGGATTTTTCAGTAAAGAAATGAACACATTTTAGTCCTTGTTACTTTTTATGCCTGGTTATTAGTGATAAGTCCTCTTGTTGCCTTCAGGTATCTGTCTTCAGCTATGTGATTCCTAATCTTCTATTCATTGTTCCCTAGTTTGAATACTAGGGTTCTGATGCATGGTCATTATCGGTGTCATTGATTAACATTGTTGCTAAGGAATCAAATTTTGACTGTCAAAGGGGAGGGTGCTCTCACTCTTCGAAGGGTATAAAGAGCGGGATCTTTAAATTATAATCGATTCCTTGCGATGAAGGCAGGAATGGCCACTGAATCAAAACCAAATACAGGTATACCTCGATATAAAGTAAATGTTACTTTTGAATTCCATCGTCAATATCTCGCTAATTACAATTGAATCATACAAATTAATAATACCAATAGATGAGGGATTATCTCATCTGTCCAAAGGTGTCATTACTTTGCATGTTTGAATGATCGTTTACGAAAAATCAGCGATGGAAGTCAAAAGTGACAGTTACGTTGTATCGAGGTATACCTGTACTTCATCATTTCTCAATAGTGATGGAGTAATATGACATTCACTAAACTGAGGACACGGGATATACAACAATAGATCAAATTACTGGTCGCAGTGGTTTTATGTTCCAAACAGAGGAAACAATGGATTAGTTAGGAGCGCTTCTATTATTTTCGAGAAGAATGAATGCACAATTTCATATTATGCGGTCTTATAGACTTTGTTTTGAACCGTTTGAGCTGAACTATCATACCAAACGTATGCTCGACCCGTTCACATCAAAATCATTGATATATTTGACGTTTCTGCTCGATGTGACGGAAATGGGTGCTTATGCCGAAGTAGTTCTCCACCCTACCTAAATATCGGAAATGGGAAAACCAAGAAAGAAATGCATCTTAATTTATTCATGGAACAACTTCGATCCAGGAGAGTATTCCAGCATCTAGAAAGTCTGTGGCCAAAGAGCAGAAGGAAAAGTTTTTCTTTTTAGGAATGACGTGAATGAAAACGTGTGGTGAATTTTCCACACAGTAAGTAGTACAAATGCAAAAACAAATCAATTTAGTGTACAATAGGGGATTTGAGGCTTTTCATCGATTAATAGAGACTCAACTTATAAAATTGTTTAATCATGATTTCTAGTTGTTAATTAATCAATGGTTTTATTAGTAAATACTCACTAATAGACTTCTCCGACGATTACCGATTACAGTATGTGGACATACGCGCATGTTGGTTTGCGTGAGCGTGTCTTGGATTCCTAGAAATGATCGAGAGAAGTCATTGTTTACAAAAGCTGTTACGCCCTAATTCCAGCTCTATCTAGTATTATTAAAATGATCTAATTTGTTCCTTGGTATCCGGTGCAAACAGATAAGAATTATAAAAAGTACCGTTTGCCGAATGTTCGTGACAGTTCCCAGTTTACGAACAAGCTACACCATTTGCATGATGAACGTCGGTTACGTTGGATACGGAACTGTTTGCTTCCGGCATACCTGCATGTACTACTGATACAGAAAACTCAGATTGGGTTCCATCTCAATATCTTCCTAGAATATCGAAAAAAAAAGATCAAATACTAGCAGTTCCAGCGCAGATGATCAGGAGGCGTGCGGTGATTTCCCACAATTTGCAAAATAATTTTACCGAGTCACCTGTAATGTGCAGAAATCCTTTGAGGAAAGTCTATGAATATACCATGCAGAATATTCATGATTACTGGCAAACTCACTGCAGTAGAGGTTGCTTGAAATTAGGATAGGTCACAGTATCGTACACTGAGGCAAATAAACTTTAGAATTCTATAAGAACCACTTATGATTTTTCGCCATGAGGATTTATTATGGAAATTATAAGTTTGACCTATGAAACCTAATTCATAAGTCAGCTTATCGAAATTCAAAAAGTATTATAAAATGGAGCAATCTAGATTCAAACTGTGATGGTTCAGATTATTGAGTCTGTGATTTGCACTCATGTCCTTCAACGCTTGGGAAATCTGATATGTTGATTCTGTGATGCTCGCGCGAGTGAATGAATTTTCCCATGCTTGCGTACGATCAGTGTTCGGAAAAACTCAAATGCGTGAGATTCGCCGCCTGTGAGTTTTGTCTTACGAAATTCAGCTGCGCATAAATCATCGCAAATATACATTAACTTATATTTTGACATTATTCATTGTTCTTAGTATTAACTATGCACTATTTGTGGAAACCTAACAAAAAATCATCTCTATGTCATTCATGAATAAAGTTGGTGTTGTGAGTGAAAGTGCATGAAAATGCATAAGAAAAGCAAGCGTTAGATTTGTTTTCAATTTCGCACGTAAGTGGGCTGCTCAATGGATTCTTTTGCTAAAACTGTTTGAAAATATTCACAGCGCAAAGGATACCTCATGGAAGAACTCTTTTCATTCTAACCATCGTACCTGCATGGTAACCTGTTTTAGGATCATCCCTAGTAATGACCTGTATTTTATGGCTTACTGGGTTGTCATATAGTTGCACAATGCGATCTCACCTCACTGGCAGTACCCATTAAATAGTCATTCGGTGACTTCTCACATCAAGATTATCCAGGCTGGTCTGAACGACTGACAAGGCTCAATGTATCCCCGTATGAAGCAATAAAGCATGTTATAGCGTATCATGATACTATTTTGCAACCCACACGACCGGACTCTTGTTCCTTTTCCCGTATATCGCTACCAATCATCAAAGCAAGTGTGCCATTGAAAAGTGTCGAGTGCACTATGATAACCCCATCAAACCGACGACGACGAAGATCTACGACGATGCGGCAACGATATATACAGTTTATGTGTATGTTCGCAGTCATCTATTCTATCGCTTTTGTGCTCCTTGCCATGTTGATGCAGCGTGACATCCGCGGAACACTGTTAAAAATGTCTAAAGCTATGCCACCAAGTCCTTATATCTTTCCATATTGATAAAACTACTGTTCTAGCTACAGATGAATTTCAGTCAGTGTCATTTATAAGTTGAGTCGTTTATAATAGTGTTATTGAAGTAATTTAAAACCTCTCTCGGGGTGAGAACAGTCACACATATCAAACAAGCACCACACGACACGGTGTGGGCTACATGCAGTAACACTTTGCGTAAATGCGAGAATCAGAAAGTTTTAGAAAGGCGTTTAACATGCTTTTTAAATTTATTGCAACTCACCACTGTCTTGTTGCGTTCGTTGGGTACATGTTGTACTATGGCTATTAACCATTATTCCACATAGCCCTCTGATAAATGTCCTGTACATCCAAGTTAGCTCGGTCGAGTGGAGTCTGAAATTCAACGATAAAATGGGAAGTTTGATAGACTTTCAAGCGAGTGAGCTGATGATGCAATACGAGAGCTATACAGCTCCTATTTTGTCCAATCTACATACGAGACAAGTAGCGATGAGTACACTAGATGCTCTGGTTAGCCTCTTCGTGTTAAGCCATGGTCCACTTGGCTGTGAAATCCTGTGGCTAAATAAAACTTATATTCGCTCTAGTGTATGTATGGTCTTACCGTCGGCTGGCTGCATCAGCACTGCAGTGGCAGTGTCATGGAACGTCTGTTGGAGCTACATAGACATACCGGTTGAGCGTTATCGTTGGCACAACATTCAAATTAGCCGGGTCAACTTTCAACCGCCAAGCCGGTCAAATAAGCCATCGTTGATGCGTGCGTCTAACCAAATTGGGTGAGAGGCATTTAATTTGCCTTTTCGATGACAAAGTTATTCACATGTTGAGATTTTGCAGTAGCTATATCGTAACCTATCTGCCTGCAGACATGGATTGTGGAAAAAATGTGTGAGCGTTTATTAATGGAACCTGACCCTACTACTTATGGTTTCCCAAATTATTGGGTATAATGATGATAGATCAGATGGTTGCATAATGGACGTTTATTGTCATCAGAATCCTGTAACTTAGTTCTTTAGTTGAAAAAAAGCTGTACTTACACAGTTCGTAAAAGTAGTGTACATTTTTATTCAATACTAGCTGAGTCAGGCCTTGCTCGGGATTCAATATTAGCTTGAGTTTATGCGCCGATTAAAAAAAGCATGCTATATTTTTCTGTTTCTTTTGTATGGGACCCCCCCCTCAAACCATCATAAGAACCTTTCCTGGCCTCAAAACATTTTCACGTCGATCGGTTCAGTAGTTTCCGAGTCTATAAGGGTCTATATTTAGATGATGCACCAGGGTTACTTCCACTGACTTGCTATAAAAAAATGTTTTTCGGAATTATGTAATCATGAAATATTATAATGCTAATTAGTACTTGTAAGTTACAAGAAGAGGTCATGAAGTATATGTTTGACACATAAAATCTGTCAATATTGCTTTCAGTGCGTCACAATCAGCGATTTTACGACTCGTGAGCGCTCACTCTGAGTTAACCTTCACGAATCATAAGATCACTGATTGTGACGCGCTCAAAGCGAAATTGGCAGGTTTTATTAGTCAAACACATACTTTACACCCTCTTCCTGTTACTTACAAGTGCAACACAGCATTATAACATCTAATGATTGCATAATTCCGAAAAATATTTTTTTATAGCAAGTGAGTGGAAGCAACCCTACTTACCTTACCAATCAGACTAAGGCCTTGTTGTCCTCTGCTGTCCGAAGAAGTCGTCTCCACTCTACTCGATCCATGGCCACACTTCACCAACCTCGTAGTCTACGAAGGGTCCGCAAGTCGCCTTCTACTTGGTCGATCCACCTTGCCGCTGCGCGCCTCTTCTTTTTGTTCCTGTTGGGTCGCTTTCTAGAACCATTTTTACTGGGTCGTCGTGCGGCATTCTTACGACGTGCCCAGCCCACCATAGTCGCCCAATTTTTGCAATGTGGACGATGGATGGTTCTCCCAGCAGCTGGTGCAATTCGTGGTTCATTCGCCTCCTCCACGTTCCGTCATCCATCTGCACTCCACCGTAGATGGTACGCAACACCTTCCGTTCGAAAACACCAAGGGCGCGTTGGTCCTCCACGAGCATAGTCCAGGTCTCGTGGCCGTAGAGCACCACCGGTCTAATCAGCGTCTTGTAGACAGTCAACTTCGTGCGGCGGCGAATTTTATTCGACCGGAGCGTCCTCCGGAGTCCAAAGTAGGCACGATTTACTGCCATAATGCGTCTTTGAATTTCTCTGCTGGTATCGTTTTCAGCGGTCACCAGTGAGCCCAAATACACGAACTCATCGACCACCTCGATTTCGTCACCGTCAATCTGAACTCGGGTTGAGAGGCTAACATTGTCTTCCCTAAAACCTCTTCCTTTCATGTATTTTGACTTTGATGCGTTGATGGCAAGTCCAATCCGCCTAGCTTCAGCCTTCAGTCTGATGTACGTTTCCGTCATCGTCTCAAAGTTCCGTGCCATGATGTCAATGTCATCGGCGAAACCAAGAAGCTGGATGGACTTCCTGAAGATCGTGCCACTCGTGTCTATCCCAGCTCTTCTGATCACACCTTCTAACGCGATGTTGAATAGCAGACACGAAAGTCCATCACCTTGCCGTAACCCCCTTCGAGATTCAAAGGGACTCGAGAGTGTCCCCGATACTCGAACAACGCACATCATCACCTTGACCAATCGCGTCAGTTTATCCGGAAATCTGTACTAGTGCATAATCTGCCATAGCTGATCTCGATCGATTGTGTCGTATGCGGATTTGAAATCGATGAACAAATGATATGTGGGCACGTTGTATTCGTGGCATTTATGCAGAACCTGCCGAATCGCGATAATTTGGTCCGTGGTAACACGGGCACCCATGAATCCCGCCTGGTATTGCCCTACGAACTCTCTTGCAAATGGTGACAGGCGGCGGCATAGAATTTGGGAGAGTACCTTGTAGGCGGCGCTCAGCAGTGTGATCGCGTGGTAGTTGCAGCAATCGAACTTGTCGCCCATTTTGTAGATTGGGCATACGACACCTTCCATCCACTCCTCCGGTAATATCTCCCCAACAAACATTGTAAGCGGAATAAGAGCTTATTAAGGCAAAAATATGCTTCTTCAGCTAAAAAATAGCTTATTCAGCTCTTAATCAGCACAAATTGTTTGTTGGGTCCTCCTCCCAAATCCTGGCAATTACCCAGTGCAGCGCTCTAGCCAGTGCTTCACCGTATTTTAATAGCTCACTTGGTAGTTCATCTACACCAGTTGCTTTGTTGTTCTTCAGCCGAACGATCTCCTCCTTAACTTCTTGAAGATCAGGGGCCTGTCGTCTTCTGCGCGTGCTCCAAGGTATGTTGCCGTGCCACCTTCGTTTTCTGCTGCTTCACCGTTGAGGTGCTCGTCATAGTACTGCTTCCACCTCTCAATCACCTCACACTCGTTCGTGAGAAGGTTACCGTCCAAATCCTTGCACATATCGGCTTGCGGCACGTTTCCTTTGCGTGTACTATTTAGCTTCTTGTAGAACTTCCGTGTGTCGTTTACGCGGCACAGATTTTCCATCGCCTCGCGATCTCGGTCTTCCTGCTAACGCTTCTTCCTTCGGAAAACCGAGTTTTGTCTGTTCCGCGCTTGTCTGTATCGCTCCACATTCAATCTCGTGCGGTGTTGCAGCATTCTCGCCGTGCTGTATTCTTCTCCTATACTAACAGTTTGCAAGCAACCCTGGATGCACATAAATGGAGCGTCATATATCATACAATATTACATTAAAGATCATGTTGGTAGTTTACGTGATTAGAATACAATTTAACACGCAGGATATTTACATCGGCTGTAATATTCAGATTTTTCGTCTGTGTGGTATAGTTTTGAAAATATGTAGGGTAAGTGTGCCAATCTAAACTCTTAGTGGTCATCATATTGACCCTATCCGGTTTTGCATTCCTTACAACATTTATTTCGAGTGTGATTGAAAATACCCAGCTCAAAGAATTCTAAATCAGATCATAATCTTTCTCTTAAAATTTAAGTTAATTTGGTTGCGGTCTCATACTGCATACGGCCCTTTGAAGTTGTCCTAAAAATTAGTGTAAATTTCTGTTCAATATGATGCACAGAAAAGGAGCGTCACATATCATATAAGTTTACATTATAAATCGTGTAAATTTCTGAGATATTTCATGAAATGTTGCAAATACAGTATACAAAAGCCCAACTTTGTAAACAATATTGCTTACAAGTTTACGTGAATCATTGTTTACATCACGATCAAAATTAAGATTTTTTTAAGTGTTCAGAACAAAATTGCATCAAACGAGATAGAAAGTTGGTGTCAAAGAAAGAGTTGTAGAACGCATATTTTGGTTAGACAAAAAATACACTTCATTACGTATCCTTTGAAATAATAACGGAAAACACATAGAAAAACATCAATTTCAGACATGTTTATCTCTTTACTTCAACTAAATGCAGCTTACTTGAAGAAGAAAGGACCATATTGAGTAGGACATTTTCTAAGCTGTCTTTTTGAGCTAAAGTCAATTTATGGCAAGCATAGACCAAAACAGAAAAAGCTTGGGGTGACCCCGGCGTAGAGGTGAGCATCCGTACTTCTCACGCCAAAGTCACGAGTTCAAATCTCACCCCCGGGCAAGTCACGAATCACCCAAGAGTGTTTAAGTGAATTTAAAAAGTTTAATAACTCAGTAATCTTTGAGATTAGATCATATGCATAGAACATTTTTTATCACCAAATATGATCTTCTATCACCTCTGATAATATTTGCACTAACCCTGTAGGGTAGAGTGCTACTTAGTCGTAATCGTCCATTTCCGTTTTATCGAGCAGAAAACATCAGTATAATCAATGATTTCACCGTGCACAAATCAGTAATACGTTGCGTTAGTTCACAAGCTATAACACAATGCCTATTAGAGCATATTGTGTGAATATATACACTCATTGTTCTCAAAACAAAAGAAGCGCTCCTAGCGAATTCGCTTTTTCTACCTTCATCCATAGAACGATGAAAATCCAATGTCGTTTCAAAGCGTTTGGACGGAATCGAAATTCGTAGGACGAATTTGGAATCAAGAAGCTGTGTTAGATTTTTAACAATATCTCAACAATGTGTGGCTCTTTACCAAATTCAACGGTACTTATGGAAAGGGAAATAAATTTAGAAGTCTTTGATGCAAACATTAAATGAAACCCCGTTCAAGAAAGAGACGTAAAACGTTGGTTGTGCTTAGTAGGACGGAAATTAGATAAAAAACCCAATATATATTTTTTAATCTGTTCTGTGCATGTTTATTCAAGTCAGACAAATATTTACACACTTCTTTACTATTTTTTAATACATGCACATAACAGATCCACTGCAGAAAACAATGCACATGGCCTAACTCAATTATAGAGTACATATCTGCATTAGTTTGTATATAGAATTATAGTCAAGCATGGGAACAATCGTTCCATTTTGCATTTACTATTCACTCACACGCATACAACATCATAAACGAGCAGTAGCTTGTGCGAACCACACTGATTTCTTTCGTATTCTCATTGCTTCTATTTTCTTCGATGAACGCAAAATTTGAAGTTTTTTCGAAATTCAGGGAAATCCGGCCAATGTTCAGGGAAGGCCTGCCGAACTTCGGAAAAGTCCGGCCGAAGTTCAGGGAAGTCCTGCCGAAGTTCAGGGAAGGCCGTCGAAGCTCAGGGAAGTCCTGTAGATGTTCAAGGAAGTCCTGCTGAAGTTCAGGGAAGTTTTGCCGAAGTTAAGGGAAGTTTTGCCGAAGTTCAGGGAAGTTCTGCCAATGTTCAGGGAAGGTCTGCTGAAGCTCAGGGAATTCCTGCCAAATGTTCTGACGAATTTCAGGGATGTCCTGCCAAAGTTAGGGAAGTATTTCCGAAGTTAAGGGAAGTCCTGCTGAAGTTCAGGGAAGTTTTGCCGAAGTTAGGGAAGTCCTTCCAATGTTCAGGGAAGGCCTGCCGAACTTCGGAAAAGTCCTGCCGAAGTTCAGGGAAGTTCTGTCGAAGCTCAGGGAAGTTCTGCCGAAGCTCAGAGAAGTCCTGCCGAAGTTCAGGGAAGGCCTGCCGAAGCTCAAGGAAAAAAGGTTGTAATTTTCGCAGAATATCTTCAAATACTTGTGAAAATTGAAGTTTGGTTTAAACAATATTTCCTTTAGCAATTGCAAAGGTTAGTGATTTCTAAAATAGTTCAATATATCTAATTATCTTTAAAAATATCCATATATATATATATATATATATATATATATATATATATATATATATATATATATATCAGAATACCTTTTGAGGCATAGCATCTCTGATCACGCCTTCATTCGGAAGGGAAATAAAGCCGTTGGTCCCCGGTTCATGGGTTGATGGGTCGATAGGTAGGGTCCAGGTGTGGGAGTTGCCTTCCTGGCGTTGGTAGCATTGGTGCTGACCACGGAAATTAAGACCGACGAAAAACAAATCAAGAAAAAAAAATATCAGATTACCTCAATCAAATAAGCTGACAATTGCTCAGAATATCCTCAAATACTTGTGAAACAACTTGTGAAAAACGGGTGATTTCTAAAATAGTTCAATTTATCTCATTATCTATAGAAAATACCCAGACACACATCAGAATACCTTCTTCAAATAGGTTGAAATTTTTACAGAATATCCTCAAATATTTGTGAAACAGCGGAAATCCAGCATCAATTTCGTTTATAAAATATTTTATTTATCAACGGCAAACGTGGATTATTTCTCAAATAGTTGAAAATTGATTGATTGATTGATTTCTTTATTATAGAGACTTTCAGCCGCAATAGTTGAAAATATAGTTCAATGTACCTAATCACATTTAAAAATATTTCAAATTTCTAAATAATGAAATAAATAAATTATTAATCTAAATGTCTCTTAAAATAATGATAAAAATAATAATAATTGAAATTTACCTTTCGCTATCATCCAAAATCGTTACGAACGGTCCTAAGGAGCTGTTTTGCTGCTCCTCTTCAGTTTTGAAACTCTCACCTATTGGCTGGTTTGTCTCGGAAGGTCCTGGAGAGGATCTTGCTTCGTCTTATGGTAATACCTGTTGAAATTTTCGTTATTCAGATTCTGTTTCTTCAGGCGGCCCTCGCCAGGAACACTGTTTGCCTTTCGAGGATCTTTCGCAACTTCCGGTGATGAACCACCATTTGGGATCCGTTTTTAAATTTATTTGTTTCCACCAATCGAAAATCGATCGCCACTAACAGAGGACGCTGCGCAGCTATGAACCGACGGCCATAGAGGCGGCCATACCGTGGGCAATTCAAGGCACCTACGGCGGTTCAACGGCCACTAATTCGGGGTCATCGATCACCAATCGGCAGAGTCATAAGCCTGGTGATCAGTAGAGACTACGGTCGCATAGTGAAAGTCAAAGCTAAAAACACTTTAGGATTGAACGTAAAAATCAAATCTAAAGTGACATACGTTGGAAGTTTAAAGGAGTTGGAGAGGACGTTGCCACGTACCATTGGAGATTCATTGGCTTCCGGTTTTTTTGTAACGTTTACGGTAATAACGTATTTTAACGGAGTCGACCACGCCAAACGCCGGTAGTCCGAATAGCAGTTCGTGAACCTGATCCCACAGTTAAACAGTGTGCGCCACCAATCCAGGCAAACCAACTTACCCATGTGGTTTGTTGAAGCCTCGAGTCCGTCACCATACTCGAGGGGCGCACGGTACAAGTAGAGGCGTCCACCCTGGCCCAAGACGGTGAAACAGTACCAAAGGAAGGAGAGGAACGACGACGATGGCAGTGGCAGGTGTAGGCCCCGAAGATCAAACCAATAGTAGTGCTAGCACAAAAGTAGACTATTCAGAAAATGGGCAGTAGAACCGTGATAGACGTCCGTGAAGTGTTTGCAAGTAAAATTGTACAAGACTAAGAAATATTGTGAGATTTTTATCTTCAGTGAACAATTTTTGTAATTGATAATCATTCAATTTTCTTAAATAGACTACTGACACCGTATAATGCCTTGCTCAGAAACAGAGTTATAAAATGCAATAATTATCGTAGTCTGTAGTCTGTAGTCTGAACATGGCATGAAGCAGCACACAATCTCATCGTTTCCTGTCACTACGCTTCCAGCATTTTATAATGGTAGTCTTGCGTCATCAGATGACCCGTAGTAAACTTGTGAAGGCTGCAGCTATGTCCCATGGTATATAGGATTGTTTCCTGTTCACATATTTAATCTTTTTCTTTGCAGTTGTGGCTACATAGTATTAATAAATAAATATTATTATTATTTAGCTTTATTAAGGAGGCTTTCAGCCTTAGGCTGGTTCGCCTCTAATGATAAATAAATAGTATCAACATGCGAAATAATCATAAACATTGCAAGCATTCGCGAGATATTCCATATGAATACAACTTATAGAAAAGGATCGAATTTGATTAAAATGTATGAGGATGGAATCCAAGTCAGTGAACGTAATCTAAATGAAGTTTTAAAATCCGTGTTGCTATCACCGAGTCCATTGAAGCAGCTTAATTCCCATCTGAATAGAATGAACGAAGGTACCAAAGCATGGCGCATAGAATAATATCGAAGCATCATTAGAATTCCCCAAGGCAGTATTCATTTGCAGCTAAAAGGTTCCTGAATGCAGTTTCTATTTGCACCCGGTGTGACCGGAACGGGAACCGAAAGCACAAAATCACCGACAGTGGGCTAAAAGTGTCGTGTTTAACAAGAATAAATAGTAAGGAAAGACGATGCCGTCCTCTTTTAAAGAGGAATCCAAAGTGAGTGAGTGTGTGTTTATCAGAAAAGAGGTACGAACTGTTAAAAGATGTTGACCGTTTGTTCACATACACTACTGTGTGCATTGAATTTGCCTGGCATGGCAGCAAGTGCTGGTACCGTCTGCCATGAACATCCTTCCCAGAAAAATATTCTTTTATGGCGAAAACGATTAAAGGCGGAAAAAGCAAGAGAATGATACGCCCACGAGCACAATTCATAATAATTACTTTGTCCGCACAGCACCATTTATCGGCATTAAACTGCTTCTTCGGTACTTATCTCACTAGAATACCAAATTATTATGGTTGTTGTGCCATTTTCTGCCACTTCATTGATAGTACCTACATAAGTAAGACGCGGGCGTTCCTTTGTGTGGTTTTACTCTATTAAAGTCTTTGATATTCCAAATAGGATAACAACGGTAGCATGTTCATTCTTCGGTGTTGATGACTTGAAAGAAAGTAGGTCTCATGCTAAATATAGGCCGACAGCAAAAGTTCCAAATGGCTGATCATTACGACAAGCACCATGCGTTTCCATCATCATACGTTCACATTACTAATTTCCATTGATGCTTCATTCAAGGTTTATGAAGACGGTATTCATTGGTAAGAAAAGAGACAGATGAGGCATGATTAAGGCGAAATCTTTAATCAAATTATTGAACCATCACCAAAACGGTGATTACACAATACCGCTACCGCACTGCTCTACAAAACCCAGAACGCTTGAGCCTGGTTATTATTTGGAGGAGCAACAAGAAGGCAGCCATCATCGTCAGCAAACACGGTAGCTGCAGTAGCAACATTATGCCACTCAACTTGAGGAAGTGAAAACGAACAATTTCGACGTCTGCTCATGTCTGAATCATCAATTTAATGGGGAATGCTTTCTTTGCACGGCTGTTCTGTTAGCAATGTGGGGCACCCAACGCCGACTGATTTCTTGGCGAGGGAGCACGTGTTTGGTGGGTTCTAGTAGTTTGTAATGGTTTTTGCTGGGTAGAATTTATGAGCGAACTAGTTCTACGGCAGAGCGACTATTTTTCAAGCAGTAAAAAGCGAAATCTGAAGGAAATCACGGGTTGAATTCAGAACAAATCGGTAGACTGCAGACGGGAGCCTACTGAAATTAAATACTTAAAGGGAGTCAACCTTAAAGTTAATTTATATTACGAACCGCGGGATTTTGAGCAAGTGATCCAATTTATGAATTTTAAATATTTTGAATGGGAATAACTCGGAGTTCCAATAACTTTCAGGAACTTAATAGATGCTCCTAGAAACTCAGGAAAGTCCAGACATAATCAGGAAATTTCAAAGATCTATAGGGAAATTACGTAAAATTTGGAGTAGTTCTGCGAACTTCAGAGCCGAAAGATCCATCAATATCAGGAAATTTTCGAAAAGTTTAAGACAGTTCCATTATTTTTAGGATAATAGTGGAAATGTTCAACAAGTTTCGAAAATTTCAGCGAAGCCTAAAGAAATCCAGGGTTTATATAAATTAAGAAAAAATTCGGAAACATCGCAAGAGCTCAAAGAAATTTACGCAAGTCCAGAGTACTGTAAAACGGGGTATCTTAGATAATGCGGGTAACTTTGATAGTATAATATAAAGATTAAATTTACTCGCTGCGCTTTTTCCAAATTTGAAACATTGGTTCCATATTGTAGCTTAGGGTATTTCCGTTGATATCGTATATAGTTTTTATATAGTATGTGTTGAATATTTTACAAACATATTTAAAAATAATTTTCGTTTTTTTCGCCTGTTTGAAAAAGCACTCAAACCAACACTTATGAAATGTATTTCGGATAGCGTTAGCGTTGTTATGATATACTTCGTAGATTGTATACTAGCGACACTCACGTCTTTTCTGAAATCCTCAAATAGACTACTTTCAGGAATAATGCTGGGGAGTAAACATTGGTTCCAATCTAAACAAGAGTAACAGAAGCATGACTGTCGCTATTCCCGGCCACGCCCATCTTTACCATAACTAGGGATAGGGAAGGAAATGTTGATGTAGTACTTACTTAACGAGAGGCCACCGACTTAGCGACACCCTCATAAGTGCTACGGAGTTGGAGGGTTGGGTAGGGTATTCGGTTAGGATTCGCCTCAAGTTGGCGATGCAACCAAAAGTATGTATAGTTTATGTGTTGTTCATTTAATCTCTCGATAGCCGACTATCGAAAGAAAATATTCATTTTGTTTAGTGATCATGGATTATAAGAGTCACGATGGAGAGCTTGGGATTGAACCCATGATTTTCTGCTCAATAAGCAAAAACGATCCCTCCAGGGTCATCGAGCATCTCAGAACCATAACGCTTCGCGACAATACAGGACTACGTTTTCGCTTGATATGTAAATAGTTTCCGAGGTTAATGTTCAATATCAAATATACAAATGATGGTGCCGATTTATTGTGCTGTGGAAGAGCTTGAGGTTAAATCCATGATTTTCTGCTCATTAAGCAAAATCGATCCCTCCAGGGTCATCGAGCATCTCATAATCCACAGCGCTTCGTGTCAAAGTACGAATATATGGATGAACTATCTATTATTGAATAACTATTATTTACGATAATTACATGAAATAAATAAAATATAAACTACAAACAAAACGTGACTACTAAAATCTCAAAAATATATGCTCACAAATATATTTCACGCAACCAGGAATTTAAAAACCATTAGACGCTATAATGATACTTTGCACATGTTAGACACAAGAAGAGGCCAAAAAGCAAGCGTCCGACACACAAAACCCGTCAAATCCACTTGCAGTCATAATCAACGATTCTACGAATCGCGAGCACTCACGAATCATAAAACCGCTGACTGCGACACTCTGAAAGTGAAATTGACAGACTCTATGCGTCAAACACCCGCCCTTCAATCTCCTCCCGCATCCAACAACACAAATCTCCATTACAACATCTAACGAATTCAAAACTCCGAAAATCACTCATCTATAGCAAGTGAGTGGAAGCAACCCTGCATGCAACCATTCTTCATGATACTATTAGGCTTGTGGACATGCGTTAGCTTCGAAACTTCTAACCAAAGTGGGAAAAATTTCAGATCACAAAAAAAAACTTGAAAAAAACTTTCAAAGG
This sequence comes from Ochlerotatus camptorhynchus, assembly GCF_037179485.1. NCBI lineage: Eukaryota > Metazoa > Arthropoda > Insecta > Diptera > Culicidae > Ochlerotatus > Ochlerotatus camptorhynchus. The sequence continues at coordinate 1,598,382 of NW_027040495.1, read as the reverse complement.
TAATTACAAGTAAAATAAATATTGATTATTTTACGCAAAAAATATTAAATATCTTGTATCGTATGCTAATGCTAATTGACTGTAGCAAAAATAATATGTTTAAATAAAATAAAATATTAATAAAATTATATGCAAAATTTACTAAAAGATCATTACTTTATTGGTGAGAAGTTTCTAATAAGCCCTCCCAGTTCCTCTGTATACAGAACAAATCTGATACTATAATCAGAATTGCTCAGTCTGCATGAAGCAGCCGATTTCATCAAGGAAGTTCTATTAACAACCAAGAATTAATCGTTTGAGGCATATTGAAGCCTTAAGAAGGTGATATGTGTCACTATAGGAAATCATCATCGTTGCAAATATAAAGAAATTAAACATAATCCTTTGCTTCAGTACCGTCAACCTCCATGTCCATGGGGTGGGCTATGAAATGTATTTCGGATAGAGCCATCACAAATTCAATGTTGTATTCTTATTGCTTATGATGTTTTCTGATTATGTACTCATTCAAAGTTTCATATTTAGAGAACTAAATTGTTTGAGTTTCACTCATTTTCTCACGTTCATCGAGCATTATCAAAGTAACCCCAAATCAAACTACTGAAGTTCGGTCACAAAACTAAAAAAATAGTGCAAATGTTTAAATTTCCGTTAAACATATTACTGAAGAGTTAACTCTTGGACCCTCAGTACTTGTTTTAAAAATATAAAATTGGAAAAACATTCATTGTTGTAAAAAATATTTAGAATAATCTTAAAAAAAACTATCAATGTTACCCCGTTTTACGGTACTCCAGGGGTCTTTATTACAATTTCATTAATTTCAGGGCAGTTTCAAGATCATCATCAAGAGATCTGCGAAAACTTATGCGAGGTTTCAAAAACTTCAGGGAAGCATGTAGAATTTCAGAGCAGTCCCATTAACTTTATGAAAATTGTAGGCACCTAATAGAAGTTACGAGGATTGAAAGTAAATTCCGAGAATTTCAGAGAAGCGTCATCAGCAGACTATTGAAGCATTGGGGAGGTTCAGAAAACTTCTTCAACACTTCAGGAACTTCAGAGCAGTTTCGAAAAATTCAAAGCATTAATTAAGTTCAGAGAAAATGCAGGTAGTTTAAAGAAGTTCTGAGGATAGCTAAAGAATTTAAAGAAGTTCAGTCTACTTCACATAACTTGAGAAAAATTGTGGAAATAAAAAAATCCAAACTTGTGGATCTTTAGGACAGTTCCGATAGCTTCAGGTAAGTTTTGAGAACTTATGGAAAGTACACACTTTTGGGATGCTTTAAATACCTGTAAGGGTGAATTTAGAATATTAGAAATATATCAGAAGACCAGGTAAGCTTCTAGAGTATCAGGGAACATAGAAAACACTTCAAGGCAATTCTATTAACTTCAAGTAAATTGCATGAACTTTAAAGTTGTTCCGAGAACCAAAACAAATTTACAAAAACTTCAGCAACGTTCTGAGAGCATCAGGAAATTAGCGGAATATCAAGAGAATTTAGGAACATTTTAAGGAAAGTTACGTAAATTTCAGAGCCACTTCGAAAACTTAAGAAAAAAATGCAAGACTTTAGCAAAGATCAGAGAACTTCAAAGTAGTTCCAATAGTTTCTGACATCTGCAAAAACTTTAAAGATGTACTGAGAACTTCAGGGTATTTCAGACAACTCTTGAGAAGTTTAGAGGAATTCTGGGCAATTTTATTAACTTAAGATAAGTTTAAGATAAGTTTATGTACTTTGGGGGAAGATCAGATAAATTTAACCGTTATGTACGCGATTGGGCACCTGGGTATCTAGTTCCCATTTGAATAACAGGGTGTATAAAATGCTAAATCTTTTCGTGCACATACTGTTTAAAGCAGTTATACTCATTTAAAGAAGTTGCAGGAACTTGCATGAAGTTGCAAGGAACTATGGAAAATCCCGATAAATTCAAAGATGTTCTGAAAACTGGAAAGGAAAGTTCCATAAATTCAAGAATAATTGCCGGGACATTAGGCACGTTCCAACAACTTCAGGGAAGTCCAGAGAAGTGCAGGTAAGTTTATAGATTTTGAAGAAAGAAGAGAGCTAAGGAAAGTCTAAAAGCTACGAAACCTTCAGAAGATTAGGGAACTTTTCAGAATTGCAGAGAGCTTCAGATAAGTTCCGAGAATTCCACAAAAATAACCAGAACTTCAGAGAAGATTTATTAATATTAGGAAAATTGCGGCAACTTAATAGAAGTTTCGAAAACATCTAGTTTTTTTTTAATTTCAGGAAAATTCAAAGCAATTCTAAAAAGTTTGGAGAATTAAAGGGGGAATTCCGTTAGTATACTTCAGGGAATATTATAGAACTTCAAGACATTTCCATTAACCTCAGGAAAATGGTGGAGACTTTTAAGAAGTTCTGCAGAAGTCTAGGGAATTTCTGAAAGTCCAGAGAACGTCTGGGAAGCCCGGAAAAATTCATGATGAAAAAATTTCAGTAATTCACAAATGCTTAAAAATCTTTACAGAAGCTACGTGAAGCTATAGGAAGTTCCGAGAATTTCTGGAAAATTACGAGATCTTTAAGTCCGATCAATGAACATATGGAAAATTTTAGGAACTATAGAGAAGCTCCGACAGCTTTAGGAAAATTCTCACCAATTGGCATGTGATGTTATGTGTCGCATAAGGGTTTATTTATTAACAGTTTAAATGTTGGGATAGAACAGTGGTTGAGGGATTGGCTAATCAATGTTTGGATCTGGATTCATATGTTCATGAGTTAACGAAAAAATTTACGTCTCAAAAATTGATAGCTAACTAAATGAATTGATAGGATTGTATGAACTACTCTCTTCCCTGTAAGTATTTTTTATATTTTTTGGTGAGATGATTACAAACAAAATATACCCATACCTCAGTATCTTTTTTTTTTTAATTATAGTCGCTTTAACGCTCTTAGGTCATTCGTGACTTGTCCGTGAGATTAGAACTCGTGACTTTGGCGTGTGAGGTATGGATGCTAACCACTACGCCGGGGTCGCCCCACACCTCAGTATCTATAAGAAGGAACTAAATTGTTCTTACATGTATTCGTACGTTCCTACATTACAATTATGGACTCTCGTGAAAATGGGCGCACATATGAAAATTCAGCGAGTAACCACCCAAGTAACATTGCAAGCTTTATAGAAGTTTTATAGCGTCTAAATCATGCTCTACCGAACCCCTATAAAACCAAAATTGTTACTTGGGAGTTCTCAATTTACCATGACCGCATTTAACCTCAGTGTAGGCCCATTGGCACAAGCATTGGCTTCTATGTGAGTAGTTTCATAACCAAAATCTATTGTGCAATTTACAATTCAAGACCAACAATTGAAATGGTCTTAACTCCATTTTGTAAACAAACTTTGCAAGGCAATTTTCTCGCTAACCTAAGTCTGTAAAGGCAAACCAACATAATGAACAGGTAGGGGAAATTATCCTATACCCGATTGTGGTTTAGGATTGGGAATAAAGGTTTCGGTTCGCAAGAAAATGGTCTTGCAAGGTTTGTTTACAAAATGGAGTTAAGGCCATTTCAATTGTTGGTCTTGAATTGTGTAAAGTTATTTGAAGAAATTGCATTTTTGAATAAAAAGGATGTTTAAAAAATAATTTGTTTGGGCGTATCCCATCAAAACCATAGCTTTAACGGTACATTTATAATATTTGATCAATCAATAGCCGAAATGTCTGATAGTTTTTATTATAATCGGGAAAAGTTTCAAGCTCTTTGATTTTTTAATATGACTAGAGCTGTTCATCAACTATCATTCAACGTACTGCAATCAGGTTAAGCAGCTAACAGGAATCTTGATGCACTGAATACCGCTCTGTTATTTATGGCACACTACACTTCTCTGGTACTGATTATTGTATTTTTTTTATCAAGCTTTACAACCATAAACTTATATTGGCAGATCAACGAAAATTGTCATATGCAGATTGCGCCTAGAAAATCAAGTAACATTGAATAACGTTATAAAATCATTGAAACAAAAAAAAAACCGCACGTGCATACACCGTCTCCGCCCATCATGGATGCCATTTCATGTCAAGGACATGTTTTGCGCTCCAACAAATATTCAATTTCATTTTATCGCAATAATTTCCAATTTTCTTCATTGTGCTTTTGACATTCTTTCTGCACCATCAGTCTGCCCCTGTGAAAGGGGAGGAATTTTTTTCTTTGAAATATATAGGGTAAATGTCTTAAATGTCAGCCTCAAGGTATCTAATATTGCCAAATCTTTAATTTCGAATCAAAGTGTTTTTGATATTTTTTTAAGAGCTATCAAAACTGACTTGCCATAATTTGTTTTAGGAAAAGTTGAAAAACAGATGATTTTTTATCGATGGGTCCATAATTGAGATCCACTTGCCAACATTAAAACCTTTCCCCTTATCTATTTTTGTTTCATTTGAAAGGAAACTCACATGAGAAAGGAGGAACCCGCTGCTATGAAGGTAATATTAAAAGAACATTGAGTACTCCTCATGGGAGGCATTCCCGATTTTCTCTGCTTGAAACCAAGAATTCCTGAAATGGTAGGTAGGTAAACCGACATGCTGCAGGTACCTTCCTTGTTTCGACTTTTCACTTTGCTTCCACATTCAAAATACAATCTGGCTGCTTTTAGAGGCTATAGCGATCAGTGTTGGTATTGATTGCCATGAATAAAATCTCTGCACTTATGATAAATATGATAAATTAGGTTTCGACTTTAGTATAGTCACTCATCTTCAAGGTGGATGTACCTTAGGTGGATTTACCTTAATACCTTAAATAGGTATACTTTTGTGCAATAATACCAATGAAAAAACGCATTGGTTTCGTAGACCATAAGTGAATATTTTCAAAAAGGGGGCTGACAAAATCGGGTCATTACTGTATATCATTGATAAATATATTTATATGCTTCAAATTGTTTTCCTTGCTAAATGTAAATGTTGTAAGGTAGGGAACGAATTTTTTTAAATTTTTGGCCCATTGTCACCCCCACTTACGGTATTGAGCAAGTTATTTTATAATAATATCACGAAAAATGATTTTTAGATACGAACATTGAACGGTATAGTGATCAACTTTACCACAATGTTCAACTTCACCCCGTTTTACGGTACCGAAACAGGTGAAAAAATAAATAGCAACAAACTCACCAAATGAACGATGGTTTAACGGTAATATTTACATTCATTCTGCAGAAAACTAAAATTAATTCTATACTTACGCGGTAGTTATTCGCGATTGCAGAATTGATTGGCTTCTCATTTTCAAGTAAGTGAAAGAGAATAGCATCTTGCAGCTACCTGAAGTCCATTGTTAGCAAATCAAATAGTAATCTCCTCGAATCATAATACGAACGTTTATTGAAGAAGTATGCTGTAACGGTGTGGTGGCAGGTAGTATGAAAATATGTTAACCGGCCGTGAAATGCAAACAATTGACTACAGTTATGCGTGAAACTGTACACAATAGGTTTGGTTTACATTGGTTGTGAAAGTGAGTGCTATGTAGTGACAAAATGCTTAAAATAATTTAGCTCATTAATTCAAGCCTCTGTTTGTGAACGTGTGCCTAATGATGAGTAAACAACGTAGCACATAAAGGTTGTAGACGACAAAGATGTACAGGTAAAACCCAGCAGATAAAGTGCATTGAATGCTCCCAGTCAATTAGTTCATTTTTTTTAACATTTACTTTGATTATCAATCTAACGAACAATAGATTTCCAATTATTACTTGGTGCCCCGTAACGTGGGTAGATCACCTTTTCGTGGTACGTTACGGGATGTAAGATCTACCGCCGAATCTTAGTCTTGACTACTTCAAACTAGGGGTACAGGATTTTTCAGTAATCAAAGGAACATATCTTAGTCCTTGTTACTTTTTATGCCTTGTTGATAGTGATAAGTCCTCGGGTTGCCTGTACCGAGGATGATCTTGAAACAAGGAAAAAATGAGTTAGTTAGTCTTCATCTATGTGATTCCTAATCTTCTATTCATTGTTCTCTAGTTTGAAGTGGTTAAGACTAGGGTTCTGATGCATGGTCATTATCGGTGTCATAGCTTGTTTTTATTGCTAAGGAATCCCATTTCGACTGACAAAGGGGCGCGCCTTTGGAGGGTATTCCAACACTCCGAAGGGTATAAATAGCGGGACCTTTCATTTAGAACCGATTCTTTGCGATGAAGGCAAGAATGACAACTGTATCAACACCGAATACTTCATCATTTCTCAATAGTGATGGAGTAATACGACATGCACTAAACTAAGGACACGGGCTATACTACAATAGATCAAATTACTGGTCGCAGTAGTGTTATGTCCCGAACAAAGAAAAAAAAAATTACTTGGTAAATAATATGCGCTCCCTAAAAGAAGGAAAATCCTTCAAAGATGTATTTCCAATAAACCTGCATGCTCACGAGCAAATATTGAAATTGAACAATTTAGTAGTGGAAAGTAGCAGGCAGTTTGCATAAAAGCTGGAAGTCACCATCGTTAGTTTTAGAAAACTGGAAGTCACCATCGTTAGTTTTAGAAAATTGGAAGCTGTTATTTTGGATTTCAAAATGGCGTCAAACATCACTTTCTGGCCTTTACATGTCATTTCCATTCCTATAATACCGGATATAATTCTAGACCTCAAGATGACATCGCGTTTATATATTAGATTAAACGAACATTATAGAATTTTTAATTGCACACTTAATCATGTACCCTGAGCACAAACTTCCACATGTTAAATATCATATTTTCCTTGTAAACTGTTTTTAAAGATTATAAATGGTCAATTAAATTGACGAATCAATCCAGTTAAATCGATTTTATTCATCAGATCGTTCAATGCTTTGTCAAACCCCTTACCAAAACGCACTATGACTTATGCACTTTTCCCTTGATGGACTTCGTGAAACATCGCGAACTTTGCTATCGCAGAATCCAACATGTGTTCGATTTTGAGTTATATGTTCTATGCTGAATCAATGGAAAAATTAACAGGTTGTTTAGATGTTCCATTTTAATGTTGGTTTCAATCAGCGATGCCATGGTTCCTGATTTTTGTATATGAAAAAAGGTTGTTTATGTTGGAGTGCGCCAAAAAATCATTTTTTTTAACTCTACCTTACAACATTCACATTTTAGCAAGGAAAACAATTTTAAGCATGTGAATATATTCATCAATGATATATTCAAGACTGTTTCCATGTTGATTGAAATTGATATATAATTTTACTAAAATTAAATAACATAAGTTTGGTCAACATACCGTAAAATATGTAAAAGTACCGTAAGGAGTACACATGTAACGCTCGCATTTATCGCTCGTCTATCCAAAGTGTGTTCAAACTTTCCTTTTCCTGTGGACATTAACAAAAACAAACGTGTTTTTGATTCTATTTACGACACTTAACATTACAGCACTGTTTACATAAAAGAGCTGGTCAATGTTATCTACACATTACTCCAGGAGTTCAAGGATCGTCATCGTTTTCTATGTATTCAAAATATTTGCATCAATAAACATTTTAAAATTTTGGCCTAATGTTACCCTGTTTTACGATACTGCAACAAGTTTGTGACCTCAAATAGTAGTACCAACAATTACCTATTTTTTTAGCTAACTTGTTACGATATCAAAATTAACAAGGGCATCCAACTTTTTTCGTGTAAAAAAAACCAGGATACATGGAATCGCGTGATTGTATGAAAAAGTCGATCGTTGCAAGTTCCACAATGAGACCCCAGTTTTGAGGTATTTCCCCAAAATTTTCTCAACCTTTGCTCTAATCACACGACGCGCCACGCTTTTCACTCCAAGTTTACTCGATCCTTATAGGGAATAACATTGCGGCCTTTGATTAGGCGTTCGTTTCGAAGAGCAAAGGTGGCTTGAAACTTTGTGCAAAGACCCTTATGCGAAAAACCGAGAAGATCGAAGCAGGCTGCGCTTGAAGACTTACGTGTGAATTTTTGGCTGCGTGTTTTTCTTCCGCTGATTTATCAATTTTTAATTTAATGCTGTAATGCTGGTAATGTGTCACGAAGCTTTTAAATCACTGCATAACAGAAACGCGTGTGAATTGTGGGCAAGATGAGTGAGATTCAAAGCTCTTGCCGGGTAGCATGAGCAGCTGGCTTGTGGGGCACGAAGCAGAGGGTTGCCAATATGAATGTTTCGTTCTATTCTTTTTTTTTTTTTTTTTTTAACTCTTTATTTGTTCCAAATTCAAAATAAATTACATTTCATTTTAACCTAGGTGCTCCAGTTACTGCAGTAACGTACCAGCCTTAATTGTTATGATATATATCTAAGTGTTTTTACATTGTTCATGTCTTGGCAATTCAGTATTTTAAACAGGTTTTTTAACCTGCATGTCAATATAACAATTGATATCTTAAAACTAAAAACTTAAACTAAATCTTATCTAAGTATAAAGGGAATTAATCGTTGCAATTGAGGATTGCAACGATTTTTGCCTGAAATTATTAATTATTTTGTTGGACATTTGTGCTAAAGTCTCAACATTCGAAATTCTATGTACTTCGGTTGTACTGTACCAGGGAGGCAACTTCAAAATCATTTTCAGAATTTTGTTCTGAATCCTTTGAAGTGCTTTTTTCCTGGTAGTGCAGCAACTAGACCATATTGGCACAGCGTAAAGCATGGCCGGTCTAAAAACTTGTTTAAATATTAGAAGTTTATTCGTCAGGCAAAGTTTGGATTTCCTGTTTATAAGAGGATACAAACATTTTATATATTTGTTACATTTGGCTTGAATGCCCTCAATGTGATCTTTAAAAGTTAATTTTTGGTCAAGAACTAATCCAAGATATTTCACTTGGTTTGACCAGGAAATTGGAACTCCGTTCATAGTGACTATGTGACTACTACTAGGTTTCAAAAAGGAAGCCCTGGGCTTATGTGGAAATATTATAAGTTGAGTTTTGGAAGCGTTTTGAGAAATCTTCCATTTTTGTAAATAAGAAGAGAAAATATCTAAACTTTTCTGCAGTCTGCTGCAAATAACACGAAGACTTCTTCCTTTAGCGGAAATGCCTGTGTCATCAGCGAACAAAGATTTGTGGCAACCCTGAGGCAAATCAGGGAGGTCCGAAGTGAAAATGTTATACAATATAGGCCCAAGAATGCTACCCTGAGGAACTCCTGCTCTAACAGGTAGTCGATTAGATTTGGAATTTTGATAATTTACCTGCAGAGTTCTGTCAGTTAAATAATTTTGAACTAATTTCATAATATAAAGTGGAAAATTAAACTTTTTCAATTTAGCAATCAAACCTTCATGCCAAACACTGTCGAATGCTTTTTCTATGTCTAGAAGAGCAACTCCAGTTGAGTGACCTTCAGATTTGTTTGAACGAATTAAATTGGTAACTCTTAAGAGTTGATGAGTAGTTGAATGCCCATGGCGAAATCCAAACTGCTCATCTGCAAAAATTGAGTTCGTATTGATGTGAAGCATCATTCTATTCAAAATTATCTTTTCAAAAAGTTTACTTATTGAAGAAAGCAAACTTATTGGGCGGTAGCTAGAAGCTTCAGCTGGATTTTTATCCGGCTTCAAAATTGGAACAACTTTTGCATTTTTCCATTTATCAGGAAAGTATGCCAAATGGAAACATCTGTTAAATAATTTTACCAAGAAAGACAAGGTACTCTCTGGGAGTTTTTTGATGAGGATATAGAAAATTCCATCATCACCTGGAGCTTTCATATTTTGAAAATTTTTAGTTATAGACCTTACTTCGTCCAAATCAGTCCCCCAGGAATCATCAAAAATATTTTCCCGAGAGAAAATATTCAGAAAATCCCGAGAAACCTGATACTCAATAGGACTAGTAAGACCCAAACTGAAATTATGGGAACTCTCGAATTGCTTAGCAAGTTTCTGAGCTTTTTCCAAATTTGTGATCAAAATTTTACCACCTTCTTTAAGCGCTGGAATAGGCTTTTGAGGTTTTCTCAAAATTTTTGTGAGTTTCCAAAAGGGTTTGGAACTCGGGTCTAATTTAGAAATATTATTTTCAAAAGTTTTGTTCCTCAGGGCAGAGAATCGCTTTTTAATTTGTTTTTGCAAATCCCGCCAGATAACTTTCATGGCAGGATCGCGTGTTCTTTGATATTGTCTCCTACGGACATTTTTAAGACGGATCAAGAGCTGAAGATCATCGTCTATTATAATTGAATCGAATTTAACCTCGCATTTTGGTACTGAGGCAGCTCTTGCTTCAACTATAGAAGTAGTCAGAGATTCAAGAGCATAATTAGTTTCATCTTTGGTTTGCAAAGGAATGTTTGGATCGAAGTTATATTCCATAAATGTTCGATACTGCTCCCAATCAGCTCTATGGTAATTGAAAGTAGAGCTGTTGGGATTACAAATTATTTCTTGGGATATTTCAAAAGTTACTGGAAGGTGATCAGAACCGAAGTCAGCATGGGTAACCAATTGGCTACAAAGTTGACATGAATCAGTTAAGACCAAATCAATAGTGGAGGGATTTCTTGTAGAAGAAAAGCATGTTGGGCTGTTTGGATATTGAATAGTGTAATAACCTGCAGAACAATCATCAAACAGAATATTACCATTGGAAATGCTTTGCGCATTATTCCATGAGCGGTGTTTTGCATTAAAATCACCAATAATGAAGAATTTAGACCTATGACGGGTAAGTTTTTGGAGGTCACCCTTGAGAAAATTCTTTTGCTGGCCTACGCATTGGAATGGCAAATAGGCAGCTATAAACGTAAGTTGTCCAAATTTTGTTTCAACAGAAACTCCCAAAGTTTCAAAAACTTTGGTTTCAAATGAAGAAAGAATTTTATGTTTGATTCGTCTATGAATAATGATGGCAACGCCACCACAGGGTCCATCAAGACGATCATTTCTATAAATCAAGTAATTTGCGTCCTTCTTAACCTTATGGGCAGGTTTAAGGAACGTTTCAGTTATAACGGCAATATGCACGTTATGAACTCTTAGAAAGTTAAATAGCTCGTCTTCATTATCTTTAAGAGATCGAGCATTCCAATTTACAATATTTAATGCTTTAAAATCCATTACTGAATTTTAAAGTCATGACAATATTATTTGCAAATTTTACTCCAGTTTGAATAGCATCAAACATGGAGTTAGATTTAAGCATATCAGAAATCATGTCAATTAATGATTTCTGTAAAAATTCCATTTTAGGGGCAGTAATGCTTCCTAAGTCAAAATTGTGAAAATTTCCGTTAGAACGTTGGTTAGTATTTTGATTTCTACCCGCTGCAATAGCAGCATAGGTAGCTCCATTAACTCGCTGAACATTGTTAGCAGCGAGGGGAGTAGGTACAGATGAAACATTTGAAGCAGGGGAGATATTTGTACCTACGGGTACGAATGTAGAATTTGTTCCTCGCTGACCGTTGTTAACAGCAGAGGAATTTGTACCTGGTCGGAAACGTGGAGCGTTTCCTACCTGACGGTTAGAACGAGATTGTAGGATCGCTTTGCGAGTCTTACATTCCCAAAAATTGGATTTGTGGTTTTCACCACAATTTGAACATTTAAATTTCTTAGGATCTTCCTTCACAGGACAGTCGTCCTTTGCGTGAGAGGAATCACCACAATTCATGCATTTAGCTGGCATGTAGCAATTTTTAGTTCCGTGACCCCATCCCTGGCACTTACTGCACTGGGTGAGGTTTTGGAAATTTCCTCCAGTCTTCCTGAAGTGTTCCCACTTCACTCGGACATGGAGCATAAGGCTAGCTTTTTCTAAGGCCTTAAGGTTGTTTAGTTCACTAGACTTGAAGTGAACTAAATAAAAATCATTAGAAATCCCGTTGCGCGAATCGCCAGGACGGAATTTCATTTTCATTTTGATTACTTGGAGTGGCACAACTCCAAGTAATTTTGCCAGTTCATCTTTGATCTGATCCAGGGATTCACCACTGGGCAGTCCTTTCATGACAACCTTGAACACACGTTCAGTTGTGGTGTCGTAAGTAAAAAAATATGCTGCTTCTCAGTAAGATACTTGAGAAGACATTTAAATCCGTCCAAGGTTTCAGCCAATACACGGCATTCACCCCGACGTCCAATTTGTAGTGAAAACTTAACTTTCACGAAATTCAAAAGTTCCATGCGAAGAGCATGGAAATCGGTAGTGGTTATCACAATAGGGGGAATCTTTTCCTTCTTGGCATTAAGCCGGGAAAGTTTACTAGAATTTTTCTTGGATGATGGATCATTCTCATCATCCGTGAGCAAATCAAATTGATTACTCAAATTAATTTCATCAGAAGGGGGGTCAAGAGTTTGCCCCTTTCTTTTGCGTTTAGGCGCCATGGCGGCAGTAAATTTTTATCCAAATCGACTTCCAAGCAGATTACTATAAGAATCTGAAGGATCGAAGAGGAATTTTCCAAATCGATATCCAAGAAGGATTACCTCGGGTAGGGTCCAAACAAGGATCGAAGAGGAATAAGAGTTGAACAAGGTAGAAAATTTTTTACAGGTTGAGCACTGAAAAGTGCTGTTTAAATTTGTTGTAGCTTTAGGTAGTAGTAACACTTCCTTCAGCAAAAAGCAAATAGATCCGCACGGCAAGAGAGCACGATGCGGACTGATCGTTCTATTCTTCGTTTCCCGAAATGTGCAGCCACTGGGGATCGTCAAAAGCCTGGAGTATGAGGATTTGAAAGGCTCATCCATTCAACATGACAGAAGAAGCAAAAAAAGATAAGTTTAGTTCATTTCGAGGAATCTATCATTTGATGTTCACCCAAGCAACCGTAGGCACGTTATTTCGCCTTTTTGGCTATATGCGGGCCTCATCAGAACATACAAACACTGATATAGTCGTTGTTCACCTGTGCCTATGGTTACTTGGGCACTTTATAGTCATGAGTACGTGCGTGCGTGCAAAGAATCATTACCAACATAGGAGAAAATTCGGTAAGATCCTTCCATTGCATTATTATATAATTCTTCAATATTGTACAAATATTTACACATTTCACACAACTAAATATAGTAACTCGGAGCGTTTGGTACGGTATGTCCACGCATCCTTCCACCCCTGTAGATTCACGAAATGTTCCTATTCATTCCAAGAATCTTTTTTGTGGCAAATACAACGCAGTAGGCCTGGCCGTATTGATGTTTATATCATATCTCAGATATTATGTAAACATCAATTAGACAAGAAAAATGATTAGACCTCACCTAACCTAATCATTTTCCAGGATGCTTTCTCGTACTGGCTGCGTTTGTATTAGATTAGATTAGATTAGATTAGATTAGACCCTTATGGGAAAAACCGAAAGGCCGCGCGGTGAATCAAATCCAATGAATGTTTCAATAATAGCTCCATGGTTGGGACGGTTTTGAAGCTGTAAAACAGTAGTATTCATGCAAAACAGCTTACTACCATTTCCAAGTATCAACTTTTAATTATGAAGGCTAGTTTGATACATTCGTCAGAAAGGATATTTGTTTTTTAATTAAAAAGAACCCAATAGGCGAGGACCCAATTTAAAAGCTTTCTATCTAGAAAATCCCCATCGACTGTATGATGAATTGGATTGATTATGAACAATTATGAACAGTCTCAATTCAACCTTATGTAAATCATAAATTTTGTGACATTGCACATATTATCAATACGTTTGATAAAAACTCATTGTTCTCCTTTACCCGAGCAGGAACCGATAGCTAATCGATAACAAATGAATATCTTAATTATCTTAATTTGGTATGATACCAGATTTCGGTATGCTTGTGGTATAAAACCTTGTTTTGATATTATTCAGTTATCGAAATATTTTGTAAAATATCAAAAGAATACCAAACTAACAAAATGTGATCTTTCAGTTTTAGACACAAACACCTAAAAGAGTTGTTGAATTGGTATTAGAAAACCTTCAAAATAACAAACTATGCTATTCTGGCATATAAAAAAGCGTCTGTTATCCGTTTGTTATTGTAATAATTAAATTATTTATTAATTCGTTATTCGTAGAACATTTTTGAGGTTTTATTATTGGTATTTTACCTCTTATGTCAGACTCACTAATACCATATTTAGGTTGCCAGTTATGCTATTTTCATACCTGAATTTGGTTTTAATAAGTTATTTTTTCCTGCTTGGGTAATAATCAGAAACGGAAACATTGCCCCCCTTTTTCTCAAACCTTAAGTGAAATGTCCTCCTTTTCAAGTTTTTGATATGGTACCATCGTGGTTCAACAAAATCGAACACTGAGGCAACTCTGCTGATAGCTCTTTGCAGTTCATTTATTGATCCACTCATTCCGTAATTTGTGTGATGGAAACGGGAGTCTTAGTGTCAGACTACATTACACCTTATCGTTGATACGAAAATGGGTCAAAAGAAAATGAATACTTTTTAAGATTCGTAGAATTTACTAAAACATATGTTTAAAATAAACTGGAAATATTTAAATTGTGATAATGAAAAAATCGAATTGAAACACCGTTTTAAAAACTTAGGCTAGATTATAAATGACCGAAAGTTTAGCACAGATTTGAATAATTGCAAAAACGTGGTAGCAAAATATTGGTAGCCTTTCAAATATTCCATTTCATTCCACGTATACTTTCTACCTTCCATATATCCAAGAAATTATATTTCATTGTATCGCCCAACCTGGCAAAGCTATGTTTCATAACAAGTCAATAAAAACTGTCTAGATAAGAAATAAATCCAATCATTGATACTTTTACAAGCTTTTTGTTTGTGTATACAGTAAAGACCCGATTTTGTCAGCCCTCTTTTTGAAAACCTTTTCTAATGTTCTACGAAACCCATGAGCTTATTCTGTGGTCTTATTGTACCAAAGTGAACATCCATCATGAATGAGAAATATTTGGAATTACGGTTATGTCAAATTATTGAAAGATAAAAGTCTGATGCGCGGAGGGGCAGACAAACTCGGGTCATTACTGTACTTCTAAAACATACCTACTTATGTTTTGTTTTGTTCACTCAAAAGAAGAAAACCAGTCGTTAATAGGGCCAATAAGCGACCAATCCAATCAAAGGCAAGTGACCGAACGTAAACCTCTTCGGCCTCCCAAAAAAAGGAAGTAGCCGTAAAAGTTGAGTGACTTCATCTAGTCATTCAGTACTTTTTCCCCGTAAGAGTTCCTTTTCCCATTCAATGACTTCCCAAACCAGATGTGGCATTTCCATTGTAAAGTGACGACGATTCAGCTGGCGGCGCGTGGGGGAAAGCATTGAAAAACTTTTCTGGCTAATTTCTGAAATCAGCAGAAATAAATCTTCTCATTGAAAATTTCACAAGGTTGACCTTTCTTTTCGGACCTCACTTTCTCTTCTCGTTCGCTTTCTGGTGGTGCGCTAAGGATCACGACTCAAAGTGAAGAAAGATGATGAAGGCAAAGTTTTGCGCTAGTGGGAAGTCAAAGTTTCCCTCTTTTCCAAATGGCAGTCCCCATCTCTTCTCGCTAGAGCCATCCCTGCTACAATTTTGTCCAGGAGCGCATTTAAAGCAAAACTTCATTAAATATGGAAACAAATTTATGCTGGAATTATTATTTTATCCTACACTAGGAACAACACATACAGAACACAAAAAAAAAACTTTTCCTAAGGAGTAGGTAGGGGAGAACAGTCCATAATACACCTCTGGGGTAAAATGGCCCTACGCGATTTGTTGTTGTTTTCCTATTACTAATTCTGGGATTTTTGTGCCAGAATGCTAGTTCAAGTACTGCAGTTCATTAAATTCACAATCGGGAAGCTATGGAAAACAGTGTGGGCCATTTTACCCCAGGGCTGTGTTTTAGACCATCCTACTCTAGAAGTAATAACTGCACACAAAAAGTTGCCTCGGCTGACCGAATGGCCCCATGCGGTCGATGGACGGAAACGTGTTGCTTTTTGGGGTTTTGACTTTTAAAAAGTTTGAGGACAGCGCGTTGTTCCGTGCGACGACACGGGTGTATTGCTATGTCTCATTTACATTTATGTAACGATGTGAACATTCTTATACTTTTGCTTTAATCGTAAACAAAATTCAGTAGCATAGGGAAAGAAGTTAGGAAATCTTAATATTGATCGAACGTATGTATTTGGGTTTTGAAAATTGGGAGCACGAATATACATTTTAGATGCGGGTTTCACATAAAATGTGGTAACAAAGATGTTTAGCAATTTTCAGAAATTGTCTTGTGGCAACAAGTTTCTTAAATCAGTGGTTGCCTTGCATAAACACATTATGGTGAATTGGCAGTTCATGCAACAATGGCAACACTCATTAAATAAACGTATGAACGACATCTTCGATCAAAAATTGTAAATAACTGATTACATACATGCTGATTACGTTGTTCATAAATGTAGGATTAATTATTGCGCCGATATATTGATCTAACGACTAACTTGCACAAATTTTACGACACAGCACTGTGCACATTTTTGTCTTCCTAAATATGTGTTTAGGATCATTATGCACTGCGACTGGGTTGATTTCTCGTTAAACTTGTCAAATAGGGTAAGTAAGTCAATTATGGCATGTGACCAGATATGGCACAATCTCATATACGCAATGGTACCAGTTTTTGGCCCTCCTCATTTAAAACGGACTACGGACGTGTAAACACATTTCTTGATATATTCGACACACAATTTGATGCCAGAAGTAACGATATATTGTACATTGCATCAAACATTCAAAATTGGTAGCTACCTTGTCGTGTGGCAACAAAGTGACGTGACTATGACAAATTTTCACTTTTTCCTACCGCACCTATTATTGCCAATAAACCAGGCTTCGGACCATTTTTCACCATAGGGAATTGTCACCTGTGTGTAACAATTTGTCCCATTTTTTGTTGTTACCAACGAGCGAGTAGACAATCCAGTGATTCGCCACCAAATTGATTTCTTTTTCTTTGATTGTTTGCCCACCCGAAGTCCAACTGTTGGAGGGAGTATCCTAGCTCGAGGGTGGCAGGTAAGGCACTCCTTACAAGATCACACACGATCGAGATTATTCCACCCGGTTGTTACCGGCGGGCAACATTTGTCATTTTAAAAATATAAAGGCTACCTATAATCATGGACAGATAGAGAAAAACGCAGCGCCACTTTCCACTGAGAGGAGAGAGCTCGGCTGTCGGATGATGAGTTCATTAAGTGGCGAGTCTTGGATGAAGGAAGAATAAAAGTTTGACGTGTGTGGTGTGACTATAGTTTTTGTCACCATCATCACACGAGCCACACGGTTTGAGAACACTCTGTTTGCCACTCTTGCCAATCAACTCGTCACCGGCCAAGTCCTCCTGTTATCCCCGGGTCCTGGGTATGGGACCACCAGTTCTCCGGTCCCACAGCCATCGACGGTAGCGGCGCCGGTGGTGTAGTGGTAAGTGTGATTATTTCTCACCCCAGCAGGCCTGGGTTCAATCCCAGTCGGCGCCGCCGGGATGTTCTGAGGCATAACATCTCTGATCACGCCTTCCTTCGGAAGGGAAGTAAAGCCGTTGGTCCCCGGTTCATGAGTAGATGGGTCGATAGGTAGGGTCCAGGTGTGGGAGCTGTCTCCCTGGCGTCGGTAGCATTGGTGCTCAGCACGGAAAACAAGATCGCCGGAAAACAAATCAAGTGAAAAAAAGCCATCGACGGCACACTGCTGCACCAGGTTTGACCAACACCCCGCTCTTCACATTAGGCTCGCAATTAGTCGCCACTAGCTTCTAGTATCGCCAACCCGCCACGGACCCACCTTTAGTCCGCCAGCTTGCCAGTCGATCACCATATTGCGGACAGCCAGTCCTTCGTAGTCAGCCCGGCATTCCTTGCCATCGGCCCTTGCTATTGCTAACTGATTATACGACCGAGCCAATATCATTCCCCGGTCATTCAAGTACTCGCACTGCCCCGTCAGCCGATAAGCACTCAACATATCACCCGGGCACCTTCGTTGCCGTATCGGGCCAGGATTGGCCGAACGCCAAGCCAGTTCGCCATTGTTACCGGCCCAGTCACCTTGCTATCTGGCGATCACCCGGTCGCAGCCCGTCATTACCTACTGCTTGAAAACCCATCAGGGCTGCCATCATCGCTTTCCTTCAGCCAGGGTTGGCCGAATCACCAGCCGATCACCGTTTGATCATGCCACTACCCCCACTACCATCGCCGACTAATAAAGCAGAAGGTAATACAAATCTTTTAGGTCTCCTCACAACCGGAAAGCCTCCTACGCCAATACGTCTGAGACCCGGAACCTACAAGAGACTGGAGGACCCACCTCGGGAGCAACCGTTGGCCAATACCAGCAGCTTGAGGCTTTTGGGAGCTCCCTACAGGAACTCAGCGGTTCCGGGGCTGAAAAATAGTCTTATAGGGTAACAAAAGGAAATCAAGAACAAAGATAATAAATTTTGAAGAATATTTTCCAACTGGAACAAACTCACCATATATAACCATGATAAATGTCCAACGGTACGGATTCATACGCACGGGAAGAAATCCGATTCCATTTTTATGAATAAAAAATCATGAAATGAAAATATGTTCCATGCCATGAAATCATAACAATGATCTACAATTTTAAAATGGAAATTCATGATTTCATAATACAGCGAAATCATGACCGCTACAAGCGTTACACGTACCTCGCAAACCGTATTCATAAAATGCACTATATAGGTAGCTATTATACGCCTTTTACCTTCGTCCTTATACAACTTCTGATAGTCTAGTGGTTAAAATATGGGTTTAATGATACCAATGTTTTTCGTTCGAATCCAGTCTGACGCTTTATTTTATTTTGTTTTACATGTTTTGGTTTAAAAGCTGATAGAATTTAGTTCATGGTTTCAACTCGGATGATTCATGATTTTGGGAATCTTGACTGCGTTATGCAAAAATAGCTCATGATATCATGAATATTATTCATGGTGTATTTTCACACCATGAAAACACGCTATGTTCATGAAATCATATGTAATTTTTCTCGTTTTGGTGATTGGATTTGTTCCCGTGCGTTATGAATTCAAACCGCACTTGATTCAAAAATTGTAGAAAACGGCATGGAACTCGTTCAACATATACAAAATGTATAGATTCTGACTTTACAGTCTCTTTAATAAAGAATCAAACAAAAAATAAAAAAAGTATACATTATAGACCAGAATTATTCGTCGCTATAACCAGCGATAAACAGACGTACATAACCATCATTCCACAATAACTAGATATTTATTTATTTATTTATTATTATCCTTCTCTTTTTTATTCATTACTTTATTTGTACAGGCTCAATCGAATAAACTTTACAGAGCCGAGTTATCATTTTCGTTATACATTATTGATGTTTTATATTTAAAGTTAAAGGAGCTGGACCGGATACTCGCGGTTGTCTCGAGGTTAGTGGAGATTTACATTTTTTTTTATGGGAAAAGGGAGAAGGAGGTTTGAAATGTGGTTTACGATACAAATATTTCATTAATTCTAAAACATGAACTTATTTCTATTCATCTTGAAAACAAACATTAAAAAAACCCACATGTACAAAATACAAACTAAACACAAGGTTAATCAAACTTACAATCTTAGGTTAATATCCTTAAAGTAAACATATATGAGTTTCATTAACTCCAGATCGCGTCTAGCCAAAATATCCCGAACTGGAACATTAGATTGTCTACCTCGAGCCTGAAGGGAATCGAAAAACTCGGATCTGACTCCACGATGCTCAGCACAAGACCAAATAATATGATCGGCGTCTTGGTAACCTTGTCCACATTCACAGAGATTGCTGTCCTCCAGCCCAACACGGAACAAGTGAGCGTTTAACGAATAGTGATTGGACATGAGGCGAGACAACATACGAATGAAGTCTCGACCCACATCCAACCCCTTGAACCAAGGACTTTTCGACACCTTAGGGATGATCGAATATAGCCATCGTCCCAAACTCCCTTCACTCCACTTATTCTGCCAACTGACGAGTGACTGTTGACGATAAATGAAGAAAAATTCATCGTAGGCGATTTGTCGATCGTAAATATCGCCTTCCATAGCGCCCACCTTCGCAAGTGAGTCAGCCATCTCATTGCCCGGTTATTATCCTTCTGACATGGGGCAAATCTATAGTTAGCGTAAATTCCCATATAACAAAATATTACATATTACCACGCTTTTGGACTCTGGAAGAGAAACTTATTTATTAAAAATCAGTATCGCTTAAACAACAAAATGAATGCTTATTGTCACCAAACAGCAAGCGTGACTGGTCTGACCTGTTCAGGGGCTTCTTTTAGGCGGCCGGCAGTGCGTTGTTGTCTTCAGGTACATTAACATGATTTACTTACTTGGTTTAACGGCTTTCTCAGTCTTAAGCACTCTAAAGACTACGATGTAATCTGCCCTACGTTTCGGTCTTTGTTGTGGTTGATTTGACATGTTTTGGTTTCATTTAATGATATTTAGGGGAAGAAAAGCGATAAGCAAATTCTGAACTACTGTCCACCAACCATAAGGCGTTGATCTACTGAACAACTTTGCCCATGACAGAAACCTTCTATGTGTCCAGGATCACGAGGACTCCTTATATGCTGTTTCCTTATATGTTGTCCGTATTATGCGCATCTATGGTAGGATTGCTGTAAACTAGTAAATATGCACACAAGCACTGCATAGTGAGCTAGTTCAGAACAAAATTGTCTGGCATTCTGAGTGCCATTATCATTATCATTATTGTATGGACGCTAGCACCACGTATTGAGATAATTCTGAACTAATCTGTGTAACATCCTTGGTCATCTGAAAAACTTTGCTCAATACGGAAGCTTTCCATATGGCCGACATATCAGGAAGATGTATCATTTTCGTTCGCAACTTTATCTTGCGTACGGTAAAAAAAATTTCGCATTAAAAATGGCACATGTTCATCAGGTACAAAATTTGTCAAATTTAGTTATTTTTTGTCACTTTCTTTCAACTCTGCCAATAATTTATGCAATTTAGTTGAGAAAATTTGATGAATAGATTTTATTATTAGAGTATTTTGAATAAGAACTTCTCCTATAAAATTTATTCTACTGGATATGTACCATTTTCTCGAGCAGCGTTTCATTTTCTGCTTAAGAAATAAAGATTAGGTCAGCATACCAAACATTCAGTTTCTGAAAAACGGATTTCAAGACAGCATCTGACGATTCTGTTGCTATTCTTGTGTTTCTATTAAGAAATTAACTTGTCTCCGTTTTATCATTATTTGAGCCTCTAATCTCAACGCAATTTACATTATGAGTAGGTCATTAGTATTGCTTTGGAATCACTAATTTATGTGTAAATGAAATGTATGTTTTGCTATCCTCTGTGTCATATTAAAAAGCTCTTTACTAAATAAACACATCTTCATATTGTTTTGGTGCCACCCATCGTAAAACGATAATGCTCTTTTCCTCGAAATAATAGCGGAAGCAAATGTCTACAGCCATCATTCAAACCCATGAAACTCTATTATATCAAATCGAATATATTTTGTTCAATGTCTAAATTCCATTCCTATTGTTATAGGTGCCAACATGAAATACTCGGTAGGTAAAACGAACCGCAAACAAAGCGGCAATAAGCAAGAGTGTCACCGACAAGAGCGCCAAAATTAAATAAAAGAAAATTGCACCTTTTCTATGGTCTTGATGCCTGTTTTGCTGCCTTCGTTGTCTTCCTAGTAAATATACATCGATTGTCATCCATTTGTATCGTACCAAAGAAATGCCACCAACGATGGTGCTACTAGGCTAGTTTAACGTTCACGCAAGACGTCGCACAATGGTAGGTCTTCCTACAAAAGTCGGCCAAAATCCAAAAAATGTGCTTATCGGCGTAAATTTTGCTTTCTATGAGTCACAATCAGCGATTTTCTGATCGCTGAGTGAGTGAGTGAGTGAGTGAGTGAGTTTGTGAAAAATCGCTGATTGTGACTCTCATGAAGTGAAATAAACAGGTTTAATATGTCAAACACATTCTTTGCAACCTCTTCTTGTATCCTACCAATTCAAAATTTGATCAAGGCATCTAATTATTTCATAATTTAGAAAAACATTGTTTTAGCTGAAATGAGTCTTTGCAACCTTGCCTTTCCGTACGTACCTTAAGATTTGATAAAGAGAAACCAACCGTTGAGATATTGTCAAAAGTCTAACACTGCTTCTTGACGCCAAACTCGGCCTGCGAATTCTAAACTCGGCCTAACGCCATTGAAACGCTAATGAATTCACTTCGGCCTATCGGATGAAGATAAAAATTGATTAGGTCGGAGCGCTTGTTTTGTTTTTGGGAAAAATGGGTGCAAACATTCATATCACTCAACGGCACCGGTGGTGTAGTGGTAAGCGTGATTACCTCTCACCCCAGCAGGCCTGGGTTCAATCCCAGACGGCGCCGCCGGGATGTTCTGAGGCATAACATCTCTGATCACGCCTTCCTTCGGATGGGAAGTAAAGCCGTTGGTCCCCGGTTCATGAGTTGATGGGTCGATAGGTAGGGTCCAGGTGTGGGAGCTGCCTTCCTGGCACGTCGGTAGCATTGGTGCTCAGCTCGAAAAACAAGATCGACGGAAAAAACAAACAAAAAGGAAAAAAAAAAGGATTCATATCACGCGTTCTCATTGACTTCGTTCGGTAGCTTTATAAGCTAAAGTATCGTACCAAACGCTTAATAGACTTGTTAACACTGAAATCATGGATTAATTTGAAGTTTTCTGATCTATAGGCCCAAAATGGGCGATTAGGCCGAAGTAGTTCTCTACCCTACATACCGTTAATTCTGAAGTTAATGGAAAAAGTATGTTTTTAGCACTCATTACCAGTGCTGATAAAAATCATTTCTTCAACTGAATAAGCTGAAAATGAAGGCAACCTTGAAAGATAACCCTAATAAACAAATACCATAAACGAACGATAACCCGGATGGTAGAACTATCTCACAAATGGTTTAGATGATACCACGAACACGTCCTTAAGCAAAATACACAAATATAGGGTAGACCGCTACTTCGTCGTAATCGCCCATTTCCGTTCTATCGATCAGAAAAGATCAATAATATCAATGATTTCACCGTTCTTCAATCAATAATAGGTTTGTTCCGATGCGTTAGTCCATTAGCAGTGGAGGCGAACCAGCCTAAGGCTGAAAGCCTCCTAAATAAAGCTAAATTAATTAATTAATTAGTCCATTAGCTACAACATAAATCCTGTTAGAGCGCATTGTATGCCTATTTACGCTCATTGTTCTCAAAACAAAAGAAGCGCTCGTAGCGAATCTTCTTTTTCTACGTTTATGCGTAGGACGAAGAAAATCTAATGGCGTTTCAATGCGTTAGGACGGAATTGAAACTCGTAGAACGAATTTAGAATCAAGAAGCAGTGTTAGATTTTAGACAATATCACAAGAATTTGTGACTCTTTATCAAATCCAACGGTACGTATGGAAAGGTGAATAAATTTGCAAGTCATCTTTGACAGAAATATTCCATTTTTTCTTTAAACTCGTTCAGAAAAGAGAGGTAAAGCGCGGGTTGTGCTTAGTAGGACGGAAATTAGATCAAAAACCCTACAAGTTTTAAGGGAAACGAACTATCTGATTGAATTTGAATTTTGACATGATACCATGCTCTTGATACCAAGGCAACCGCTGAGTTTCGAAGTCAACATTTGTTTTTGTTCATTCAAATATGAGTATTTATTATCGCCTGTACTGTTGTCATATCAATATTCATAATCATCTTGGTGGGGATGATTTTGTGTATCAAATGCAAAATGATTGTTTTCGTTTTATACAAATATACCGTTGTGGAACGTGTTATGTTGCTTTTTTCAGTGAGATCTATAGAAAATTATTGCCTTTTGCAGAATTGATGATAATATCGAGGTTTTAATCTCTACGATCGATAATATTCAAAATAATCATCTATGGCATAATGAATTTGATTTTTTGTTTGTTTTTGAGGATCATTTCCGATGTTGACAATTTTGGGTTGAAAACCAAAACGTGTATTCGTCGATCGATAATGAACTCGTGCGTTGACAGAGAAAATTTTCAAAACAAACACAATTCATCCCCACTTGGGTAGAAGCGATAGTCAGTGCATGTGAGGGTAAATGAGATAAACATACACTACTCAATACTGAAAAATGTCACTTATCGACACTGTTTAGAATAACATACATAACTAAAAAAGCAATATCGAAAAGTATATCCAGTAGTAGCATCAGAGCCGAAAAGTTCTACTTTTCGACTCTCTTTTGAATGCAATAAAATGTGTATGCTACTCAGCAAGCCTCATTGGATAAACTAGAACTCGTTTAAATAATGTGGATACGTATGAATGAAAAGGTGTAAAAAAGAAGCGCGATTTCAAATGCCGAACCATTGTAGATCGAGGTTCATCTTCGATAGGAAGAAGTTGCATCCATTTCAGTGTTGGCAAAATATCAAAAAATCAAATCTAACATGGAGATAAAAAACTACCCAAAATTAAGTACTTTTTTCTCAATTCCCGGGTTCAGGCCAATAACTCAAATGGGAGTAAATGGCATATAGTAGTTTCCATTTAATACCAGCAAAAAAATCTTACTCTTAAGTATGTTCTAACTAAATTAAGTTTGAATCACGTAAATTTGACAATATACTTCTCTGACGTTTATGAATTGCACAAGTATTAGTGCAGTACTTTGGCTGAATTCAAAGGTTTTCTTGCACTAATACTTATAATTTACCCCAAGTTCTGCACTAGTACTTGCGCATTTCACAAACGTCAGAGAAGTCTATATGCAATTTACTTCAAAATAATTTATTGGGCTGAACTATATCGTTAGGTCAAATCTCTCGTTCCTTTTTTGACAACAATAACGAGTGAGAGCCTCAACTCATTAAAAATAATTCAAATTTTGGGAGGTATTTTTTCTCCGTGCACCGATGCCCAAGATCACGCTTGATTTTTCGTAGACAAAAATCAACAAGCAAGCAACTGCGGATGATATTAGAAGCCACGATTTCGTAGCTACGAATATCAAGCTAACAAAACTCACCAGCTATAATTCTAAACCAACGGTGGTGAGTTTGAGTTTTTATGATTTTTGGTTTACATTCGAACGTGACCCGAAACTACCGTCACTCCTGGCAGCAGTAGCTTCAAGTGCTGCAAAATTTCGACAATACTCGGCGATATTCAAAATTCTGCTTTGGTCACTCATTTGAGCTAGTAGTTATTGTCAAGGCAAACCATGTCAATTCCGGGGAACTTTGAGATTTGGGTGTAATTGTTTTTATAAGCAAACATGTCAATCGCTGATTTCTCGTGAATAAAAAAAAACAATCTCGTGAACAAACTATGCCAAATGATAGAGAAACCATTCATCTTCCTGTTTGTCTTGTTGGTTTTTGAGATTGAGTGTTTGAAATGTTTTTGAAATGGAGTGTTTGTTTACAAAAACAATTAGGCCCAATTCTCGAAGTTCTCCGGAATTGTCAGTGATGAACATGTGAAGATTTTTTTTATTAGCTAATTTTTAATCT
This sequence comes from Ochlerotatus camptorhynchus, assembly GCF_037179485.1. Taxonomy (NCBI): domain Eukaryota; kingdom Metazoa; phylum Arthropoda; class Insecta; order Diptera; family Culicidae; genus Ochlerotatus; species Ochlerotatus camptorhynchus. The sequence continues at coordinate 1,572,759 of NW_027040495.1, read as the reverse complement.
AAATTAGGCAAAAAAAAATTACATAGAGGCGTTAAAGTGAAGAAGCCTCTACGTTCTGAACTGCTTGGATAACAATAATGTGACTCTGAATGCACGAAATTACACTTTTGGAAATCAGGTCGAGAAAATCAATGAGATTTTGACAAAGCTATTTTTTTGAGGATCAAGTCTGTCAGTGATTACGTGAAGAACAATTTTGTCAATATCGCGTGAAAGTCTGTCAATGACAATGACAAATCTCAGCACTGGTAGCCTCGTGTCTGGCATCACTTAAGAATGAAGAGAGATAGCAAACTATACTTTCTCTTTCTACACACTAAGATTTTTTTACAGGAGTCAGTATTTCTTTACTGGGTTTTTGAATTGCTTAAAAGGTCGGTAAAAATTCAAATGACCGTTATCCGTAAGGAATCAATGAAATCAATCAGTTTTATTTTCTATCATTATATGGGGTTAACAGAACTAAGTATGTACAAGTTCAGAACAAATTTTATCATTAATAAATTTTCCACGGATTTTTAAACTTTTACCGAACTGTTCCGCAATTCAAAAACTCAGTAAAATCGTACTGACTCGATTAGTGTGTAGGAAAACGATGTGTAACGGAATCATTTTTGAGTCGAGTCAACTCTCAGCTTGCTTTTTGCATGTTGTGAATAGCTTGTAAAATCAATATCGAATATCACGCATGATATTAAGAATGTATGAGAGCGGAAAAATATCAATTGATTGATGATTTTGCCAACACTGATCCATTTATAAAACAAATTTGTGTACAGTAGACCGACATTACATCCACGTATCTGGAAAGTTTTCATGTTAAAATAGTGAGTTTTTCAATTTTCCAATGTCCAAATAATAAGAATATCTAGACTGCAGCTCAATAATTACATAAGATACGACATAAAATGTAATTAATGGATTCATATTAGATCGAGGTTACCATACGTCCATAAAAAAATATTCGGCTCCATGAATAATGAACTTGTTTTTATTTGTTTTGGCCGGCTTTTGCCTACTGTGCGTCGTAGCTTGTTCGTTCGTTTGTCCGTCCTAATTGAACGGCACCACAATGGATGCGACAAGAAGCGCGCAAACAAGTTTAACAGCATAAATAACAATGCTATGCCGTTACGCTTGGCTAGGTCTTCGAAAAGTATGAACGAACGGTGCACGTAGGACTATTTCTAGAGCGGCTACATCTATTTTGTTAGAATGGAACTTCTTGAATATTGTTGAACGAAACTGTTATGTAAGTGTTATTGCTGACACCTATGCAGCCATGTGTTTCTTTGTAAGCTTATTGTTCATTTATGTGCATTTCTAGAAACAAATTACATTGGCGGTTAGCTGGAGAAAAGATCCCATTGGTACAGATACACTAAACGTTCACTAAGAAAAAGATTTTAACTCAAGCAAGATTCAGTTAAAGTTATGTCAATTGGATACACGTCGAGCATTTCCCATCCACATTTTAGTTACCGAATACCGTTTCTGGTCGTAATGTCAGTTCATGTACTGTATTAATCATATTTTTTTCCTTTGGTGTGGCAATATCACCATATTTTTGACACGATTGAAGTGCATCAACTTTGATGTGATATCAAAATTATTTGTTTGTTGTGTGTCTATCTAGCAGTTTTCATAATTCCACCTAATGAATTAACAGCCAATTTTGCTCAACTGCAATCGGCCTAGTGTAATTAAAAAAAATGTCACAGGACTCTAATTTTTTTAAATATTTGTTTGTTTTGAAAACTTTTTAGATCTCGCCCTTAAACAACACTGTTTAGTTCTGACTCTTGATTTACAGTCGATACGTAACCTCGATAAAACGTAACCCCGATGAAACGTAACCCAGATATAATGTAACTCGATATAACGTATCCTCGAGGTTTGCAACGAGTGATGAAAAAATCGAATTTTGCAACGAGTTGCATACCACATATTGGCACTCAAAAGGTTGCCGAAAAGTAAAGCTTTTCGGCACTGTTATTTTAGTTATGAAAAGCACACCATTATATTATTCCAAACAGTGTCAAAAAGTGACACTTTACAGTAATAAGGGCTAAAAAGGTTTAATGGATCTACTAGGTGAACAAAATTGGCATTCGTGACTCCTCCAGTTAGCTCTAAATACATTTATTTTTATTTTATTGTATTACTTCGATATAACGCAAATTAAAGCGAATGCTTGATTTGCTCCGATGTACTAATTTAAGGGCGATGATATGTGGTATGTGGTCTTTATAAGTTATTTTTTTTTATTTAACTGAAAAAAAAATTGTGGTATTGGACTGGGTCAGGTGAAATATTGTTCGTTAAATATTAAAATCCAACTACTATTAAGATTGCTACATACACAGCAAAAAATTAATTTTGATATCACATCAAAGTGTATGCACTTCCATCGTGTCAAAAATATGGTGTAATGTTACTGCCAAAAAGGACAAAATAATCATTAAAACAGTGCATGAACTGACATTACGCTGCTTTAACTGCATTTGTTTATTTTTGTGACCATACAAATTACATGAGATTTTCGACATGATTGAAGTGCATCCTCTTGGATGTAATATTAAAATTTATTTTTTGCTGAGATTTTGTGAAATTGATCCCTAAGCTTAGGGTGGTCACATGTTGTCAAGATAAAAAAGTATTTTTGAAGATTCAAAAACTACTTAAACATAAATAAGTTTAGTAAATAAGAAAAGCAAACCCATTTAACGATAGAGTACTCATCATTAATGATTAATTTACTTTATTTAGGAATTGTTTGTTATTTTTGTCAAATGGTGACGAGATTGTTTTGGACTACAATGCAAACTTTTATTTTTTCTTTCTCGCTCAGAACATCAAATTTCCACTGTCCGCAAATCACAGCGTTGTCAAAGTCGTCTTCATTGAGTCAGACGATGCCGCAAACGTTCCCACTAAGGTACAGCATAAATGGCAATAAAGTTTTATTATCATTCGCTATGTGCCTTTGCAGCATAGTGACGAAAGTCTCAAGGAAGTGGCCTTCTGAGAGTAGTCTACTAAGCTGAAACTGGCCTCCTCGGTGTGGACCGTATAGAGGAGATGCATTATGCGGTAGCTTTTTTCACGATTTATGAAGCATAAAATGGTATTATTACCATTATTGCTGTTTATATACGCCTTCATATGTAGCTCCACGATGCCGATGGACAACGTGTAAGGTTGGTTAGTTGGTGGCAATGTAGCGCTGCGCCAGGCTCTGTACTTTTTATGGCACAATATTCTTATTAGCAAGCACTTGTCAAGTGGGATTTTATCCTAATTTAGAGATATCCGAGGCTTGAAATGATATTACGGCGTTAATCCATTGTAATAAAATGACTTTTAATCGTGTTCGGTGTGGTGAAGACAACAAACATTGTCGCGAACGAGCAGTTGATGTTATCCTCAGTGGCATAATTAATTTTAACGAAGCTTATCAAATTGTTTTTTTTTCCGTTCAATAAACGTTCTGCATAGCTGGAGAAAATCCTAGCCTGCAGTATCATATATTTTTTGAAATTGCTTGTGGTCTACTTAGTGGGACCCCCGATAGCCGTAAGCATAAAGTTACCGGTTATAAGGCACATCATGCTCGTGGCAGATTAATTTGACCACTCTAGTCGTAGATCTTTTATTCAATTATTTCTTCATCCTTGAAACCGACTGGTAATCGTCACTTAACGCTATTTTTAAAAACTAGTCTACTAATATTAAAATCAAATATATCACACATATCTTTAAAAGTCTACAGCATTCGTTCAAGGGATTGTTGTACCCATAGGCAGTGCGATGTCCTAGAATCAACAGGAAGTTTGAATTGTGGAGACGGTGTGCTGGAGCATGCAAATTGATGTCCCAAAGCAGGCTACTGCAGTCAATATGATTACTAATCATATCAAATATGAACAGCCTCTGCAGGAATATTCGACGGCTCCATAGTGTTTGCAGTCCGATAAACACATCTATGTTCGTACGGAGTAAGGTTATTGGGGCTGTTCCAGGGCAGTCATCGTAATGCGAATCTGGTAAAACATTTTTGGATTCGCTCGATGTGCAGTACGTGGACCGCATGATATGGAGCCCAAATTTGTACTTCATATTCAACAACGCTGCGACCCAAAGTTCAATACAAAGGTTTCAAGGCATATATTCAAGATATAGGCATTTCCCGGGATTCCTATACTTATCTAATCAACTAATATTGATCTGTTCCCTTCGTTTGGCATTTATTCAGATTTATCATTGAAAGTATTGCACATAGACATCACTTTTTGTACGTGATCGTGAAAAATACAATCAAGCAGTGAAGCAAAACGTAAACATTTCGTTTTAAAATCCCATATATTTTGGAAAGATAGTCAAAAATTAGGAGGAGTACAGCGAGAATACAGTTCAATCCAGTGTATAATTTGTTAGATTTACAGACATTTTGGAACTATTTCATGAGCTAATCTTTGATCCCATATAAGAAATCAATAAACCAGTTATTAGTAGGATGTGGTGTACGGAAAATAGGGATACCTTTATGGTGTGCAATGATAAGTATATGAACGTCCAAAATTGATTGTAAAACGGGATACTTTGGAGACGTGGTAAGTTTTCATCTAGCGGCGCTGGTGGTGTAGTAGTAAGCGTGATTACCTCTCACCCCAGCAGGCCTGGGTTCAATCCCAGTTGGCGCCACCGGGTTGTTCTGAGGCATAACATCTCTGATCAAGAGAAGTAAAGCCGGTGGTCCCCGGTTCATGAGTTGATGGGTCGATAGGTAGGGTCCAGGTGAGGGAGCTGCCTCCCTGGCGTCGTTAGCATTAGTGCTCAGCATGGAAAATAAGATCGACGGAAAACAAATCAAGGAAAAAAAAGTTTTCATCTGTTATAATAATAGCATGAACAACATCGATTCTTATACATCATAAACAATATCCATCAATTACTAAGTTAACAAAACTTTAAATTAAAAATTAATAAATTTCTGGTAAGGTGAATATTTAATATGGAAAATCATCCACGCTCTTTTCTTCACCTGGTCATAACATTGCTATAAACAATTTTCACATAAAATATACTGCACTATTCGATATTATGAGTGCTTATCGACTCCCTAGAAGTGCTTGTGAAGTTCGAGTTTCAACATCGATTTAGGTTCAAATTATTGGGAAAGTACACTTTTATTGAACTCGTTGGTGAACTTTTATCGTGTCAATCGTGTCGAGAATATGGTGTAATGTTACTTGCCAAAAAGGACAAAATTATCATTAATACAGTGCATGAACTGACATTACGCTGCTTTTACTGCATTTGTTTATTGTTGTGGCCATACAAATTACATGAGATTTTCGGTGTAATATTAACATTTATTTTTTGCTGTGTACGCCAGCTGAGGATTTTATACGATCGAGTTTATTAAAGTGTCAGTTAGGTGTGGATAAACATTTAATCGATTATTAAATAATCAACAAGTTTGAAAGTGTTCCAAGTAGCCTGCTCAGTCTTACTGTAGAGTCTTTCTTTGGATTATTATCTCGTTCCAGTATGGCTCGTGAATATTTTCAGGCCAAATAGCAAAAAAAAAAATGAATTTAAGACTCGGCCTTCTCCGATTAACATGAAACTTTTCATATTTTTTTTTTGGTATGTTCAATCATTCACATTTCAATCAAAATTTGGCCATTTTAAATCTCGCAAAAATGTTCAAAATGGCATATTTAATATTGTCAATTCAGTAAAATTTTAGCATTTGGTTTCAGATTTGACAACCAAAATTGACAATCGTCAATGTATGTATGTATGTATGTAAAGGATACCACTCATTGTTGCAAGGCACAGCCAGTGGATCATCCTCCAAGTATGACTTGATCAAGTACGATACCTGGTTGTATTCAATTTACCATTGTAAGAAGGGCCAAAAACGGAGAGGCGGACCCGTAAGCAGATACACTTACGCGCAATCCGCGGGATCAGGAGAATCGCCTTCCAATGATAGAATCCTACAACCCGATGTAGAACAAGCCATCATACGAGGGAACGTCCCAATGAGTGGGGAGAAGAGCCCGCCGTCAATTCACGAAATGTTAATGACAGGGAGTTGGCAATTCCACTCTCCCCATCCAAATCGCTTCAATCCGGTGCCCTGGTGGTCCCATCCCTCCCCTTTGCATTTAATGTGTGTATATATATATATATATATATATATTAATATCGGCATTACCCGTTAGATTTTGTCAACACAATTTTGTCTCTTAGCTTTTCAAAATCTTTAATAAATGCAAATCTTATCATCTGACCTATTCCGCGAGTCGTTCGAATCTCCACCACCAATGAGTCAACAAAAGTCGCGCACTAGTGGGGTGACTCAACTAGTGACAGAGAGCCATACTACTCGCAGAACAGGCCTGTAGGTGACGTTTAAAGCTCCACAATTTTACTGAAAATCTAAGAAAATTATTAAACAGAATTTAATAACATAACTGCAGAGCACAAGCAGTTTAAATATACTGAAAACGTGTTGCCAAAATCGAACGGATACTTTATATGTTTATTAATTTATCTTACCTTGATGGACCAACTACTTACCTGTCCTTAATGGCCATAAGCTCCAATCGGTATTTCCCGGTAAATCCTATCACGATCTTTTACAACATTTGGCCGACACCAACGCGCATCATCGCAACCACTCAGTACTTTCTTCCTCTTCACTAAATTGAAGGGCTTCTAGGGAAATTATTTTCTTGCGGACCGCGTTGCGGTCGGACTTCACTGTTCTTGATCTACTCGCTACTGCTGCTACCTAAAAACTACTTTATTCAATCAATAATTCCTACAGAGAACCTAGCACTCGCGAAAAGTGTCCACTATGCAAGTCCGGAGTCCAATCGATCGCCCGATTGCGGAATGCTGATGCGAAATTGACAATCGTCAATGAACCAAAACTATTCGCAGAAGGCTATGTCCTCATAACAACGCGAAAAGCATCACAAAACATCCATAAACCAATTGAAAGTTCGGATTAAAAATCGAAGATAAATGAAGTTTATGTGCGGATTTATAGCGTTACATCCCCGATTTGCACCATTTAAATAGAAGAAAATAAGGATTTAAAATATTTTAAGTACAAAGTTATGCAGCCGATAATCGAGCTGACAATTCATCCACCTTTCAACCCAATCATGCCTAAAAATATACCGAAAATTCATCCTGCATGCTAGCCTGCAATCTAGTTAAATTAGGCAAGTTTTTATAGCGATCCAGCTATAATCAACACGTTCGAAGCCGTCAACTAAGCCATCTACACACTTAGAAATACCTAATCTTACACGTGTCGGAATCCATTTTTAACATAAAGGATGAGACGTAAACAAACATGTCATGTAAAATTAAGTGCTCGGAGACTGAAAAGTTCGAAAGTACATTTGATTGAGACGAATTTCGCGTCTATTATGATTCAATTTTATGTCAAAATTGAAGCTCGTATATGTCAGTCTCAGAGCACCTGTGTCAAATATGCCCGAACCTGTGCCAGAACGTGTCTCAGAAGAATTTATTTAGACTAGATCTGAATTTTTTTTATAAGTTCGGATTCTACAATTAATTTCATAATGTGTTTTTGTGTCAGTGTTTGGAATTTATGACAGTTGCGGTTGTGTCTTCTTCTTGTTTCTGAAAAATCAATGAATGCTATGTTGTGAACTGGAAATATTTTAGAACAAATCACAACATAAAAACTTCATTTCCAATCGAACTGACGTCTGAGAAAAAATTGTAAAGTCTGTTCCATTTGGTTGCTTCTTTATAATTACTGTAGCGTCTCTAGTTGCCGGAGCAAAAAACTGTAGGAGGTGTTTTGATCTGGAAGGATTGTTAATTCAATGGTGAAAATTTCATCAGGATTCATACACGTTTAAAAGTTATCGAAGATAGAACGAGGGAGACGTGAAACAATTAGGCACAATCACGTTGAAAACCCAACGTGGTTCTCATATTTCCTAAATCGACTGTAAATACCGTTCTTAAACGTTACCGGGTAACATTAAAGCGCAAATCAAAACAATCGTAAAAGTGGATCATATGACCGGAAATTACGAGCGAAGATCATTAGGGCAGTCCAGCAGTGAGATCTCCGGACGTGATTTGGCGAAATGGTACACAGTACAGTTCGTCGAATCTGTATGCGAGAAGGTTTTTGATCGTACCAGCCAACATTCCAACAGGACGCTGAAACAAAACCTGGTTGCCAAAAACCGTGCAAGGGAACCCAAATTTGTTGGGTGTTTGAATTCAAAGCGAAAGATGTGTTTCACTTTAAATGTATTCACAGCAAAAAAATAATTTTGATATCCCATCAAAGTGGATGCACTACAATCATGTCGAAAATTTCATGTAATTTTTATGATCACATAAATAAACAAATGCAGTAAAAGCAGCGTAATGTCAGTTCATGCATTGTATTAATGTTAATTTTGTCCTTTTTAGCAAGTAATATTACACCATATTTTCGACATGATTGTAGTGCATCCACTTTGACGTGATATCAAAATTATTTTTTTGCTGTGTTGTGTTTCTCTCTGTGACTTCCAACTATATTTTATTATTCACGCAAATAGCTGTGACAGCGTACAAATATATTGAGAGCATCGATAAAGTATTGTAATAAAATTCAAAGTAAGCAACGTTACGCCAATTAAGGATTTTTAATACCTCAACAATTCAGCTTGAATCCAAATGCAAAGTGGAGAAATCGTCGACATTATATTGTAGGTACCTATTGTACCGCCTTCTGGCGTAAGAATGTCTCTACAATTGTGGAGGTAACTACCACATCCTGCTTTCTGCCAACTTCAATACATTACGAGTATGTATATCCATACACAAGGATCAGTAATCACACAAATCGTATAATCGAAACGTTGATGCCAGAAGCTAGAAGCAAATAGGTACGGAAATATCAACCATGGCATACCTGCTTCCTGGGGCATGCAGGAACACAAGAAAGGCTGCCCTCGATGGAGGCGGCACATCAGGAGTACAGTCCCAAATCGGAAGAAGTTTTCCAGGGGATGAAAACGGGTGGAAGACAAACGAGCAGATTTACAGCCCTACAATTAAGGTTAATGAGGTGAGTTTTGCCTCCGTTTGTCGTCGTCGTCAGCGCCGTTGTTGCTTTAGTTTGCCTGCGGAAGTTTTAGTACAATGTGTGAGACTTTGTCTAAAACATTGGGCCTGCCATGTGTATGTTTCCGAGAAGATTACACTCGTACATTGATAAAAATATGTCTGAATTAATGCAAGCAAGCAGTCTTGGTCTGGAAGAGGCCGACAATGTTAATGAGGAAGCGAGAAAATAACAATTCTCATTATTTTTCCTTTTATTGGTGTAGCTGAATCGTTGTCAAATTGTTTCCAGCAAGGTAACAATCAGAGTGTTACAATTGAAATGAAAAATTTGATTAAAAATAACGTTGGAGAGATGGTTGAGCAAACTAGTGAACGTATCGTGGAATTTTCAATATTGAATATTACTTTTCTTTCTACCAAATAAATGATCCCCATATTTGTAATAGAGCGGTGCCGGTGGTGTAGTGGTAAGCGTGATAACCTCTCACCCCAGCAGGCCTGGGTTCAATCCGAGTCGGCGCCGCCGGGAGTTCTGAGGCATAACATCTCTGATCACGTCTACCTTCGGAAGGGAAGTAAAGCCGTTGGTCCCCGGTTCACGAGTTGATGGGTCGATAGGTAGGGTCCAGGTGTGGGGCTGCTTCCCTGGCGTCGGTAGCATTGGTGCTCAGCACGGAAAACAAGATCGACGGAAAACAAACCAAGGAAAAAAAAATATTTGTAATAAGCAGGTGGCAATCTCTAACATGAATATAACGAAAATAGAGGCAGTATTATCCGCTCGTCTCGAGTAAGTCTGGATGGAGCTGAACAACCGATGAGTGTGTTCATCAAAAGTTACGAGATGATATCGACAAATCGATAAAATTTAACGTCCTCCTAGCTATCCAATCTGTTCTGGCATGAATGTGTATAGTCTGAGGGTGGAAAACTTTTGCTGAGAGTTCTTAATATTCTTCGGAAATGGTTTCGATTTCTTCCTATAACAAAGCTATTGCCACCTGGTCCAACAATTGATGCTTATGGAAAGTATCATTTGAATGGGATCAACTAGAACAAAATAGATGTAGACTTAAGTTATGACGGTATTTTTGTTATTGAAAATGTTACTTGTTTTGTATGCCATATAACATCAGGATGACTTTTGATTCACTACATAATGCATAACAACATAGAGCCTTTAAAAAAATCGGATTATTATTTGAGGAAAATAATTTCCCAGCAATTAATTACTAGATTTGCGTCTATTTGACGGAATTATTTAATTCGAAATCACCTATATCCGAATCCATAAATCACGTCCCCACCCGAAACCAATTCATCATATTTCCCTGCTTCAACGATTGCTCGACCGTCACAAATTCCACCCGTCTAATATCCGGTGTTATCTGTCTGTTTCATTTCCATTCACAGTGATCGATTGCGTTGTCAGCGAGTGGGGCCCGTGGAACGAATGCGACACACCCTGCGGTCCCGGAACCACGTCCCGCAACAGAACAGTCCGACAAAAACCACGAAACGGTGGCAAACACTGTCCATCCTTGTTGCAGAACCGGGGCTGTCTGGGAACGGACTGCCATGCAACGAGCAACCGACCGGCATTGCTTCAGGGTGAGTTGATTTTTTCATGCAAATTCAAAAATTCAACACCAACGACGGAACGACGACGACGGAGCTTTCTCTCTTTGGTTGGTAGCCGGGGCGGTAGCATATTAACGATAACACAAAGATAGAGATAAAGAATGAAATTTTTCTAGCGCAAGGACACGAATACCCGAGCAGGAGAAAATAACTTATAAATACCTAATTCTGTTACTGATACCAAAATTTGGTGTTGATGTCAGCCTGATGAAGATGTAAAATACCAAAGAATAATCCCATAAATTTGCATGCAACATAATTTGTAAATAACATATATGTTGATACCATTGGTATTGTTTTCGTATTGCATTCCCATACTTTGGCATTGGAATGGTATTGTGGGAAATTTGTTGTTGTATTTTACCGCAACTGCCATACATTTCAGGCTAATCCATACCAATTTAAAGTAAGTATCGAGATATTCGTTCCTGCTCGGGTAGAATCAAACTCGCACCCCGCTTATTGGTCGTCCGCATTGTTTGAGTATGTATTTCGAGAGTGATGTGCTGCAACACAGCAGAGAGAAGTTTACTTTACACATTAACATAAATTTATTTCATTGAGTGTCCAGAGACATTAGTTCATATTTTGTGGTATAATACTCTATTAAAATCCACCTAACTCTATTATAATCTACAGTCTCTCTCTCTCTCTCTCAGTTTTCAAGGTCTCGTTTAAGAGCTTGTTGGTTTACATTTTAAAAGATATGATTACGACACAAGCCTCACATAATGCAAATGATTAAAATTTTAGGGATGATCTCTAAGTTCCGAACATATCGAATTTATATGTAGGGGATAGGAGGTTTTAAAACAAATGTGTATAGTTTTTGTATTTTTATGCTGCATGGCGGTATTTTCATGCTCTCTAAAAATGATATCTTATTCTTACGAATTATTATTCCGTATAGAGTCAAAATATTGTTTTAGTTTATGCCAAGATATTGTGAAGTCAATAGTTTCGCAGTATTGATTGTAAGAGGCAATCATGTGATTTAATTGCCCATATTTTGCATAATTTGTGCAATGATGGTTTATGGCAAATAAATTTCGATTTTGGAGTTGCCGAGTACACAGCAAAAATTAATTTAAATATTACATCCAAGAGGATACACTTCAACCATGATGAAAATCACATGTAATTAAAATGGCTGCTGTGTATGTGCATTGAAATTTTATTTTGATAAAAGTTCTGTTGAGTCCATGGGTTGGCTCGTTTGATCGCTTGTTCATAATCTGAACGACGTTTTGTTTGTTTTTAAATTACTAAACAATATTTTATAATTATAAGACTGTTTTTAAAGGATATGAATGATTTTTGTACGTTTTCCTAAACACCTTACCGTTCTCATTATTACAATCGTTGAGTTGTGATTTTCAAACTTATATTTTTTAGTTATATTGTGTTGAAGTGTTCGACTGTGAGGTTTTACAATAAACAGCTTCGGCTTGGCAGTCTGGCAATCACTCAATCAAAACAAATTAATTTTGTAATTTGTCCCTACGTTTCGGTTCTGATTAGGGCCTTCTTCATTAGTGTTAACTAATTCAAACTTTTCCAAAGACTATATTGTTCCTTTAACTGTATACCTGAATGATGTTGTACAATTTCAATTTCAAGGTAGCGGCGCCAGTGGTATAGTGGTAAGCGTGATTGCCTCTCACCCCAAAGGGCCTGGGTTCAATCCCAGTCGGCTCCGACGGGATTTTCTGAGACAAAATCTCTGATCACTTCTTTCGGAAGAGAAGTAAAGCCGTTGGTCCTCGGTCTATGAGTTGATGGGTCGATATGAAGGGTTCAGGTCTGGAAGCTACCTCCCTGGCGTTGATAGCATTGGTACTCAGTACGGAAAACAAATCAAGGAAAAAATCATGAAATTGAGTTAAAAATTGAATCCTTTTGTTTAGTCTGCTCATAAAACTTTTAGCATGCTTATTAAGCCGATTTCTGCAATCTATATTTCCCCTTGGAAGTATCATATAATTTTATCGGAGTTATTTTCTGAAGAAATCATGGACTTTATTTTACAATTTTGCTAGAATTTATTTCCACACCTTTCTTTGGAGTCTTCTTTCTTAAATGTCCAAAAGAATTCCTCGGAGCCGAGATCCATTAAATACTTTTATAATTACCATAACACATTAATGAGGGACATTTTTTGTGAGTTCTCTTTACTCTTCATTTGAAGTGACTTTTGTTTAGCTTCCGCTTTCATCTGTGCTTCCAATGCCTTTGCTTTTTCTAATTGTTTTTCGGTATAGTACACTATTCCGAATTTGCAGTAGTAATACGCATGTACTTGTATACAGGTGGCTACTATTTCTCAGCAGCACTTGTTTCCTCTCCCCTGTTCTTCTCAGCGTCTGGCGACGTCACATCCATCACTACCACCTTTTCTTCCAGGACCTCAACCGCTTTCTCGTTTGGCGATGCACCTCCAGTAGAGTGATGCAAAATTTGAAATTTTCGCTCCACAATACTTAAACGATTCCAAATCGGATCCTGACTAACCTCTCAAAATTTGAACCCATTTGGTGAGAAACTGAGATGGCACAAACCATTTGAAGTTTGTATGGGAATTACTATGGTAAAACCAAGATTTTTGTTCATGTCTATCTAATAATTCACCATATCGGTCTGCTTCAAAAGCTTTCAACTGTACTTGTAGGAAATTTTCTGAGTTGCAACTTTGCTCAAGACCACTTTTTGATTAAATGCAAGGATCGAAAGTTATCAATGGTTCAATGCGCTGATGTCTTATGATCATACTCAATCAACTGCTCAGCAGGCAACATTAGTGTTTCTGGGGCGTTGAATAGGACACAAAAATCATGGCTACTATGCCACACTGCAATATACAGTGTTGCCTGGTAGGGCCTCCAATTCTAACTTATGCGCCAGACGACGAGAGTCGTCTGTCAGAACTCAGATCGGTTTGCCCTGCTAGCTGTTTTTCCAACCCTACTACAGAATCCACCTCCAATGATAGGCTAAACATTCAACTAACTTCCCAATATCCTTTTCCATATATCTTCCCAAAATTCAGTTTTATTAGCGTAATAAGTTCAATTTTTATTCACTAATTTGTAACTATTAACATAGTGTTTATTGAAACAACAAAACAATAAAGTTTTTTTTGTAATCCCATTCATGCAATATGTTTATCTCCAAAGTCTATGTTTTTAATTTTGATCTCTGTAATCTAACTATTAAAACGTTTCCCTCACCTTACCTTCTCCTCACTGTGACGTCATTCCATTTATCTGGTCCAGTCAGTTTGGTCAGTGACGTTTGACCAAAACCAAAAATAAATTGTCGCGGTACAAAAATCATCATTTCCATACATCCTTCGTCATTGACGAAGAGAGGCCGACAATAATCCTATCGCATCTTTTACCTTCATTGGTCTTTTTTTCATCACTGACTTTGCTTTCTCTACGTTGATGCAAGGCAGCCCTGGCTGGGAACCTCAATACGAATCAAAAGAGCTGTGGGAGCAGGGGGTTGTAAAGTTTACCCACCCTAATGTGCAGTCGTCATCACTATCAATACCATGATTTCATGATTTGATAGTCAGTACTCAAAAGGTGATAAAAATATTGATGACGAAAATATGTATGAAAATATTAACGCAGAATTTTTTTCATGTTTCAATATTTTCCCACATTTTCTCGACTTTTTGACTACAGCAGTAAATGGGGCCATATTCCTCAGTAAGAAAGTTGAGATTTGATTCGGAATATTTCATCTGATTCTGCAAATCGAGTGAGGAGCGACCCTATATTGATGGAAATATTAACGAATCTTCTGCCGTGTGAAGTGCACTAATGAATGGTATTTGTAAATTTACAAGGCACATGTTTTCGATGCTGACGGACATTAGTCAGTTTTATCATTTTTATAACGGTGCTCCGTGAATGATTTTTATCTCAAAACTGCTCCGAAACGCAGAACTCCTGGAAGCCCATAGCATAAGAAGTTGATTTAAAATTAGGTAATTAATTAACAAGTCAATCAATCTAAATCATTTTGTGGTGCCCAAATTTCAATTTTCAGCATCAGGTTCGGGTCACTAATAGAAGCTTCCACATCATTTTAGAAAAATATCAGCTTCTCAAAAAATCATCAGTCATGCATAGGATAGAAGAAGTCAATCAAATACATCCATTCGTTGCTGATGCTAAACTCACTTTCTTCTTTTTGAGCGATGTATTGAAATTTGAAATTAAGATGGAAGCTATATAATATTGATAAGTAAGTAGGCTCCTAATGCAAAAAATATTCCTTCACTCCTCCGACCGAGTCTTCATTCAAGCGGCGTGGAAGCACGGCAACAACGTTTCATTCATACCAGTCTCGAATAACACACTTCCGAACTTTGAAGGGCAATCAGTAATAATCAATCAAAAGATGAATGAGATTTTATTTTGTGTAGATTGGATATAAGAAGAAACACGGCATCGAACGAAGCTCTGGTCATGTATGAATCACGCGTCATTGATGAACTCCTGCTCCTTTTCAACACACGTCTTCATCAAACGAAGGCTGATGGTGTAAATTTTTAAACTGTTGGCACTCCTCGACTCTTTTGAATATGGAATCAAGTTCGCGTGTTTGAGATTTCAGCCTTTAAAATGACTGATCTGTTCGCATGATGATAAGTAAATTTAAATGAAACAACCATACTCGCTACGATAATGAATGGCCTGAGAAATTGAGAAAAGTCGTAAATGTAGTGCCATTGATTATGCAGTTATAGCGACTTACTAAAGCCCTATTACGAAACAAGTTCCACTCAATTGGATATGTGTGTAATTTCTACATGCGACATAACTTTTCCTCTTTGTTGATGTAATGAACGAGGTTGGCTTTCTGAACGTGGTTGCTATAAAAAGGGTAAAATTCGCAACACATAAGCCACAACTACAGCAAAAAAAAAAGAGCAAACGTGTAGAATGTCAGTAGGATATAGAAGTGCAGTAGCAGCACCAGTAAGCATTTAATGGTCAAAGTTAGGGTAATTTATTATGCAGTTTCTAGCAAATGGTCAGCTTTACAAAACCAATTATTCACCATTGCCTGTTGGGACATGTTGTTCTCTGGTGTTTATTTGTTCTGTGGGTTCTGACTTGGACTCTGGATAAAGCTTCAATTAACTGGTGGTTGCATTTATTCAACATAATTCTCTTCCGTAGTTGATGTAAGCTTGGATTCTAGAATAACGGATAACGGTCATTAGAATTTTTACCGACTATTTCAGCAATTCAAAAACACAGTAAACAATGCTGACTCCTGTGACATATTCTAAGTGCGTGTGCCAAATGCCACTCCAGTACAGCAAGCCTCATAAAAAACATTGACCCACGCCTGGAGAGATATGGTTCCGGACTATATTATCAGAACCTGTCGAGCATCCGGAAGCGTGTTGAGGCCTAATTGCGGCAAATGGAAATTTTATCGTGATTAACATAGGTTTAAGTTCTTCCTTTTGAATACATGATTTTTTTCCACTTCGAAATGTTTCAGATTTTGTTTGTTTTTACAGTGTATAATGGTGAAAACATTATCACGCATACGGTAGGTTTAGAAGGTTATAGGTGTGTAGGTTGGTCAAAGTTTAGAGGTTGCATAAAAGGTTTGAAGTTTATAAGGAGATTTTAGCGAGTTACTCAGGGCAATTATCAACGTACTTGATAACAATTCCTTTGAGTAAATATCAGTTTGCATATCAAGCTGGTAAATCAACAGTAACAGCTCTTCATAAGTTTGTTACAAAATCAATTTGAATCAAAAGAAATGTCACTAGCAGCGTTCATTGATATTGAAGCAGCAGATAATATTGCATCTTATAACTCCATGAAAAACAATATGTTGAAGCGTGGATTCGACAAAAGCATCGTTAGGTGGATTAATGAGATGCTTTCTAAAAGAGACATCTCAGCAAATCTTGGAAGCTCATCCATAACAGTTAGAGCTGTAAAAGGGTGTCCTCAAGGAAGTGTTCTTTCACCTCTTTTATGGTCTTTAATAGTTGACGAACTTCTCAAAAACTTAGAGATAATTGACTTGCACATGACATAGTCATAATAGTACGAGGACAACTTGATAATGTCATTTCAAATAGAATGCAAACTGCTTTAAATTATGTCCTGTCGTGGTGCACTAATGAAAGGTTGAATATAAATCCTTCTAAGACCGCTATTGTACCGTTCACACGGAAAAGAAAATTTTCTATAAATAACATAAAATTGAAAGAAACTTCTTTAGAACTTAACTTTTGGTAGGAAATGGGGCCTAAAACCAAAAATGATCCACTGGATTTATTTGACGATTGTAAGACCCAGAATATCCTACCATAATTGGTTTGGTGGCCAAAAACTACGCTCAGAAGAAGCTGGGGAGACTGCAAAGACTTGTTACTCTCCCAATAACTGGTGCCATGAACAGCACACCGAGTATGGCACTAGATGCTCTACTTTATCTGCTTCCGTTGCATCAATTTATCCAATTAGAAGCTTAAAGGAGTGCTTTAAGGGTTCAACGAGCAAAGTACTTCCTTGAAGGTGATCTTACAGGACACTTAATATTTTAAAAATGTTTAATATTGATTCTCTTGTATTAAAAAATGAAGACTGGATGGAGAAAAAAAAATATAATTTCGCTTAAACAATGCAGCAGAATTTGATCGTAATGTTTGGGAAAACGGGGTACCAAACATCAGACCAGGTTCAACTGTTTTTTTATACAGACGGTTCAAGATTGAACAATGGGAGCAGGGGTAACTGGTTCAGGGATAGATATCTCAATATCTATGGGTTACTGGCCAACCGTGTTCCAAGCAGAAATTCAAGCAATTCTGGAATGCTCTGTAATATGCTTGCGCAGAAATTATAAACATTCGAATATCTGCATTATGTCTGATAGTCAAGCAGCATTAAATGCTTTAAAATCAGCAACATGCAATTCAAAACTCGTATGGAAATGTGCAATGTCACTTCATAAATTGGCCTGTCAAAACCAAGTTAACCTATATTGGGTTCCTGGCCACTGTGGAATTGAAGGGAATGAAAAAGCCGACACGTTAGCCAAGCAAGGATCATCTCAGCAATTCGTAGGACCAGAACCATTCTGTGGAGTTTCTGCTTGTTCTCTTAAAATGGAGATCAAGAAATGGAAACAAAAGAGAGTGGAGACCAATTGGAACAACACTTCCATTGCTAGGCAGTCGAAACGGTTCATATTTCCGAACATTTCAATGACTAGCAAAATTCTTGTATTATCAAAGAAAGATCTCAGTGTCTATACTGGTTTGATAACAGGACATTGTCCATATAAATATCATTTGAAGTTCAAGAAGTGTGTCGATTCTGTGGCATAGAAAAGGAAGACTCTGAATACCTGCTATGCTCTTGTGCAGCAATCTTCAATAAAAGGCGTATTTTTCTGGATAAGGGGCTGACAGAACTCTTTGATATTAGGATATTTGATATTACTGATAAAGCAATATAAAAACGGGGAATATCACAATAGGTCAAAGTAATGGTCGCAGTGATGAATATACCCAACACGGAATAAAGGGCAATTACTTAATTTCACTTATATCGTTCTAACTTTGGTTTTAGTTGCCAACACATTGAAGAAAAATAAATGGACAAGACATTTGGATCCTAAATTGCAATCAAATATGAATGTTAAGATGGGAGCATATGGCGAAATATAAACAAGCTCCCCACCTAAATTTAGGATCCAGGTCTGAAGGGATGTTTATGAAACAAAGTGTCAATCAACAGAAAACTTTGTAGCACTTCCACAGTTATTAATTGAGAGCTATCGATGTCGTTACAAATGTATGGACTTGTATACAGTAATGACCCGATTTTGCAGCCCCCCTTTTAAAAAACGTTTTCTAATGTTCAACGAAACCCATGCGCTTTTCCAGTGATCTTATTGCATCAAAGCATATCTTAAACATCCATTTTGAAGATTAATGAGAAGGATTTGGGATTACAGTTTTATGAAATTATTGAAAAATGGAAGTCTGATGCATGGAGAGGCTGACAAAATCGGGTCATTACTGTATCGTGTTTCCAACCCGAAACATTTCTAAAGCACACCGAGAATCAAATTAGCTGCCTCCTTTTTTTCTTTGATTTGTTTTCCGTCGATCTTGTTTTCCATGCTGAGCACCAATGCTACCAACGCCAGGGAGGCAGCTTCCACACCCTATCGACCCATCAACTCATGAACCGGGGACCAACGGCGATGTTATGCCTCAGAACATCAGAGATGTTATGCCTCAGGACGGCACCGACTGGGATTGAACCCAGGGTTGCTGGGGGGAGAGGTAATCACGCTTACCACTACACCACCGGTGCCGCTTAAATTAGCCGCCTTCAGTTTGGTTATACCGTGCCTTAACCGAAAAGGCTATCTGAGGCTCCGTTAACGTCATTAAACGCCTTGATTTTGACAGACGCCATCACTTGTTGCCTTGTTGCCCTTCTAGCAGTCGAACATTTTATTAAAAGCACTATCGCGACTGCTGCTTGATTTCTGGAGTCTTTTTTTCATGGAAGTGTTTAGAAAAATGTTAACAAGTGAACCTCTCTGCCATGAATGTGGGATAAACAATTCCTAAAAAGTACGTTAATTTGATTTCGTGGTGACAACACTAGCCCTTATTACTGTAGGTTCAACTGCACAAATTATCATGGTAATTCATAGCATTCATGGCTCAGAATAGGTCTTATTATCAAAATATACATAGCTCGCTTTTCGAAACGTTACATCGCAGGAGTGAACATTAATGAAGCTCGAGAATGTTGATTAAATAGTCCTTAGATATCACTGAAATAGCCCTGAAAATGTGAAATAGTTTGGGTTCCATCGGGTTAAAAACCAGTACTAACGACAGCAGTATTGTATATTTAATGGTAATAGTGCTACTGTAAGTACATAGTAAGTAGGGCTTAGATCTAGTTCTGCTAAGCACAACTACTTTATTTTTCGAGCGAATTTTTTCACAAAATAAAATGTTTTTACTGCAGATGCCTTCTAAATTTTTTCATCATTCCATACTTACCGTACGATTTGAAAAAGAGTGACATATTGTCGCGCCTACGGATTCTAAGCTCGGTGCCATTGAATTCACTTCTTTTGTTTTTGAGAATAATGGGTGCAAAAATTCACATCAAGCGTTCTTGTTGACTTCGTTCGGTAGCTGTTGAACTAATGTCTCATACCAAAGGCATAATTGACATGTTAACGCCGAAATCATGGATTTATTTGACGTTTTCTGCTCGATAGGCCCAAAATCGATCTTCGAGCTTGCTTGCAATTCAAAACTCGTTGCTTCTCAGGGAAGTATGGTAAAATTTCAGATGACGAAGAACAAGCAGAACAAGTACTCTGTCTTTGATTGAATCTTAAATATTGAGTCTTGATGCGACCAGTGTAGAATAATATAAAAGCTCCGTGTCAATGTACACAAACTCGAAAAGTTTTCATGAAAATCATCATCACTCAAGCAAAAAGTGCAAGACAAACATCACGTCGACAAGTCATGAGAAAACCTCATTTAGCAAACCGTAATTTCACTTCGTCTCTGTTTGAAGACAAATACTAATATCATATCCTTTATATTTCTCCTTCAGAAACGGCCCTGCTGCTACCGGTGGCGACCTTATCGTCTAGAAGACACGAAAACTACACAACCAGTAGTGGCGGCGATGTCATCCAACGGTTGCAGATTCGGAAAAACACCTTCCACGCACATAAACCTACAGATGGGTGAGTATCAAAACGTCCGATGAAAACGGCGGCGATGACAAGGATGATCATGATGATCCGGACACGTATTCGATATACACGCAGGGGATGGGGATTTTGATAGAAATCTGAAAAGGATATCAAGAGTGAAAAGCTAGGAAAGATTTTCAATTACATTCTATATTTCAACACAGCTTCACTCCTTATTAACTTCCCGACAATTTCAAATTTAAGAGGGAATATGATAATGTTATGCTTCATGAAATGAAAATATTCCACACACAAATCATACTTCGTCTGTAGAGAGGGTTCGGAGTTTATAGATATCCATTACAAATAGAATCTGATTGATTCCATCCGTCTGTAACATTTCTGTTATCTCTTTCCCTCGTGAACGTGATGTGAATTTCGTATGAACATATGTCGCCATCCAGACCCTTTTTGGAGCATGGAATTTTTATGTTCACCTGACTAAACAAATGGAAAGGATTTTCCTTATGAGATACAGATCCCTTGGGCTAATTCATACATGCATTTGTTTGTATCAGTACGATGTTGCATCTTCAATTTGGTTTTGTAGATCAAAAGAATACTAAAATATCTCCAAGCAAGCCATAGCATGAAATGATCTTTAAAATTACGAATTTCATCCCAAAGCGTCTATGGAGTTGGTTGCACCTTCTCAAATTCAGCTGTGTCGGAGCAAAGACTTTGCTTACTCAAGTAACATTGCATACATGTTTTCCTTGCTTCAAATCTAGACTGTCATTTGTAAAAGGCTCAACATTTTTTTCTCTTATTTTACAAAATAATAATATGGACTAATGCTACGTCTTCTGTGGAATATAGGATTTTTCAAAATGTCCATTAAAAATATCAAGGAAATAAAAAATTTATTCCGACACTTATTCATTTAAATAAAAAAAATCTCATACATATAATTTGTGAAAATTGAAAAAAATGTACATTTGCAATAAAATGCTCATCTGACAAGGAAAGAGCCATCTTTAGCTCAGTCGGTAAAGGCGAAGCTTCAAAACAAGACATTGCTGGAGGTGGCTGGGTTCGATTCCCGGTCCGGTCTAGGAATTTTTTCGGGTTGGAAAATGTCTTGACTTATGGGGCGACCTCGGCGTATTGGTTATCATCCATACCTCTCACGCCAAAGTCACGAGTTCAAATCTCACCCCCAGACAAGTCACGAATGACCCAAGTGCGTTAAAGTGACTATAATAATAAAAAAAAAAAATGTCTTGACTTCCCTGGGCATAGATTATGATTGTACTAATGCAAAAATGGTAGCAGGCATCGAAAGCTCTCAATTGATAACTGTGGAAGTACATCTAGGACACGTTGAGAGCACGCAATAAGCTAATATGCGATAAGCAATAAGCTTGAAAGAAAAATAAAAAGAAGAATCTGACAATGTATGGACGGTTTGAATATAAATTAGTTGTCTTTCAAAAAAAAAAACACTATTAAAAAAGTTATAAAAACGGGTTGTTAGTGGAATTTAATTCCACTAAATTATTTTTTTGTATCCATACACATACTTATTTCGACTACAATGTATAGTCTTCATCAGTGTCATTCCCACTGCAGATTTGACCAAAACTAAACTTGATCAATGGAAATCAATGAATTTTCGGTCTTGGAAATGTTTTTTATATCTAGTTCGTTTATTTGGAAGGCTCCATCGCGTTAGCTTTACAGAGACTATAATTCATTAATCTTTGTAACAAAACTCACTTAATTCTATGTCTAGCAGGAGATGGGCCGAATACTCGCGGCTTACCCGAGGTTAGAGGGGTACATTGTCGCAGGATAGGTTAAGGAGAGGAGCATGGCATGGGGGTAGGGTTTTGATGGCTCATCAGAGCGATGTCGCCAGTATGAACGGTAGTGTGATTCTAGATTCGTCTTGAGTTCGATCGGCTATGGTGACCAGTGGGTGACGATGAGACTCAAGACAAGACAATCAAATACTAATAAAGAGATACAAAAGACAAACGAATTAAATTCTTATACTAGACATTTGCAGAAACACATAAATCGACCGCTTATAGCAGAGATCGCGGGTAACCAACACGTCCATGATAGGGATATAGGGTTGTCTTCCTTGAGCCTCGAGGGTATTCAAAAGTCGCTCTCTGGCGGCGTCATTATGCGACAATTGACAAATTGCGTGATCGATGTCATCATTACCGTTTTCACACCGATAAATGTTTCTGTCCAAACATTAAGAATAATTAAATGTAACCACCGTCCAAGATTTTCAGCGTCCCAATCGGTTTGCCAACTCGAATGGGTACTCTGACCTAGACTCTGACGCACTAAATGGTAACATTCATCGTGTGAAATTTATCTGTCATAAAATTCGCCTTTCGTGGCCCACCTTTGCGAAAGAGTCATACAAAAGTAATCATTAGACTGATGCAAATTTTGACATTTTCGCTCCACAGTGCTCATACGGTTCCAAATCGGG
Organism: Ochlerotatus camptorhynchus; assembly: GCF_037179485.1. NCBI lineage: Eukaryota > Metazoa > Arthropoda > Insecta > Diptera > Culicidae > Ochlerotatus > Ochlerotatus camptorhynchus. Next base: position 1,549,733 of record NW_027040495.1, on the reverse strand, counting down.
TCTTGATTAGTCTCCCAAAATTTGAAATCATTTGCAAAGAAACTGACTTGGCACAAACCATTTGAAGTTTATATGGAAGTTACTATGGGAAATCAAAACTTTTTGTTCATTGTCTTCTTACCTTTTTCCATATTGCACTGTTCAAAAATTCAAAAACTTTACTTATGGAAAATTTTCTCAGCTTCAACTTAGCAGAATATAGTTGTTCAGCCAAACGTCAAATAAAATAGTTATTAATTGTTTAAGAGATTGATGATCAAGCAGCTGTTTTATGAGCAACACTGTATCTTGCAGTGTGACATAGTAGCCATGATTTTCGTGCTCTATTCCAAGCGGCAGAAACACCAATGTTGCCTGCTGAACAGTTGATTGAGCATAATCGTAAGACATTAGTGGCTTGAATTATTGATAACTTTTGATGCTTACATTATATTGAAAAGTGGTTAAGGACAAAGTTGTAGCTGAAAAAAATTTCTACGAGCTCAGTTATCATTTTTTAAAGCAGAGCGATATGGTAAATTGTTAGATGGATATGAACAAAACATTTGGTTTTCCTATAGTATTTCCATATAAACTTCAAATGGTTTGTGCCAAGTCAGTTTCTCATCGAATGAGTTCAAATTTTGGGAGACTAATCAGGACCCGATTTGGAACTGTTTGAGCACTGTGAAGCGAAAATTTCAAAATTTGCATCAGTCTAGTAATCATATCAAGCTGAACATTGCATTAGGTCCTAAGTAACATTGACAGATTCTCTTCGTCGACTTCCTCTTTGTATCCCAACGACCATCTCAAGCCATTCCCAGGTATTTTCAGCACACATATCGATAAAAGAAGCTTTCATCTAGCATCTAATACGACAAACACAACAAGAAACGATTATGTGCTCATGTTATTAACGAAAGGGAAAGTCGACGAAGAGAATCTATCAAGGTTACTTAGGACCTAATGCAATGTTCAGCTTGATATATGATCTTTCGACCAGTACACTCATCTGCACCCTCACCTTTGAAAGTAAATAAAATGAGTGCCTACCTTTTTCATGACCGAATAGTCCAATCGAAATGAGACTATCCGTGAAGTAATGGTCTCCGGGCATGTTGGAAATCATCCCCAATGCGAAGTTGATTGCTGCCAGCTCAGCAACATAAAGGGTGTCCCATATTAAATTGAATCAAGGAAAAAAACGCTGTAGAAAATTACCTAGTTTACCGATCCTTTTTAAACTTTCAGACAATAAAATGTAACCTATTAGTACGATTTTGGCATATTTATTTCATTCAACTTCAATACCATAATCGTACGCTCGCAGCTTACGCTTACCTCCACTCATTTGGTTCTGTACAACATCTGGCTGCAGCTTCTTCTGTACGGAAACCGAGGGGGGCGACACATCTAAATCTCAATGTATTTCTTGGCAAAATTTGAAAGTTTCTGCTTCCTTACTTCCTCCGGAACATCAAACTTGTGCTGGGCGTTGAGAACAGTAGCCTAGGAAGCTGCTGGAAGTCTGCCTTGACGTAAGTCTCATCATCCATTATGATACAATGAGGCTTTGTCAGCCCGTGACTTTCCCATCGTATTTCGTCACGATTTGGAACGTTCTGCACTCTGTACTTGTACTGCAACTTGTTGGCCACACCCCTGACCGAAACATTAGGATTCCGCTTAATTTTTCAAGAGAAAATACCCAATGGGTAATTTTTTACAGCGTTTTCTCCGTGATGCAATTTGATGTGGAACACCCTTTAAACGGAACAAGGTTCTTATAGGTTGCGGAAGGTGCTAGTCTTGGAAATGATTTATGATTTTCAGAAAACAATTAATCCTGACATGTTATAAGTTCAAGTTACAGTTTTGCCCAGAAAGCAGTCCATTTATATTATCAGAAAGTTATCAGTTTCAAATTCTAATTAAAAACTCATTACCTAGAAATCTTGTAAAAAAGCGGTTTGAGCAAAGTTGGAGCTGATAAATGTCACATATGAGCAAATGGCAAGCTTTTCCGTGAATTATTTTGACGAAGAGCTAAAATGTTGAGAACATAAAGTTCACTTTTCCCACATAAACTTCAAAGGGCCAGTGTAGTATGAGTTCACATTAAAATAAACTAAAATTGTGGGAGAATGATCAGGACCTGATTTCGACATTTTCAACCACTCAAGTGTATACTAATACACGGTTTTTAAATTTTATATATATAATTTATCCAAAGTTGTGCACTTGGGCATTCAGAGATGTCTATGCAATATTATGCGAGAAAGGCTCTTGACGCCCATAGGTGTATAAACAGTATTTTTCTATTGCCAAAACAAACCACCAATGAAAAAGTATCAGAACCACCCAAAATGTGCTGCGATCTAAAGGAAAAGAAATCAAACGAATGGTCGACAGACAAAACGTTGAATGTATAAAGGTCTATTGAACAAAAGGTCTATTGAAAAAAACGTCGAATGAACAAAAAGTTGAATGGTCAAAAGGTCGAATGAACAAAAAGCCAAAAGAAACAAACTATTGAATTGACAAAACATCGAATTAAATGTTGATTAGCTTTTAGCTGGAAAAGAACTGCTCATATTATAAATAATGAGTCAACTCCAAGAGTGGGAACTAACTTTCGAGCATTTTCAGCTGAAATGTTTTATGTCTTTTATCTGTAAAAGAAAGAAGGAGTTAAATCCAAGAGTTATGATTAACTTTCGAGCGTTCTGAGATGGAGTGTTCAATAGTCGATGGAAAAAAGCCAAATGGTCGAATAGAAAATATTTCAAATGAAATTTGAACACCCAAAACAAATGGCATGATCGATCAACCGTAGGTTAGTAGTGGATTTAAAATTATGAATTTCAATAGAGATTAGCAGCTTATTCAAAAATATATATCCGCTTATAGGCTAGAGAACTTCTTCGGCATATGCACTCATTTCCGTCATATCGAGCAGAATCAATCATACATCTGGTACGATAGTTTAGTTCAAAAGCTAAAATACAATGTCTATAAGAATGCATAATATTAATATTTACATATTATTCTAAAAAACAATAGAAGCGATCCTAACGAACAAGTTTTATTAAAGTTTTAAAGTCTAAATCATGATCTACAGAACCCTCAATACCCAAGCAACACAATTTGGCATAAACGGGTTTACATAACTTATGACAATATCAGCATTAAACATTTACGTCTAGTCACTTATATACAACTTATTTATACCGAAAAAAGCGCAAGAGGTGGGCTTATATATAACATATGCTTGACTTGCGCAACTTATTTATGACTATAACGCAACCTATTGTATTGGACATGTTGTAAATTAATTTCATCCTTCCTACGAATGGAATTTGTTTATCATCAATTCACACAACTTATTCTTCTGAGGAATTTTATCGTGCGAATAAAGTGCCTAAACTGAGATTCCGTACTGCAAACATTTATGTGGTTGCAAATTTATGGTAAATCTTTACATTCTACTTCTAAAAAACTCATTGGCTCTTAGAAAAAGCTTAATATAATAAATTAAATTGCATAAAAAATCCTAAATAAAATTCCCCAACTTTGCAAAAAAGAAAAACAAATAGAATATCAACTTTCTTTTTTAATTATCTTACTTTTCTCTTTTACAAAACGTACATCCAAAACGTACGATGTTGAAAGCACAAATTAAATGTTTTTTTCATTCTATACATTGCTTCATTGGTCAGTCATTGTAGTGCAGTTTGTAGAATGCATTGAGAAATTTCATAATTGTTATCAAAACATGTTTATAACACGAAAAACAAGAACTTTACATGCATCGTATATTGAAGTTATAATTAGGTATGGCAACTCTCAATTGCCTATTTATAGCACTTTTATAACTGATTGATTTTGATGAACCATGAGTACAACTGAAATATGACTTATTAATAACATGTTCAGAGTTGGTTGGAAATGCTAACATGAAGCTTTAGTGTGATGATTTATTAGCTAGAGAATGATCTTTAGAAGAGGGTAGGTGGATAGTTCCGTTAGAGTACGGCAGTATGAAAATTGAATAGAAGTTGAAAATGAGCGAAGGGCCATTAATGCGTCAGTTTTTCAAGATAGACGCACATTTTTGCCTGTGGACTTGGAGACATACTTCAAGTCCCCGCGTACATCGTACGGGTTAGGCAAAAATGTGCGTCTATCTTGAAAAACTGACGCATTAATGGCCCTTCGCTCATTTTCAACTTCTATTCAATTTTCATACTGCCGTACTCTAACGGAACTATCCACCTACCCTCTTCTAAAGATCATTCTCTAGCTAATAAATTCTCACACTAAAGCTTCATGTTAGCATTTCCAACCAACTCTGAAAATCGTTAACTTCGCGTATGAAGTAACATAAAAAACACTTTGAAAAATAACATGTTATCAATAAGTTATATCTCAGATGTATTCATATTTCAAATAATGACATATGAAAACATGTTGTACATAAGGCTAGCCAGTTTTTACCAAATACAAACAGTTAGAAATGTGTTATAAACTGGTAATTGAGACATGCAATATCGAATTATAACTTCAAGATGACAAGTGCTTGTCAGAAAGGTTGAACTCTTCACAAACAACAATACAACGCGTCTAAAATAGGATGTTTGAAAAGCAATTAATATATAACTTATTCACAACTGGTTTTTTTTTTTATTTTTCATGCAAGATGTTGCAAGTGTTACTTGAGTAAGCGGTGCCGGTGGTGTAGTGATAAGCGTGATTGCCTCTCACCCTAAAAGGCCTGGGTTCAATCCCAGTCGGGGCCGTCGGGATTTTTTGAGGCATAACATCTTTGATCACGCCTTCCTTCGGTAGCATGGAGGGAAAAACAAATCAACACATAAAACAAAACAAAAAGAACCCTCATTACTCCAAAATTGTTACTTGGGAAAGGTTTAATGTGCAGTTGCCTCTGTGCAATAATGATTCGTCTTCTTATCGCAACGTTTTGCTTGGCTTTATCGTTTTTGAGCAGCGTAAGTTTCAAAAATCAGGTCCAGTTTGATAAGAATGAGTTCCAAACTAATAAGCCACCTTCTAATTTAATTCATTATCCAAAAGATAAGCAGTGCTAAAACAAATTGTAAAGTTTAATAATGGCTAGAGGTCTCGGAAATGGTTTGGATTTGTGTGGGGAATATTATGGAAGAAGATTGTTTTTTTAATCGCTCTGACTTTCATTCTAATTGCCAAACACTGTAAAGATTGCAAATGTGACTGCCATGAGAATGACGATGCCTGTTTTTGTTACGACCAGTTTATTTTAAATTAGATAAAGATAAAAATGTAAAACAGTATCAACATATGGTAATTTAATAGGTATATATGTACCTGACAACAGGGTGCCTTCCATTCATTTTGAATAATTTTTTTTATTAAATTATGGAATAATAAGATATTATAATAATATTTTGTTTGTGTAAGCAACAAGAAAAGATTGTGAAGTTTGTGTTTGACACATAATACCTGCCAATTTTGCTACACAAGTGTCGCAATAAGCGATTTTGTCATTATCACTCTTCGCTAAGAGGCGATTAGAAAATCGCTCATTGTGACTCTGCCAAAGCTAAATTTGCAGATTTTAAGTGTCAAACACCAACAATCAAAAGCCATTTCTGCAGATAGTGCTCATCATGACCTCCAGTCACGTGCAGTTGGTAGCAATCTAAGCATGTGTAACATATCGTAAACATGTGTAACGTGAACGCACTGGAGAGCAAAATACTTGCACAACGTTGCACAAATTTCTTGCTTTGACTATTAGCCTCTATAAGCCACCGTTATACGGTACGAGAATGGATATGTCTTCTCATTCGTTATTCGCTTCATAGTTGATGGTTGCAGAGTCTCGGCAAATGCATGTCTTGATCAGCGAACTGCACGACATTGTCATGTGTTTATGTGTAACTGAAATGCAAGATTTCCATCCAGTTTTGCTTTATATTTGTATGTTATCTCCGTGCAAAATGTTTCTGTGATTATTAAAGTTAGGTAATTTTTAACCAAAACTGAAAGTCTAAATATAAGTCATTCCATCTCAAGTGACCGAGCAAATGCATCGACCCTCTTCGATTTGAACCAAAATTCAGCTTCAATCTAATTATTTTTTTATAACTGAGCAATCCTGTACTGCCAGATTTTTCTTTAAATGACATATGCACACTACAAAATACGGCTTAGTTCGTGCTGCCGATGGTAGAACAGCTGGTTCACATGCAGTTCAAATGGGAAGGTTGCCGAAGAAAAGAAAAGGCTTCCAAAAATAGTCACACTCACCTGAGAAGTTTGGAGCGTTGTGAAAATGCTTTCAAACAGTTTTGAACCATTCCGTCGTTTGGAATGAGCATGAGCATGAGCATTTTTATTGCCAGATCAGCTGTACTTACACTGATAACCAAAAGACGATGCTTGGGATTAGCAATCATCCTCAATGTGTAAAAACTGGTGATCTTAAACTAGGCAATACCAGCGCCTGCCGCGCCCGAACGCAGGTCAAGAAACGAATGGGTAGGAATGTGTTGACGTAACACTCTCTTTGATGGAAGCCGAGAAATCCTCTGCCCTTCCACGAGGAATCACTGGGATGTTGGATAAGAGGGTAGGGTTTGCAGCAGGGTTCGGTTTGGTAAACGATAAGCTGAATTGACGTCCTAACGATAGCGAGGGGTTACCGTACAAATAAATAAAAAAGAATGATCTCACTTAAATAACCAAGTGGAGCTGCACTAACAGCAACTGGCCTCCTCGTAGACTTTCTTCGATCCATAGCAGGTATCTCCATAAAAAGAAGACGTCAAAATTCCGGATGCATTCGGTCGATATATAATTAATAAAATATAACAAAATACAAACGACCTCGATTTAAGTCACTCAATTTCTTTAAACTCAAGCTATATATGAATATTTTAATTGCATGGTATGATTGAACCGAGGGAGACGACTCTATCTACGATGCAGAAAATATTGTGCTATGCTGTGGCTAGCTGCGCGCACGCTGAGATAGAAAGAAGATTGATGACGATTCTGAAGATTTCCTGCAAAACTATGATGCTCGATGCAAGTAGATGCAACAAATGAAAGAAGATTTTTCGAAGATTAATTCGCTAGTGTGAGATTTGTTGAGCATCTTAACTTGAGATTTAGATGTGTCGCCCCCCTCGGATTGAACTGAACTTTGCCTGAGCATACAAGAGTTATAAAAACAAGTATTAATGAATAATTCTTGAAATAGCAAAACTCTGCAAAGATAAAACAATTTAAAAACATTGGCCTAATGTATGATATTCAATTGATTTTCTGGGTAATCCAAATTCTGAAAACCATAGATCATATTATTAAATTATAATTAAATAAAATGTAAATAACAATGATTTGCTAATTGGGTACTTCAGGATCTGCAGGACAACTGTTTTCTGTAAATGAAAATTTTAGTTATAATGATTTAATGAGATTTTAAATATGTAAAATAACAATAATTTACTAGTCATGCAATATATAAAATATAATGAATTTAAAATAAACAAGTATTACAAAATACAAATAAACTGTAACTGATTTCAACTTTTGATATTTTATTGGAATTGAAACAAACACTTTATTATGCACCATGGAATATTTTAACGCAATATGGAATGCTTTTAAAAATATTGATAGACTCTAATAATGAATCAATAGTCAGAAAAATTGAGGTTATTTTGACAGTTAACAGTTTTCATGCACTTGCTATCATGCATTACAATGTTTTCAATATTTTCTTGAACGTAGGCTGAAAAAAGTGAACCATTATAATATTATTCTAAAAATGATCCATCATCGAAGAACTGAAAATAAACTTAAAGATTTAAATCAGTAAATTCAGCCTAAACTGAGGACTCAAGAAAATCAAATGATGTTACGTTGCTTCTTCTAGCTGTGTTTTGATCCTGTTTTAAATATTTATCACTGAATATATAACAATAATATAATAGGACCTGGGATTTATTCAAACTCAAACTCCATGGTGGTGCCCTTTACACAAGAATAAGCCTTTACTACCGATGATCTTTTAAACCTGGAGACAAAAAAGCTACGAAAAAGCGCTTATGCCTTCATTAAATTCTACTTTTACGCGACGTTCGTTGTTTCGATTTGCTCCTTACGTAAGGTCGCGGCCAGACTAGTAATTTTAATTTCCTCAAAAGCAAGTGTGTGAAGTTTGAATGTTGGTAGCCCTAGTTAAATTACACTTTCATTGAATAGTTTTGATACTTATTTTAAAGTATCATATCAGATACCTCAATTTAAGGATACTCCAGCAATGTATCGAAGAAATGAAACTAAATAATGTTTTACCATAAATTCCATATGTCTGTTTTCTGCAGCACATGCCTTAAGTGTCCGAAACATGCATGAGAAGGTACTATCCCAAAATTTGATTGTACATTTAAAATTCTTCAAAAAGGGTACCCAATGTCCTTTGTATCTTTTTCGGTCTCAGAGATATGTTGAAATAAAAATTGGTGTTATAAACAATTGGCAACAGAGGGTTGGAAAAATGGCACAAAACTTTGGATTTTTTGGTTTTGGCCTAAAATAAGTAGACCCCCAATGTTGGTTTAAATCGGAGAGGGTCGATGCATTTGCTCGGTCACTTGAGGTGGAATGACCTAAATAAAAAAAGTTTCTGTACGATACTATTATTCAATGAACTGCTCATGTTATAATGAAGGAATTCAATTAAAGAATGACAAATAGCTTTAGAGCATAATCAGTTGGACAGTTCAATTTTTATTATTGGTCAAATAACTACTCATGTTATGAAAAAGAAATCATCTCCACGTGAGAGAATAAAACTCGATCAAAATCCTGTATCTCAAAGTCCTGGCCATATAAAAGGTTACTGCCTACTGTGTGAACTTCCTTTATAAACTACACACTTAGTTTTTTCTACCGAGCTCGGTTGTGCAAATCTCGGTAAAATAAGTTTCACTGAGATCTCAGCAAAAGTGACATTTGATTGCTGAGTTACTGTCTTCAGTTAAGTTGTTCAAATTACCACGGTCTTCCGGATGGTGCTCATATTAGATCAGAACTCTCTTACTACGTGGCATTAGCGTGCATGCGAACTTCTTCAATATGCGACATCTCGAAGCTTACTCCGTATAGTATGTTGCTGTTCAATGTGAGTATTTTCGGAACAGGGGTGAAAATCAATGCTGGATGCCATTTTGGAAACAGTTGTCCACCATATCTGTTCTTGAAAAACTGTCAAATACCTTTCAATATGGGTATTTTCCAAACGTGGACTACGTGTAGAAGCCAAAATTCGATGTTGGATGCCATTTTGGAGACTAATGTCGTTTCGATGAATTATTCAATGGTGTTGAGTACTTGGCACTGATAAATTCTGCAAGTAGTAGACGAAATATGCGTAGCTGTCAAAAGATAAGCAATTATAACGGAATTAAAAGGAAATAATCAACACACTCAAAAACTCTCTAGACAAGCTAATATTGAATGGTCTAACAATCTTAACAAGGCCATTTTCAAAATGTTTCCAATGCGCCTAAAAAGGCCATAGCAAATCTGAATTGGCCGAAAACACTGCCATCTTCCAACGAAAAATGACGCCAACGGAAAAATTACCAAAAAGGTCGAAAAATTGCGAAACTCAAAAATAGCTCTAAATCAAATTATGAAATTACCTGAAAACGCAAGCAAAACTGCAAATCACAGAAAAGAGCATTGACATTCTAAAAAATCTTTACAGAAATGATCATTTGCTATTTACGGGATTTAAGCCAAAATTGCTCAACAAACACCAAAAGCCTTAGTGCCAAATAGCGAAAACATAAAAAATAGATTTTTCCTCTCATAATTCTATGAATCTTCGCTTAGTTGCTGGAATTCAGTGAATTTGACTCTCCATACATTTCTACATACAACTTTAAACCAAAAGCGCCAGCTCGTGTCACATCCGAATGAGCTGAAATTTTTAGAGAGTGGTTTTCTCACCAAATGGCCACAATTGTGGCCCATTGATAAAAAGTGATAAACCATTAAATGTGGGCCAGTCTGATCACTAATGCGTCCCTGAGGAGTTATTAATTTAACCCAAGTCACGGTAAACGGGCATTAGGACGAAACGGCCACTTGTGTTACCCGACCTGAATCAGGAACCCACCAGAGTAAATCTGACCACAGGACACACAATCATTCCTATATTTTTCCCCATCTATACTGAAAATTTAATAAAAATATCACATCAAATATGGTTATGGCGATAAACTTTTAAACTAACAGCACATTATTTTGTTTTTTTTCGGTTTTGAATGTTTTTTACTTTGGTCAATTTTTTTACTTTGGTCAAAATTTTACGTAACATTTTCCATTAACCCCCTATGTAACAATAAGTAACGCAAGCTCGATTCGTCTTCCCCCTCCATGCGTTACCTAATTGGTGCACGATGCCTAATATGATCCCATACAATTTTTGATGATTCGTTTTATTTTCTTCTCTTTTCTTACTTAAAACGAGGTGCTCAATCATTATTTAATATGTATCCTATGAAAAAAGTTTCAGCTTTCATATGGCGCGTTAAGTTTTCAAATTGGTGAGAGGTAAGCTTATGAAGAACTCATTTCATCGAAAACATCGAATATGTCGGCTAATTTCAATATGGTCGCCAAGAAATTTTAAATATTCCAAATAAAAGCTTCGAAGTTTATCTTTCGAATAGTATGCGAACATCAAGATTTTTTTTTTGTAGGAATTTAACGAGATATATTATTTTAAATCATCCAAGAATTTACAAAAAAATATCTTTTTCTTAAACTATTTGTTTTGACCGGGAAGTTAACAAGGGGTCCATCGATCCAACATACCATTTTTTTTTGTTCATAACTATCTAGCTATCGAATAAATGAATTTTAAGAACCTCGAAAAAAACATGGCCGTTTTCACCGGGAATTGCTCAGTGTTAAATTATGTCAAGCCAGAGACATAATTCAATTTTATAACGTAATTTCTCTTCACTTGTCTCGTTTTCAGATACTGCATCGCTTTTCTAGTTATGAAGGTGACCAAGCACTGCCACAAAGACCTCAACTACAGGGCACTGCTCGAGGGCGACCGCATTGTCGTTCATTGTGATTTGGAGCCACCGTTTACACAGAATATTACTTCAGTCGAGCAGGATCCTTACGAAAACTACATTTCAGACGAGTCCGCCGAGGATGCTGATGAAAATGGAAACACTAGCATAGATGATTACGATAGAAATTTGCAGCATCATAGTATTAGGAAAGATTCGCAGCGGACGTTGCCAGATCGATGCCTAGGGGAGGGAGTCACTGGTCGAAATACGCGGTTTGCATCTCTGGTTCTGCCTTCTTGCCACGGAAAGTGGCTCCGACTAACAACAGCATTTCCGAAAAAGTGCACCTCCGGCGAGGCGCAGTTTATCTTCGTCTAAAACATAACCTCCAAACACCTTCGGGACAGATGAGCCCGGCGGAATGGCAGTGTTTGTGTGTAACCGTATCAGTCAGTGCAGTATCTAAGGCTGCATTTCATTGACAATATGGTTTTTTCCCAGGAGCAGAAGCGTACCCGGAGAAGTAACTCCATCATGTCTTGCATATAAAGGAAAACCACATGCATATGCGTATGGAAACCGTAAAACAGAGGCAAGCTCAGACCAGCAGACAAACATTCAACCGTAATAAATTAAAATAAAGCGAGTGAACCCTTATCCTTACGGATGTGGCAGGTCGTAAAATTTGACCATAAACCATGAAAGCTTGAATAACATGTAAATAGACTTTTTTCATTATTTTCCTTACGATGATATGAGATTAACAATAAAAAAATGTGTACCAGAAACAGATCTAAGATGACGCTATCTTCAAAATATCACTTCCATGTATAACCAGCATGACTTAAGGTTCAATTTACTTTGATGCTTTTTGGAAAATTTCAAAAGCAGTTTTTTTCCGACGCATTATTTCATATTGCAAAAAGCTCGCACTATTCGATTCCTTTTGATATTTTAAACAAAATTACGCGAGCTTTTTGCAATCTAAAATAATGCGTCGAAAAAAACTGCTTTTTAATTTTTAAAAAATGCATCAAAGTAAATTGAACCTTAACATAATTAAACAGTATATAGTTAGTACTAACCATTTATTTTACACCAATCGTAATTTATTGTGTTGAAAATCTGAAATAGTTGATTGCATCCTTGCCCTACCGTGTTCAGATCCTGAATTCATCAACTTCTGTTAGTTACTGTTTTTAAATGAGTCGTCATTATATCTTCATCGTACAACTACATTGCCTTCAGAAGAAAGACAACTCATCGAATCCTCCTGCCTCCATACTTACCGCTAAGGTGAAACAAAGTCGTTGAAATATTAATTACTCTTCTGCATAATGCCTCTCCGTTTCTCCGGCCCTAGAGGTTTCACTGAGCACTATTAGCAGTTTATAAAATGCCAATTATCGCTGTATCCGATATAAACTATATCTGTGTCATGACATGCATACCCAATTGAATGCCGGGATTGCATCTTAAAACAAAGCACTGCTAATTAAAATCAATTATGGAAATCAAAAACGCTTCGAGCACGGAAATCGCGGAAAAGGAACAAAAGAGGGAATCGCTTCGCCGGTCGTAGTTATCTACGATGATGAAAAAAGAGGAGTGACTTCTACCTCCCTCATCGTCTCCTACTCACAGTTGCTTGGCAGAGGTGGAACGAATAAATGATTCAGCGCCAAAAACAATGAGGGAACCAACTTCCGCTCTCGCAATCCTTTGTATGAGCTTTCGTAGAATTCATATTTTTTTATGATTCCTTCTTGAAGACGACGACACGACGGACGGGGATGGGAGAGTGGGTATGGATTGACAATGTTTCGCGTTACTAATGCTGATTTTTGCCGTCGTGAAGACGAAAAATATGAGAGCGTGCTTAGTAATCTCTCCATTCAAGACGCATCGATACCATGCATTTAAACGATGTTATTATGCAAATTCGTTTATTCACCGTATTATCGCGTCGTTCGGGCGCGAAGCTTTTCAATTATTCACTTTTGTCTCACAAATACGTCACGCCATGATCTGGAGTCATTGTAGGGAGGCAGAAGATGAGACGCCTTCGCACCTGCTTGGAAATTGGCTTAAATGTATGGAAATTGAACAATATGAACGATAAGAAAGGGTAACATATTTTCGTTCTGTGTTCAGCTATGACTTGTTTAGAGCAGGGAAATGTATTAACTCGTATGTATGATGCGTAGGTTTTATTTTCAAGACAGCGTTATCAACAATCACACAGAAAAAAAGACAAAATTCCACATGTTTACTGAAGTTTTCGACAAACACAGAGAAAAAAAAATTACCCTAAATTTAAGTTCTTTTACTTAATTTTGGGTAATTTTGAGTTTTGCATCCCACTCTCACTTTTTGTTGTTTTCAAAAACCGGAACGAGAGATTCGATTTTCTAATCACTATCGTTTAATAAGCTACTAGTGAGTATATGAGATATTCTTAAATTTGAATCAATTGAACTTAATTTTGGGTAGAAAATACTCACGAGTATGTAATTATTTTTGCCGTAGTCAAATGTGAACTACTATAGGAGGTTTACTGAAAATTAGCATATTGAATGGAACATGGGAGATGAGGGAAAAGAACATAATTTTGGGTAATTTTTCGGTTCCGTGTAGGGTAGGACAGGGCAAGACCACCACCTTGAGGCTAAAATCATTGTTATATGTAATAATCGCAATCAATGCATTAAATTATTGTCTGTCCCACTTCTTTGATGTTTTCTCTAGCTCCCTAGGATTGATATAGCTCAATGTGTTCAAATTTGACTATTTTCAAAATGAACCACAAAGGTAACTTTTTAACACCGTTCTCAGACACCCCGGGCAAGATGCGCACCTCTGCGTGGGAAGACGTGCACCTCTTGCAGAATTTGTTCTTTTATGATATTTTTGAGTTTTTAAGAACTATATTCTTTAGTTTATCAAAATAAAATACCAGCACGAAAGAATTTAACAGAAATATGCCTACACATTCATTTCATCCTGAGAATTTGAATGATTGAGAAGTAAACAAGTCACTGACATCTGAGCACTCACTCGGTAGCTCAGTCAGCCAAGGGTGGGATGTGATGCAAACAATCGCCGCCTATCTCATACCTAAGAGGAAGAGGAGACAACTGGCTTCTTTTTGTCTGTGACGTGTTCTTCTTTTCTCGCGGAAACGACCGTGCAAAAACTATATCATAATGGGCGACGCAGTCGACTGTCAAAATACAAGAAAATAGATTCCCTGTTGTAAAAATTCTCACGTTTCTATACGTTCGAACAACCAATCAGGCACTGGTTAGCGTTTGACAGAAAATTGGTTCATGTATGTAATCCTCCTATTGTTCTGCACTTTCATCTTTTTTTCAAAGATGTTCCGAGTATTTCAAGCAGCTCCGTTAATTAATTGCAGGATCTTTCAAAAAGTGCCGAGGAGTTTTAGAAGACTCCGAAAATTTCAAAAAATGTTCGTAAAATTTCAGGAAAACTGTGGGTTCTTCAGAAAAGTTCCGTGAAATTCGAGAAAATTGTTTTAAAGGAAGTTCCATGAGCAAGGATTTAAAGCAAGTTTAATTAACTTCTAGAAAATTGCGGGAATATTTAAAAGGTTCTGAGAAATTTAGGGAAGTCTAGAGAAATTTACTAAATATAAGAGATATTTAGAACAGTTCCATTATTTAACTTCAAAGATGCACAGAAAACTTCGAGTAAATGGGGCGACCCCGACGTAGTGGTTAACATCCTTACCTCTCACGCCAAAGTCACGAGTTCAAATCTCACCCCAGGACAAGTCACGAATGACCCAAGAGTGTTAAAGTGACAAAAAAAAAACCCCGAGTAATGTCTAGACTAACGAATTTTGCTTCGGCTTTTCAGTCTTCAAGAAAAGAGCTGATTACAGTTTTCTTATCGTAAACGATGAAATATTCGAAAAACAACCTTACTTTACGTTCCCTGTAAAAACCAGGGCCAAAGACACAAACGTTGGGCACAAATCATCGCCCAAGAAACAATTTTGGTTTTCTCATAGTATAGTTTTGTACACCTTGAAGAATGCCTTAAAATCTTAATAATATTTGTTATGTTACTGGGTTGCGTTTGGATTTTTATTTTTATATTTCATGGCGAGCTGATAACTGACGAGTTTAACCCCGTACCCTGGTGTTAGTTAGAGCGAACTAAATTGTGTGTAAATTCCTAAATTACAATTATGGTGGCTGCTTATGGGCTGTTTATAAACTACGTAAACATTTTTTTTATTATTTCCCCCTTCCTCCCTCTGCGTAGACAATCGTCTATACATTTTCTTGTATGGGCCGTGGATAATTACACCCCTAAACTGTCTACGTAGTTAAATGAACAGCCCCTTATAGGCGGCGCATGGATTTTTGATGGTCGGGCGCACATATGGAAGTTCAGTGCACTGCCCGTACCGTACAAACGGTCCGAATAGAACAATGAATTGAATAGTACAGTGCATAAGCAATCTATTATTTTACGCTCTGTGAGAGTTAGATAATTTTGATTTTAAACTTTAGCATTTCTCAAGAATCTTTAATAAAAAAATAAAAAAAAATTGTACATTATTTTGCAGCTGCCTTCCTCTGGCCTTTCCTATGATGACAGCTGTAATAAAACGATCAAAACCGCGTATATCATAATGTTTCACTGGTGATTGAGTAATACGGCACTAAACTAAGGATACGCAATATAATTCAATAGATCAGAATAGATAGATAGTCGCAGTGGAATTATGGCCCGAACACAGGAAAAATCCCGGGAAGTTGGTTTATTACAATACAAATATGAATTTAAGATTATTATTTTTCTGAAACCAAGCCGAATGCTTCTGGGCTGAACGGGTAACTAAATAAGCCAAAGTTTGGAGAGAAATAGATTGAATTTACATTTATTTTGTATTTGTGCATAAAGATTTTTCGATCCAGTGAAAAAAACCGAGACTTCGATTAATAAAAAATCAAACATCAAGCCCTTTGGAGAACTATTTCCCATGCAATGGCTAAAGTTAGTTTGTTTTTCAGAAGATTAAATGCTTAAGTACAATTATGAAAAACATGTTTCTACAACTAAACTGTTGAATCAAACGTTTCACTCAATAAATAAATTGCTATATGTATTTTCATTCAAAAACGGCGGAAATGAACAACTTCAAGCTCTATGCAGCATCCAAGCTCATATCATATGACAAATACTACAACTGCAGTATAAATTTCATTCACTAATTCATTCATGGCTCAACCCCCTCAGGCCAAATGCATTTGATATTGTATATTCTTCGAGCGTAATTTCCTTTCCTGCTCAGAAAAAAAATAACTAAACAAAAAGAATAACGAACGTGCAAATGCAAAACAAACTGATCGCTGCTCAGTGGTGCTTCTTGAAAAGTGAAGAGGCGAAAACCGGAGCTTCGAATGGTTGGTCGGCAGCAAAAACTGCTCTCACATATCGTACGTACACCTTATATATACATAGGTATTTTGTCTGCCTCACGTCTGGCGCAATGTGTCCTATGGAGTGACTGGCAGGGGCCACATCCCAGTCTCAATGGGAGTATAAAAAAAATGCTAGCAGCGGTTCGAACATGTTCAGCTCAGAACGCACGGGAAACACGGCGGGGGAGGAAACTGATTATGGCTCACCGTAGGACGGAAGGTGTAATGCACTCTCTGTCGTCTTCGCCGGCGTCGTCGCTGTCGTCATCCCACTGCGTTGCTCTCTGACTGGTGTTGTTGGCTTGAACTGCAATCTGTATTCATTCCTTGTGCCACGCCGCACCAGCTTAGTTCTTCCCGAGTCATTACCGCACTATTCCGTCCACCGAGTCGAATCATGTCATCACATACGGTTCTTCTGTTTTTGTGTATGTGTATCGATTTTTCTTAATTTATGGTCCAGGGAAGTACGGTGATACTAAGGGTAAACATTTATTCCATGCTGTTCCGTTTTCTGTTTTAAGTTTTCTTTGATCCAATCGAACTCCGTGCTATGTCTCGGTGTACTCTGCGAATCGAGTGCATTCCAAGGTATGTACCACGATGTACTCGATGATATCCGAGAGAAGCCAACACGTACGGGAAAAGGAAATGTGACTGGTGATAGGAATTTGAACACGCTACTGAAATCGATTTTCTTTTCTTCTGAATCGTTATGATTTTTGTTTCTACTCTGAATTTGGCTACGTTTTGTGTGTCGTTTAAATGCTACCCATCAGAGAAATGTAGAAGATTTCGCTGATTATTCGATTTATTGCTTTTAGGGGAAACATTACAGTTAGGCTAGAGAACTTCTTCTTCCTCGCATTTCAAGCTTATTGCGTGCTCTCAACTTAGTGTTCTAGATGCACTTCCACAGTTATTAATTGAGAGCTTTCGATGCCTGTACCATTTTTACATTAGTATAATTGTGTGGCAAGTCCAATCATACTCTATGCCCAGGGAAGTGGAGACATTTTCCAACCCGAAAAATTCCTAGACCGGACCGGGAATCGAACCCAGCCACCTCCAAAATGGTCTTGCTTTGTAGCTGTGTCTTTACTGACTGAGCTAAGGGAGGGTAGAGAACTACTTCGGCCTAATCGCCCATTTTGGGCCTATCGAGCAGAAAACTTCAAATAAATCAATGATTTCAAAATTAACAAGTCAATTATGCGTTTGGTACGATACTTTAGTTAATAAGCTACCGAACGAAGTCAATGAGAATGCGTGATATGAAGTTTTGCACCCATTATTCCCAAAAACAAAAGAAGCGCTCCGACCGAATCAACTTTTATCTTCATCCGATAGACCGAAGTGAATTAATTAGCGTTTCAATGAGTTAGGCCGAGTTTAGAATCCGTAGGCCGAGTTTGGCGTCAAGAAGCAGTGTTAGACTTTTGACAATATCTCAACGATTGGTTTCTCTTTATCAAATCTTACGATACGTACGGAAAGGTAAATAAATTTGGAAGCCATCAGTAATAATGGTGTTTGGTGCAAAACTGCCTAGATTAAGACAGACTAAGTGCGAGTTGTGCTTAATAGGCCGGAAATGGGGTAGTTAACCCTGCTCTCCAATTCTAATTAGAACTTTTTTTTCGTTTATTTTCATTAATATTCATCATTCAATATTAAATCCCTTAGGATGATCAAATTACTTTGCTTGATTTAAATGGAAAAATTAAATTCAAAGGGCTACAAAATGATGTATCGACAACCTTGAAGGTAAATGAAAGAGTAGGAATGTTTAAAATGCCCCACCGGGCAACACGCCCCATTTGCATGCCGACGAATCCATGATTAATTTTAAAGCAAAACCGATTGGCAATCCCAGCATTTAATAGCTCCACTTTACTATTAAAGATTGGCTGTTGTCAAGTGTGAAAAGCTTCCTTTCCGTATAATTTATGTCATTTCGGTATGCTTTTTAAGGGTAAAAAAGTTAAGGGTTGTGAACAAAGCACGACCGCATTGTTGAGATTGTTTTTGCTGCTCCTTTCAATAATATATTAATATCACTTTAATACCATTCATTTAACCTCAAAATGAACCATTCAACGTTAATTTTTTTTTAATTTGTGCGGTTGTTGAATACATCCTATAATTCAGATTTAATTTTTGAAATTAGATAACCAGTTTTTTTTATTATTCATAATAAGGTTCCAAACTTGTTCACCCAACTTTCAGAAACATTAATATGTTAGTCATGGATAACAAACTTCAAAAATCAAAATGCAACTCGTTAGTTAGTTCTTTCAATGGTTAAAGCGTGTAAGGGGTGCTTTACCTACCTACTGACCATGGTCGTATATACGATCAGTCTCATGGAGAATATTTCAAAGGGCGTAAACTTTCAACCCGATATTTGGTGTAAAGGAGTAATAAGATAGCGGATAACAAGATTTTCTTAACAAAACAAAATTTAAACACATGCCCAGTTAAGGTTTAGATGGCCAGACATTTATTATTATACAAAACCCAGAAAACTAGGAAAGCTGGGTTTCTTTTTAGGTTAACCTTTTACTATACAGTAGTGTGAGCTCACCGTTGCGGCCGTTCGATGGTCGACATGCTGGGGCATCGGTTGACTGCTACCTCTCGTATCTCCGGAATACAGCAACTCTTCTTCTTTTCTTTTTGGGGTTCTTCTTCACTTCACTTATCCCACTTTCCCAGAGAGCCAGAGTTCCGTGTCTGTGGAGTGGTACTGTTCGTGTATACACTTTTTTATGAAGTGATCATCACGTGAGCTTGCACCTCCATTTTGTGAGACAGACATTCACAGTCTTTATTTAATACCATTTTCTTCTACTCGACCACTTTACTTTTTCTATTTCACTGCAGATTTTTTAATGTTCACCACTAGTTCGCTTGAATTATCGTACGTTAACGGTCAAGGTGAGATAACGCGGCTAAGACTAACGTCTGAATTTGAAGTGCACATTCTTAACCGTTCGTGGTGGTTCTCGCAATTGACCCGTATTATATTAACTTATAAGGTGTTTTAAATTTCTTAGTATTTTAGCTGTTATCGTCACATTAGTTCGTAAGTTTTTAAGGTTTAGATTGTAGGTTTTAATCTAGGTTTTAAGCACAAAATTATGCGGAACTACTACGGTTAGTTTTAGGAGTACTAACTCCCGCAACCATCATTTTACGTCACTCCTCCGGACAAAATAAAATTCAAAAGAGACCTGGCCCCTTTTTATAGCGGTCGATGAGTCAGCGCAATTAAAGCGACCCAGTCATGATTATCATCACAAAACATAGATAACCACGATGGCGATGAATGCTGATGACAGTATGAAAACATGGGCGAAAACTTACACACTAAAATGGATTTGGTTGGTATCATAAACAAAATTTATCATTTATTCCGACAAAGTGGGCATGCATAGCGAAGCTACTAGAAAATAATGCTTGGATATGCTTAGAGCAGGTGTGGACGTTGATCAAACTGTGTGATCGTACCTTGTTTCTCTGTGCGGTGTACTTTCCTCTCGACCGTATACGCGAGCGTAGCCCCTCATCAAAACCCATTGCCAATCGGTTTTCTCGCTTCTGGATACCGCTAAAGCAACCGATGAAGTTAGTGTGTTTGATGACTTCAATCTCCCGGGGATTTAATGGAACAAAAATCTGATATGGATCACTCTGACATCCATTCCAACGCTTCGGTCCTTCTGGACAATTACAGCTTAGCCACTCTATCTCAAATCAATCATGTTATTAACCAGAACAACCGTAGTTTGAATCTTTGTTTTGTAAGCGCCCATGACGTAGCTCCTTTCTTATGCGAGGCGGCCACTCTTCTGGTGAGACTGGATCGGCACCACCACCGCTACTAGTGATGTTAAGTACTAAGCTAATGCATGACTTCAATATTTCACCTGCCAACTTTTCCTACGATTTTCGCAACGCCGACCATGGTAGTATCGCCGAGTTACTTTCCAGTTTAAATTGGGACGACTTATTGGACACCGTTGACATTGAGTCCACCGCTCAAACTATTTCCAATGCCTTGGCATATGTCATTGACATACACGAAAAAAAAGATTCATCATCATACGACCCATCCACCATGGCATACGTGTGAATTTCGTCGACTGAAATCCAGAGAGAGAGAGTTGCTCTTAGGTTATTCACCAAGCATCGCATTCATCAATCACGAATACAGACGAGTTGCGAAACGGTGCTTTCTTCAGTATCGACGTGGATTGCAGAGAAAGCGTAACCACGTCCCAAGCAGTTTTGGAAGTTTGTCAACGAATAACGTCAAGTAGCTGGTCTTCCGTCGTCTATGATACATAATGGTAACGTGGCCTCAACTACGCAAGATATCTGTCAGCCGTTCTCTAAAAAATTTGCTAGTGTCTTCACGGACGAGAGACTGAGTGAAGACCATGCCCGACTGGCCAAACCATGAGCAGAATTGCCATCAATCCTGACGGACCTCCATCGCCGTTTCTCAAAACGCACTTTCCCAAACGCTCCACTGTCACTAACTTTTAAGGTGATTCCCTGTAGCGTCCTTTTTCGTGTTACACTTCGAAATTTCACATGTAAAAATAATAAGGTTTCTGTGATTGCACGTAGCTGAAACTACTACTTGTTGTTTGTTGCGGAGAAGCAAGCAATGTCTGAATTTTGCAGATGTATAAACCTCGTAGATCTAGAGTTGTGTGATCTTGAAATGGCAAGGTATGATGGAAAAATTGACTCTACAAGGAAACACCTTTAGGCACAGCAGTGTCTGTCTTTTAAATGTACAGCTAGGGTTGATGCATATATTATGTCACGCTCTAGGGGGGGGGGGGGTCTAAGATTTTGTTACAAGCAATGCATTAGGTATAGGGAAAACGTCACGATAGGGGGGGGGGGGGTAAATTTCTCCTCGATTTAGCGTGACATAATTAATGCATGGGCCCTAATTGTACACACCCCAAAACTACAAAATGAAAAATAAACGTCACTCAAACACTATATAAAGCCAAGACAGATATTTATTTGACATTCGAGCACCAGGGAGATTTTAGACGACACAAAACATGAATATTTACAATTTTTCAGTGTGTCTAAACCTCCAACTGACCTTTCCACCAAATAATTGATTGTGACCCGAAAGTCATCGGTCCCAACCTGACATCACAAATCTTTATGTTGCAGAACTATGACAGACAACTGGCTTTCAACTAAAACTTAGTTATGTTTACTTAAATTCAGTTTATCTTTACCTGTGCTCAAATAAAAATCTCAAATCAAATAAAAAAATCAAATCATTGTAATTGAATAAATGGTATGTCAATTTGATTGTTTCATTGAAGCATATTAGATGAATGGATTAAACCCCATATATACAGTATGTAGGAGAAATGTAGGTAATGTCGGCCTACATGTTCCTAATTTGGGTCCATCGCTAAAAGTCTGCTATTTATCAATCTTATCTAGATGAACGCGTTATTGGGACGTTACTAATGGATATTTTTGGTTGCTATTGAAAATTTAGTTGATTGCTGAATTTATGTATGGGCCCAAATTAGGGACACTTAGGCCGACATTACCTGCATTTCCCCTAGTTCTATAGTTTTCATGACTATCATTATTCTTTTTCTTTATTTCACACGACAAGAAAAAGCGAGGTATGTTGACAGCGGCACGGTTGTTTGGTGATTGCGGCACTACGCTGCTCTAACCCTAAGAGGAAGAGGAGACAACTGACTTCTTTTTGTCTGTGACGTGTTCTTCTTCTCTCGCGGAAACGACAGTGCAAAAACTATTTAATTGCGGCGACGCAGTTGACTGTCAAAATACAAGAAAATAGATTCCCTGTTGTAAAAATTCTCGCGTTTCTATACGATCGCCCGACCAATCAGGCGTTGGTTCGCGTTTGACAGAAAATTGGTTCATAAAAGTCCCCAACAATATGCATATTGTCTTCTCTTCCTCTTAGCTCTAACCCGCAACTGAAAAAAGGGAGTGGTACACTCAAAGATAAATTAAATCAAAAAAGCTTAAAAAGTATGCAGATTCCCGCTTCACCTTATTGAGTTCGAGCCATGATTACTTCGGCAGTAGTCATGCATGATTAAAATCGAAATAATGTGTCCAGTATTAAATTTTATTCTTTTTCAATACTGATATTTAATCAAAAAAGATTAAAATTCAATAAAAAATTATTAAATAGAATCAAAAATGATTAAAATTTATTCATAAAAAGATAATCTACAATCTAATCAACCATGCACGGTAGCCAGCGTAAACACATAAATGAGTAAAAAATACATTTTTTTATATTTATATGCAGCTGTCAAACAATGTGTAAATTTGGAGATCTTAAAATGTGTAAAAAAAATACACATTTTAAGAATGTAGTACCAGTAAAAAATGTGTATTTTTATACTCATTAATGGGTAAAAAATACTTCAAGCTTTGCTGTATCCTGTCTTGTTTACGCACGTAATTTGTATATATTTCAGTGACAGTACAACAGGACAATGAAGAAACTACGGTCCAAGCTGGACAGTGCAACGATGGACATACTAAAGGTGTTATTTTTTTTTATATTTTCACAGTTAAGTTTTAGAAAAAAAATCATAATCAATGTCCGGTGTCTCGCTTGCTTGCTTCATACTGATTTTTGTTTTTTCCTTGATTTGTTTTCCGTGCTGAGCACCAATGCTACTGACGCCAGGAAGGCAGCTCCCACACCTGGATCCTACCTATCGATCCATCAACTCATGAACCGGGAAACAATGGCTTTACTTCCCTTCCGAAGGAAGGCGTGATTCTCGGCGTGATCAGAGATAAAGGGTGTCCACGATGAAATTGCCACACACAAAATTGATTCGCAAAATTCGAGTTTTCATCCGATTGCCATCAAATTTTCAGGGATTGAGAAATAACTATTAAACTTCATTTTATCATTTTACTCGTATTTTATTTACAGTCCATACGCAAATGCCCGCACCTTGGCCTTAACCCCGGCCCTAAGATTCTGCACAACCTGTGAATCAACCGTTTTTTGCATGTAAACCCATAGTTTCTTCAGTTCCTCGACTGTCTTCACTACCTTAGGTCGTTTAAGAAGGTGCTGCTTCATAATCGCCCAGTACTTCTCGATGGGGCGGAGCTCCGGAGTGTTGGGAGGGTTGAACATTTTCGGCACGAAATTGACCTTATTGTCCGCATACCACTTCAGCACGTTCTTGGAGTAGTGGCATGAGGCCAAATCCAGCCAGAAGATTGTTGGGACGTTGTGGGCCTTCAGGAGAGGAAGCAGCCGCTTCTGGAGGCACTCTTTTATGTACACCTGTCCGTTTATCGTGTCCTGGGTCACGAAAGGTGCACTCCGCTTCCCGCACGTGCAGATGGCTTGCCAAACCAGGAATTTCTTCGCAAATTTGGACATCTTCTGAGTGCGGACATGCTCCGGAACGCTGAACTTATTCTTGGCCGTGAAAAACAGGTTGCCGGGGATCTGTTTGAAGTCGGCCTTCACATATGTTTCGTCGTCCATGATGCAGCATTCAACTTTCGTCAGCATGTTGAGGTACAACTTCCTGGCACGGGTTTTGGCGGACTTGTTCTGCTTCTCGTCGCGATTAGGGGCCTTTTGTACCTTGAACGTTCGAAGCCCAGCCTTAGTTTTGGCCTTCTGGACAAAACTTCGGCTTAGGTGCAGCTTCTTAGCCACATCCCTAACGGAGGCGTTCGGATTTCGGTTGAAGGCCCCAACTACGCGGTTGTGATTTTTGGTGTTGTACGGAATACTTTTTCCTTCACTTCTGGGCTTCCGATCGGTGGTCAACCGTTCCTCGAACCGCTTAATCACTCGCGACACCGTGGAATTCGCGATTCCCAACGTTTTAGCGATGGAACGATGCGAGAGATCCTTGTTCTCGTGATGAATGCGCAAGATTTTATCACGCACGAGCTGTTCTTTCGACTCCATTTCCGCGAGTTTTGATCACAGGACTTTAAAACTTGCAGGATGTAAATAATGCACTATGAACTAAATCCACCCAAATTTTCATTAAATTCTACCCAACGGTTAAAAAGTTAGAGCAATTTCATAGTGTGGCAATTTCATCGTGGACACCCTTTATTAGGCCTCAGAACATTCCAGCGGTGCCGACCGGGATTGAAATCAGGCCTGCTGGGGTAAGAAGTAATCACGCTTATCACTACACCACCGGCGCCACTACTGATTTTTTTGGCATTCCTTTTTTTTTATAAAATATTATTGTATTCGAGCAATCTTTATTTTACCATTGAAACAAATAAGAAAATTCCGAAGATAATGAAAAACCATGCGCACACATTATATTTCTAGAAATGATTACTTTTTACACATTTTGCTGTAAAAACCGTTCTTGGAAAATGTGTAAAAAATACACTTCTATTGACATTTGCTGGATTTACACATAAATTTGTAAACGAAGTTTACACATTTTATGAATAGGCCCCTTTTTTCACGAAATGTGTGAAATTTTACGCATTAATGTGTTTACGCTGGTTACCGTGTGATTAAACTGATGGGATTAATATTAAATGCTTATTTTTTAGAAAGAGAGGATTAATTATTAATCATTCGATATGATTAAACTGAGTTTAATGTCAAATTGATTAAATTTCAAGTAAAATGGGAATAGTTCAATTTATCAGTGTAACCCTCCTGTTTTCCCCCTAATAAGGTTATCTCAGGGAGAACCATCCATCGTCCACATTGCAAAAATTGGGCGACTACGGTGGGCTGGGCACGTCGTAAGAATGCCGCACGACGACCCAGTGAAAATGGTTCTAGAAAGCGAAAGGAACAAGAAGAAGAGGCGCGCAGCGGGCAAGGTGGATCGACCAAGTAGAAGGTGACCTGCGGACCCTTCGCAGACTACGAGGCTGGCGAACTGTGGCCATGGATCGAGTAGAGTGGAGACGACTTCTTCGGACAGCAGAGGACAACAAGGCCTTAGCCTGATTGGTAAGAAGTAAGTAAGGTTATCTCAAATTCTGAAAGGGTGGTACAATTTTCGCATCCACAGAGATAAGAATATTTAAATCTTGACGACAAATTACACAATGACTTTTAGAGATATTGTTTACAATCACTCATGAACGAATATTTATTGAGACTATGAAGCATTGCACCAATATTTTCTTCAATAGTGGAAATACAAACAAAGTTTTGGTCTTTGATATTGAAAAGGTACTGAATCCAATTGTATGTTTTCTAATTTCGTTAAATCGTTTAAATGTTGCTCTTAAGGATGAAAATTAAACCTGTTTTTGTACTTGTTAACGCTTATCATTGTTGTTTACAGAGACATAATATATTATTGTCCTGGCATGGTTCGGCCGTTGTTTTTTTTTTTTTTTTTTTTCTCCTTTGGTTTGTTTTTTCCGTCGATCTTGTTTTCCGTGCTGAGCACCAATGCTTCCGACGTGCCAGGAAGGCAGCTCCCACTCCTGGACCCTACCTATCGACCCATCAACTCATGAACTGGGGACCAAAGGCTTTACTTCCCATCCGAAGGAAGGCGTGATCAGAGATGTTATGCCTCAGAACATCCCGGTGGCGCCGACTGGTATTGAACCCAGGCCTACTGTGGTGAGAGGTAAGAAGAACGATCGGCCGTTGTGATCGTCGTAAAAAAACATCACTTCATTTTTATTTCCGCACAGCAAAACATAAATTTTAATATTACATCCAAGAGGATGCACTTTAATCACAAACGAAGTGACAGACGGAGCGGCTCGAAAACTTTGGTGACTAACCTTCTATTGCAATTTTTCAGTGTACCACATGGCAACACCACTACTACTGGATTGTACCACATGGCAACACTACTATTGGTTTGAACTAGCATTTTCACCAAATGTACTAGAATATTTTGGTTCTATCTCTTTCACTCTAATCAAAACTGAAATGCATAAAAAAATGACAAAATGATACGCACTCTTTGCACACTGTCAAAGAATCATTGTACACAAAATCAACTTTGTTCAAATCAAAACAAAAAAACTAACCCATCTGGTGGATGATGGCACAAGCTTCCAAGAAAATTCTATTACAGTGAACCACATTATTTTAATGGATTTCTTCGCCAGTAAGTCGTCTGTCACTTCGTTTGTGCTTTAATCATGTCGAAAATCTCATGTAATTTTTATGGCCACAAAAATTAGGTTCTTAATTTTGAAAAATGTATCGGTTATAATTCATTATCTGAAAGAGCTTCGTTTTCTGAGCACAGCGATATTTTTTTCGAAGCCACACACTTTCTTCTTGATTTTTAAGTCAAGATTGAAAACAAAATAATAACATCACTGTTTGACACTAAACTAACAAACTGACAGCTCGCTCCCATATAAAGTTACACCGAGGGGCACTAATAACAACCGGTGGAGACTAACGATTTTAAATTGGCTTGACTAGCCTATTGGTCCCAAGCAAATCGATTAACGTACCCCATTCTAATCGAAATTCTAGTACTACACAATGTTTGTTTTGATTCGCTATGAAAGTTTGACAGATAAAATGAGGGGTTCATGGATTTTCCTATGTTTCGAGGGGTTCATCAATTAGCTTGGGACCAAAGATAGTACCAGAGCTGAGCCAAAAAGTAGAGGACGTTTCTTCGGGACCTAC